>NC_090269.1:382509627-382841711 GCF_040414725.1 Anabrus simplex | reverse complement strand
GGCTGCGTGAGGGTTGAGATTATTTTCGCGATTTTGCTCTCGATGGGCCTGGAGTTCGAGACTTTCCGCCCCTCTCATTTCTTCTGAAGAGGCCATCTCTCGGATAGGTCCCTGCCACTTGTCATTTCCAATTGGTTGGTTGCGCAGTTGTTCTACGTATCTCCTGGACTCAGCTTGTCGGTCTGGAATCTGGCTTTCATTTCCTCGGGGTCTTACCCACGACCGTCCGCCATCACCTTTGCACCTATTATAGGGCCTTCGGAAACGCTCAGTATAACCATACCGAGGGCCATTTTTTCTCTCTGGTCGTCTCCTGTATTCGTAATTTCTAGAATCCCAAGCCTCATGATATCGTTCTCGTGGCCTGTTCCATCTGGAGAGGTTCCGGTCCTCCGTCCTCGGTGATGAGTACGTCTCTCTAGATTCTTCTGTGCTTGTGCCCTGGGTTCTTCGCTTCGGGGATCCTCCTTCTGGCTTCGCATTTATAGTATGGACCGTTTCATGGTGCCTCTGTCTAACGTGTCCCCCGTTAGTTGTTCGATCGAGTTGCCGTAGGATGTGTTCCGCTTCTATGGCCGTTCGGACGTTTGCGGAGATCAATATCTTCTGAACTTCAGGCGGCAGTTGTTTTCCTATAGCCGAGATGAGTTCTAACTCGGATGACGGACTATCGAGCTCCTTCATTCGTAATAACTGATTTACGAAATACTCACAGAAACGCGTCTGGCCTGTCGCGGAATACCGCCTTGAATATAATTCTAAGCGCAATCCCTGCTGCGCATCGATCCCCCAATATTTTTCAAGGAACCGGCGCCTGAACTCATCATAACTATCAAAGCAATATTTAAAAGCCTTGAACCATATGAGCGGTTGGTCCGCGAGATATCGCTCGACCACACGCAAGCGCTTGTCCACTGGGATGTGGTGATCTGTAAAGTACTGGTCCATCTCACTTAGAAAGCCCCTGGGGGTCATGTGCACGTTTGACCCAAACTTCTTCGGTTCATCGTGATTTAATCGCAAGAAGTTATATAATGGGATCGAACCAAGGTCCTGTGGCATGGGGATCTGACCTAGCGGAAGGCGAGTTGGATGCGTCTCGTTAATATGGGGTGACTCTCCCATCATGTCCGACTCTACATGGTTTCCTAACATTTCCTGGCTACCATTTTCCGGCTTTTTCAAGACTGGCTTGAGACCGTCGTCTCTTCGAGCCTCTTGTGCCTTTAAGTTTTCGACTTCGTCCTGTAGCTCCATAATTAACTTTTCGTGCACATCAATTTTAATGCTGCCTTTTGAGCTTTCAGCTCAAAATTCTCTACCTTCTCTCTCAGATCTTTTATTTTGCCTTGAGTTTCCCGTTGTTTTCCCTCGGCGGAAGTGTTAAGTTCGACCCTTGCCTGACCCATTTGTTGGTCGATGTATTCCTTGCATTTAGTTTCCGTTTGTTCCGCCACCTGTGTCAAATTTTCTTCGATCTCTTGGGACCTCAGAGGTAAGTCTTCGAACTTAGTTCGTAGATGAATCATTTCCTCCGCTTCAGTATTTAATTTGACCTCTAACTCTTCCACCTTAGTCTGCTGAGCGATTAATTTATTATTAGCTTCGCTTATTCTTTCGTCTAAACGGACGTTTGTCTGATCCAATTTTAATGTAAGAGAGTCTATACGATGTGTGACATCGCTAATACTAGAGGTAAAAAGGTCCTTAAGTTCAGCGGCCTGGGCTCTGCCTGATGCTTCATACCCCTCTAATCGTGCATTAATCTGTCCCATATTACTAGTGTGCTGATCTAAAATTGCATTTATTTTGCTGAATTGTTCCTGGTTTTCCGCGTTCATCTTACTGAAACGTTCCTGGTTTTCCGCGTTTATCTTACTGGAACGTTCCTGGTTTTCCGCGTTTATCTCTTCCAGTTTATCAAAACGTTCATTAAGCCGTGTATTTGCCTGCTCCAATTTCTCGTTCTGTTCGGCCAACAATTGGGCGAACATCGCCTTCACTGCCTCTAAATCCATGTTAAACTGTATTCTTGAGAATTAGTGCCCCCTTGAGATTGAGCTGCTTCGTGAAACCTTGGTTCATTCGACTTATTCCCTAACGAAAGAAGGTGTGTCTTTTGAAAAATACAGGATAATTTATGCCGAAACTAGCTTCATAACAGCTGCGTAACACCTCATAATAATTACCGTGCTTTCTCAGTATACTATACGTAATTCATGGATATCATCCCGATATATAATAAATACAATCTATGTTAGCCCTTCATGAAATAATAATAATAATAAGATTCGCGACTACAGGGGCTCGAGAATTTACCTGTACCTGAAACATGGTACGATCGATAAACATTGAATGCTCTCAGCTTCAAGACAGGCAAGATGCTTTTGCAGACAATTCCCCGTCTTAAACTGACAACATCGCACTGTTCATTTAGAAAACAAGAGTCGTGGGATGAGGCATCCCCTCTCATACGCGATATATAATCACTTTACGTGGGATATATCCCCTAAACTACCAAGGCCTGCTGCACATGCAGTACCTTTAGCCTAGACCCATGACCAGTGGAATTTGAAGGATTCCGTCTAATCATTTTATCCTCACTGTTGGGAAAATCATTTCACTGTTTCCATGAAGTTTCACAACTCCATAATATTATTGGGTCTGCTATAATCTGAGTGATTCCCGCGCATATTTCCACTTAACCTGGACGCGCGATATTTCATTCTTCTCCCTACAGTTATTATTTAAATTTAATTTAACTTATCACTCATTTAAATAACATGTATTCCTCTGTCCTAACAAAATCGAATATACGGAATAAATTCAGTGTTCCATTCGTTCAGTTCTGACCGTGCCAGTTTGGCAATACTACTTTACTAGGTTCTCCTTCAATAGTAGCGGTGTTCGAACTTGTGCCTAGTATTTGGCTATGTCATATTTTCTATCGCCATAAGGGCATTACAGGATTTGCCAAGGAAAACAAAAAAATACAACACGTGCGAGGTGTCAAACTCGATATCGCAACCTAGGTGTAAATCTGCAGATAATTAACACTGCACCACGTGTCGGGCGCCACACTTGATGTAACCTTTCGTGGTATCAGTACATCAATAGACCATAATATTCCCGCAACATGACGTTAAAAATGGAACACCTTGGATGAGGCCTTCGACCGGGCGCGGTGCCGAAGACCCCTTCTCCCCTACTAGCGTTACAAGGCACTAGCTGAGCCGGTAGAGACATACGGGTCGCAGTCTGTCCTTACTGGGCAGTAATCTAATAATTTACAGTAGGGGAATCATAATAATGAGAGGAATACTATTTACCTATGAAATGAGAAGAATGAATTACGTTTCTTTTTTTAAAAAAAAATTAATGCCTGAGAAAACACGTAGATAATTTATACATGGATATGCCACCATATTAAACATATAAATTAGACACCGTAAATTTTCTTGAGTGTGTAACTGTCCTCTCTAGTCCTTTCCCTAGAATTGCAATTCACTCTGAAGATATTCAAACACATTATGCACTAGTACCGTTGTACACAGAAATAATTGGATGATGGCGTATCTTTTATTACTCGCCTTATTTACATTATTACACTATATATTCAAGTACCGAGTCGTAGTCCTATTGGCGAGAATTAACCTTAGCTATCGAATGAACCAGGTGAGACGTATTTGATATATGAGCTTGTCTAAAATATCTGAAAGTCGTCTCACTTATTATAAAGAAAAACACCTATCTCGCTATCTCATGAGATAAACAAATAATACACATCGTATGTTCCAATGGGATGTCACTCAAATATATACACGAATTCGACACTTGTACAACGATGATCCTTAAATGAATTATATTTAGCGAAACAGAAAACAATACAGTGTTCAAATACATATCACACCTGTGGATAGAAGACAATAAATACACTCGACATTTACAATATAATTCACGGACCGGGGCATCCGCCCGTAGCTGGTGGCAGCAGCATAACTGCCTCTGGTGCTGATGAGACATGAACTCATGTCCCATGACAATTGTGAAGTGTGACTTCCACTCTGAAAATCCCTAGTCGTTTTAATTAACATAAAGAAATGGGGGAATTTTCTCATTTATTGGAATTGTAGGTCTAACCAACGGTGTTTATTTCTGACTGGTTGCATGTAATATCGATGCCGGAGAGAAAGAGAACGAGCCCTCTAACACTAAGTTCCTTTCACAGCGGTGATAGTATTTCACATCCCTCCTTACCTGGCCGGACTTTAAATCTCACCGGCCAGCTGTTTACACTGTCCTCACCCTGCACTTTCACTTTCAACACAAGGGAACTCGGTCCCGTTATCTAGCCACCTCGGCATTTCGCTTCAAAATATCATTATTCATTGGATGCCACACGCATCAATTAAACACATCGGCTTGCATCTAGCCTACTTTATACCATTAGCACGGGATAAACAACCTTGCGCATACTTTGCTTATATTTCATCAACACCGCATTCGATCTATTCCTTATCAGCTGGAGTAGCTCGATCTCACTTCTCGGCATAACCAATACACGCATATTATGGAAGAAAGAAAGGCCCTAGCATTCGGGACAAAGTATGCTAACACTCGCGTTCTAAATAAATTCACACATTATCACACTTCACTTGTCATATCGAGGTTTCTTCTTCGCCATACTTAATTTATACAGGGGATGACCTAACACATTACGTGAAGCATCTACTACAGAAAACCTTGAAATTTCCAGATGACTCATATTACTCGTATCTTTTTATCGATGGTACAGGGAATGATTTTCAAGAATATTAAATAATCCCTTTTAATTCCCATAGTGCTCCACGGTAAATCAAATCTAGGGTCTTAAATTATCATGCATGAATTCCCATATTAAATAAAGAAATACGGTCCCCGACCGTGAAGAAACATAAACACTAGCCCTATCAATAACTACTGCCATCCCTTTGAGAACAACGAAATCCTACCCTACATTTCTAAAGAATCTGCATGCATTAAATATTTACATTTTTACCGGAAATAGACTTTCAAATATTTTCACAATACTCATCTGCCTGGATCACCCCACAGCTCACCCAAGAAGGCACATCTAGTCGTTTAGTCGTCCATTACGACAGTATCAGCAACCTGGAGTCCGGTGTTCGGCTGCCGCTGGGTGGATGGCATGATGTCTTGGGTCCCCGTACACTGTAGGCAGTCCTTGAGGTTCCACGGCGTCTTGGTTATGTACGGGCCTCCCGTCGATTCTCTTCTCCCTCGGAGACTGACGTCACTGGCACACAACACAATGAGGGGATCTGACTTAATTATAATCGTGATAACTGGCAACACATTATAATTTCTATGATCAGAGAGACTCATAGGCTCGAGTCCTCTAACCAAGCACCGGTAATGTTTGTAGCCCGTTGCTTTCCCTATTGGCTGTCTATCCCACTGTCGGCAGTTTAGGCCCTAATCATCACGTTCGCACTTTCACTGTTATTAGAAGTCCCAAAGCTACCCTTACGAACGTGGTTTGACCTTGCCTAATTCAGCACTGGTTTATATGGGAGTACAGATTAGCTACTACGTCTGGGATTTTTTTCTTTACCGATATCGCCCTGAGTTTACGCGTCGCCACTGAGCCGCACTTTCTCCTACACCTGATCATTCATCATTATATGGTTACTGGATCTCCCATGTTATTTCTTCGGCAGTTAATACACTCGTTAATTTGCTTACACGATTTCACAGCCTACTAGCGTTTGATTTACGTTCTCTTTACTCATATATTCGTACACATAAGCCACTCTGCATATCATATGACCGTCATGGTTAGGGTTAAATACCGCACTCTGTTAGTATCAATAAATCTTCACTTCACTGTTACATAATCATATCACTGATAGAACTTCAGTTACATAAACACTATTCAAATGATTATTGACTGGTCACACTTTGTAGCACTGAAGCAAAGAATACTGAAGAATCACTCGCATTAGGTACCACCTCACTATGCCACTGGCAGAATAGAACAAGATGCTTGCCTCAGTTCGCACCCCCTTTTATCATGAAACGTGTCAGACTCGAAAGAGAGGGTAAGACTCCTCCTACCTGCAGAAATCGGTCCGGTGGCACGTGGTTTCCAGGATCGATCAATGCATCAAATTAAGGCTCAATTGCGCGAGTTTCTACTGATCACTTATCATTTTGATCACTTCACGCGTTTTGCTTTAATCTCGAAAGCGTCCCTTGATATCCCAGTGAGGGAGGGGCTTGCAATTTGTCGGTTCCGTGGCTTCGGTCACCCTAACAGCTTTCTCCAGATGGTGAACACCTGTGGGATGTCCGTAGACTGCGTAGATTATCCCATTAGAATCATGTAAAGGACTTCTTGGTGTCAAAATTTTCTATAAAATTCGCCGCTTCTAATGAACCTTGAGTCATGAAAATCTGCCTTGTAGTATGCGAGTTATGTTAATTTCTCTCCTGAAAACAATTGAAGACAGGTTTCTGGCAGCGGTGTTTCCGCGGGAAAAGGAGCGAAAAAGTGATATTTGCCAACGCTGGGCACGACCTCCGTGACCTACTTGCTGTGGGAGTGTTTCTTTCTCTGTCGCGCCTGAGTGAGAGCGCTTCTGGCCGGAGGCGAAAATATGTCTCGGTACAGTACTTACGCGCAAAGAGAGTTTGGTGCGTGGGGCTGACAGCTCGCCACTCGCACCCCGTGGAGGGTGGACGTGCGCTGACTTGGGCGCTAATTAACGTATGAAAGCGCGGAAAACGGCATATTTGAGCGGCGGAATGCCACAATATAGTCTTGATGATGTGATGAACGGTCACAATATATAAAACAATATATTTAGTAATAATCTACAGTATAACCCAACAGAGAATTAACTAAAGTGTAATAAGGGAAAATGTACTATTGACTGTGTCTAGCCACAATAAACGTATTAATTTTTTTCTGAACTCGTGAAGATTCTAAGAAATGAACGTGACCGTAATTGTTGTAGGGGTTGTATTAAGGATGTAAATCAGAGATCATATATGTCTCTGGTAAAACCCTAATCAGAGTATGGTTTCTGTTTACGGGTCCCTCACCACAATTACTTGATTCGAGAAATGAAAAAAATGTCCTGGGTGATATCCCACAAAAGAGTAGCGTTACGAATATGTTACAAAGTTTAGGCTGGTAAGAATTGGGAGAAAGGAGACGAGCTGCTCGACTAAGTGGTATGTAAAGAGCTGTCAACATAGATATAGCGTGGAGAGACGTTAGTAGACGAATAAGTTTCAGTGGTGTTTTTACAAGTAGGAAAGATCATAATTTGAAGATAAAGTTGGAATTCAAGAGAACAAATTGGGGCAAATATTAATTTGTATGTAGGGAAGTTAGGGATTGGATTAATTTACCAAGGGAGATGTTCAATAAATTTTCAAATTCTTTGCAATCATTGAACAAAAGGCTAGGAAAACAAATAGGTAATATGCCACCTGGGCGACTGCCCTAAATGCAGATTAATGTTCATTGTTGATTGTTGTTGATGATGAGTAATTATCGGAGACTCTGTTTATAACTTTCAAGATAATTACTTCAGAATAAATTACCTACCCTATGAATTTGACATGTAATACAAGAATATAATTATAGAAATAATCGAGGAATGATTGTGAATAAATAATTCTCTACATGAAATAATTTTACAAGATTTAACGTAGGTAATATTTTCTCTCGTTTCCGCGTCTGGGCTTGGCTACCTTTCCCTCTCTCTGACAATCAATCATTATCGCCCCCTCTCTCCCCCTTCATTTAACAAGTCGCATTAGTTATATCAAAGGACACTTTGATATTCATTCCTCCTCTGTAAAGACGATCGACTGAAACTAAAAATTCAGCATGAATCAGCTGCCACTGCAATTTATAAGCTTTACATCAGATATCCCTTCACTTTGCCTGATTAATTATTCAACCTCTAAACTTTAATTTTTGATTGACATTTGACATATATGTTCCGCTCACCAAGAAGGGCAGCGTTCAGTCACCTTCATTCAATTTAATGAAAGAGCACATTCTAATCAAACTAATGAAAAGACACAGTATTGAAAATGAAATAGTGTTAAATTATATATTACAGCTATAGATTTACAGAAATATTTTGATACGGTCAGCAGATGGGATGGCACTCTGAAGTTGGCTAGAATAGTAGTGTCGATTAACATTATTAATACCATAGAAGAACTGTATTTAGATTATAAATGCCCGGTTAAAATAAACAAAAACTGTACTGGGCTAAATCACTTATATTCTTCATACATTTGCTGATAATATTCTGTAAAATGACAGGAAGAGAACATGACAAACCCATGTCTTCACAAAAAAAATCAAGGTCTTGTTTTAGTAGACGACTATCTTCCCCTAACTTTAACATCAATTGGTATAGAAAGAAGCATCACAAAAATAATGAATATTGTACAAAATGGAATTTAAAACCTAACACAAAGATAACGAAAGTAATGATATATATAAAATGAAAATAAAATATAATGAAAACCACTTTTCCCTTTGCGAAAAACAAATGATCATAAATATGTCTCCAAGTCATGGCCATCCATCAACGGCTGTTAATTTCGAGATGATAACCAGCCATAAGACATGGCCTGCACAGTCGCTTCGTTATGTCGCTTCGTGTTGCACAAGTTTTTGGATTACCTCCACCCATAAGGCATATTTATTTCAAAAGAAGGATGACTGATAGGAAGTATAATTAGAGGTAAGTCAATAAAATAGAATATTCAGCTATTACTCTAGAATCTAACGGAAGTGGACGGACAAATAAGAGGAACAAAAGTGAAAGGATTGACATCTTTATCCAGTTCGAGATGTTTGGAGAGGAAGATGCCAAGTACTAAATATAAATTGCAAAAAGGTGTTCTAAATTCGCTTGTAAAATTCAGTTCATTATACAGTGCAATACTATGTGGTACTGAAGAAGACAGTAAAGAGCTCTCACGTTCTGCAAAATAAGAATGGGTCTACCAGAAAGTACAAATAATAATGGGTTAGAATTACAAGTGAAGTTAAAAGTATACACGCAGATATAGCTGAAAATATAACAAAATATTGATTACTATTACAGAGCGGAAACGGGTAAGAAGTGTGGTGTTTAGCATACCAGTATTAGATGAAACATCTACACGGTGATTACTAGGTAATAAAGGTGAAAAGGATCCTAGATAAAGGAATGAGAGACGACTGGGATAAAAATATTCAGAATGGAGAAAAGAAGCCGAGTAAGAAAGTAACTGTTCGAATGAAAGATGTTGAGAAGTACATGATCATGTCAGTATAATGCCAAAATAACATTACTGGAATTCTGTGAAATTATATAAATATTGCCAATAAAGGTAGAAAGACATATGAATAGCGAATTAAGAGATATGGTGTGTTGGCTTATGTGTGTTTAAAAGAATAACGGTCAAGGATGGAAACCCAAAGGGACTTGTGTTTCTTATGTAGTGAAATACACGAAGAGGCTCATCTGTTGACAATATGTAGGGAAATAGACAAACTTAGGGTCAAATACCTTGGTTGTGATTCAAAAGCAAAATTAGAAAGAGAGAAATAATTTTATAAAGTTATAAGGTTATTAAAGAAAGAATGGACCACACCAGACAGGACAGCGAAATTGTTTGTGTGTTTAAAATGTGTGGCGAAAAAGGTAAAGGAAGCACTAACTCAACTAACAAATGGTAGGCTACATTTTGCCTTACATTATGTAACAGTGTTTAATATCTAGGAGGAAAACCATGGCAATTTGGAGAAATGTTGTTAGGATATAATGATATTTTCGATTCAATATGAGTCTGCAGAAGATCTATAGAAATTGTTGAATGGTATGAACACAGTCCTAGAGAAGGTGTACGAGATGAAAACAAATAACTCCAAAACAAAAGTAATGGAACGATGTCAGGTGATGCAGAAAATATTAGATAGGAAATGAAATCTTAAAGGAAGGAGATGAATATCGTTACTTGCGTAGAAAAATAGCTAACGATGGCAGAAGTGAAGAGGACTTAAAAAGGAGACTAGCGCAAGCAAGGAAGGTCTTTCTTAAGAAAAGAAATTTCCCCACTCCGAACATTGGGATAGGAATTAGAAAGACGTTTTTGAAGACTTTCGTCTGGAATGCGGGATTGTATGGAAGTGAAACATAGATGATGACTAGCTCAGAAAGAAAGAGAATAGAAGCCTTCGAGATATGCTATTACAGAAGAATGCTAAATGTGAAATGGATGGATCGAAACACAAGTGAAGTGATACTGAATATAATTGGTGGGAGGAGAATGATTTGACCAGAAGAAGTGATAGAATAACAGGATACATCTTAAGACATCCAGGACTTGTTCAGTTGATTTTTGAGGGATGTGTAGGTGGTAAGAACGGTACGGGTAGATCAAGATGTGAATATTAAAAGTAGATTACAGCATATGTAGTATGTAGTAGAAAAGGTTAGCACAGGATAGGGTGGCATGGAAGTAGCATCAAACCAGCCTAGGGACTGATGAATCCAAGAATGAACAATTATAATGTGTAGTGTAGTAACAGATCAACTAACTGTAATAACGAAAATTTTAAAAAATGTGGCGATATCTATCCGAGGCCTTATTAGGCAGACCCTCCTGAAAGGGTGGCGGCATCTGCCCTACGTAGGTAACTGAGTGTTATTGTGGTGAAGGATAGTGTTGTGTGTGGTGTGTGAGTTGCAGTGATGTTGGGGACAGCACAAACTCTCAGTCCCCGAGTCACTGGAATTTACTAATCAAGGTTAAAATCCCCAACCCAGCCGGGAATCGAACCCCAGACCCTCTGAACCGAAGTACAGTACCCTGACCACGAGGTCTATTACCTCTACCAGTGTGACACCAAGTCTCCTAAAAATGAATTTATTCTGTTGTTCCTCTTCTCCGTTTGTTCATGGGTATAACGAAGTTAGTTTATAACACAAGAGTCAATTTCATATCAAACATGTACAGATATTGCCATGTCGTCCCTCATATGCCAAAACCGCGAATGTGACAATACCAGAGCCACCTACATTTTAAGCCGGAAGGTACGATTGGCAATGCTGAACCTATCTGTGATGTGGAGGCCGACAGAAAAGGCAGTTTGTCCGACTTTGAATGACTTCACCCATATTCAATACATTTAGAACAACACGATGATAACGATAAATGCACTCTCTTAGTAAAATGATACTAATAAACACACACATACCATTCACTGAAGTTAGAAATACAGATTTTACATCAATTAAAAAACACTTTAAGAACAGTACTTTCAAGCTCAATAATTGTGGAGCGTTGACAGCTTCCTCCGCTTAACGTTTTATCCTCACTGCTGACATAAATAGTTTTCTTCATCTGCTTTCAACAATTACTTAACAATTCCTCCGCTTAACGTTTTATCCTCACTGCTGACATAAATCGTGTTCTTCATCTGGTTTCAACAATTACGTAACAATTCCTCCGCTTAACGTTTTATCCTCACTGCTGACATAAATCGTTTTCTTCATCTGCTATCAACAATTACTTAACACGGCGTTGGAAAATTTAAGCAATAAATAATCTACCAGACCATTATTGTCACGTCCACAGTGACAGCGTTCAAACCAGAATTGTTGATTGCCATCTCTTCCTAAAGCAGCTCGGGATAGAGAGAATAGAAATTCTTCATAACTTTCACAATCCATGTAGACTTTATACACCACTGTCCTGCAATGTATGTACTAAAATAGTGGGTGCTGAATCAGCATTTTCCCACGAGGTCATTGACCCCTATTAGTATACCTATAAGGGTTCTGACCCGAGGACATTGACCACTAGTATAGCAGAAGTGCAATGCGGATTCGAGGATTTTGCATAAGAGAGCATGCCTAACCTCACAGTCGCCACCTTTCAGGGACCTATCCTCACTTTTTACGGCCAGATGCCCTTCCCGACGTGGATTTTGCATAATGGAACAAGCCTAACCTCACAGGCCTAGTTTTACGGGCAGATGCCTTTCCCTCCTCCCATTCATATGGAACATGACAACGTGCTCTTGTGTTAATATTTGATGATGTGATGAAATATTCTAAGTTAGTCTGTGTTCTGTAAATTCTGAAGGAATCTTTTAATTTGACTTAGCAACTCTAGTACTAAAAGTAGATACCTTTCTTTGCTAGTGGCTTTACGTTACACCGACACAGGTAGGTCTTATGGCGACGATGGGATAGGAAAGGCCTAGGGGTTGGAAGGAAGCGGCCGTAGTCTTAATTAAGATAGAGCCTAAGCATTTGCCTGGTGTGACAATGGGAAAGCACGGAAAACCATCTTCAGGGCTGCCGACAGCGGGATTCGAACTCACTATCTCCCGGATGCAAGCTCACAGCCGCGCGCCCCTAACCGCACGGCCAACTCGCCCGGTGAGTAGATACTGCCAGGACTTCTTCCAATTGCAACAGTTTGGTAATAATAACCTTTTAATACTATTATACATATTGAGTTTGACAAAAGAAAGTGGCAGCAAGGGTATGAAAATTCAAATTGAGGAATATCGTAAGGAGAACATTCTAGCTCCATGCCACTGACCGTGTAAAACTATGGACTAATATTTGTTCAATGTGGCATACATTTTCTCCGTCATATATTACATCAGAAATAATTGATGATACTAATGCTCTTTGGATTCCGAATTACTAGGAAGTGCAGATAATAAATGCACCAATGCACTGCAGTCAATTACTATATATAAATCAACATCAATCACCCTGACGTCACAAATGTGGTGCTTCAGTTCACACACATTCAAGCACAACATGCGAAGGGAGAGGAAAAATGATTTCTTTTTTTTAACGTTTTAACCCATTGCGTAATTTCCCTGTGTTAAATTTTTAAACCAGTACAGTTGAGAAGGGGCGAGTTGGCCGTGTTGTTAGGGCCGCGCATCTGTGAACTTGCATCCGGGAGATAGTTTTCCGTGGTTTCCCGTTTGCACATGAGGCAAATACGGGGAATGTCAATTAATTAAGGTCACGGCCGCTATCTTCCCACGCCTAGCCATTTCCTGTACCATCTTCGTCGCCATGAGAAATATCCCCGTCGGTGCGACGTAAAACAAATTGAAAAAAGAAAATACAGTTGAGCTCTCTGCTACACACTCTCAGGTCACGAACCACTCAACTAGTTGTATTTTAGCTTATGTAGAACAATCAATTTTAATGGTGTGGTCTTTGAGAAGTAACTCTCTACAGATAGACAGAAAGAAAGAAAGAAAGATAGATAGATAAATAGATAGATAGATAGATAGATAGATAGATAGATAGATAGATAGATAGATAGATAGATAGATAGATAGATAGATAGATGGGTAGTTGACTAATGTTTCTGGGCACAGATATGGACATTAGTTTCTTGTCTTACACTTAACCGGTAACTAGTATAGCAAGGGAATTGCTAAACCACCTCGTCAGCCCTTTTTTGTGCTGAGTCAGCACCCGAGGTCATGGACCCCGGCAAAGGCCATTGACCCCGACCACGTGACCGTGACGTCACGGCAAAGTGCTATTGTTTGTAAATACAGGCACGAGCTTTTGACAGCGGTCAATATGTCACCTGTCATCTTGAGAGACCCAAAACTCACTTTTTGGACAAGAGAACGTCTCTAACCTCACTGCTGCCATCTTGACAGGTCCTAACCTCACTGCTACCATATGAACTACGTGGGGCGCAGAATTTGAATAAGTAACAGCTGTCAAGTTGATAGCTGCTCTCTTGACAGAACATAACCTTACTTTTTTAGCACGTGGGCACGGCTAACCTCACTGCTGCTATCTTGACAGGTCATAATCTTATTTTTTGTGAACAAGTGAACGTGACTAACCTCATTGCTGCCATCTTAACTACGAGGGGGGCGGAATTTGAATAAGTAACAGCTGTCAAGATGGCAGCTGCCATCTTGACAGGCCCTAACCTTACTTCTTGGTCACGTGGGGCACGGAATTTAAACAAGTGAACGTGGCTAACCACATTGTTGACATGTTGACAGGTCCTACGTTTTGACCGCGTGGGCGCGGAATTTGAATAAGTGAACGTGGCTAACTTGACAGTTGTTGTCATGACAGGTCCTAACCTCATACAGTCGTTTTGGCGCGGATTTAGAATACGTGTGCATGGCTAACCTCACTGCTATCATCTTGACAGGACCTAACCATGTGCACTTGTTGAAAAAGTGAACCTGGCTAACCTCACTGCCCCTAACTGGACAGGCTCTAACCTCACTGCTGCCATCTTAACTATGTGGGGCGCGGAATTTGTTATAAGTAACAGCTGTTAAGATGACAGCTGCTATCTTGACAGGCCCTAACCACGTGTACTTGTTTTGGTACGGATTTTTGAAAAAGTGAACGATCCCTAACACCACATTGCTACCATCATGACGGGACTTAGCCACATGCTTTTATTTGCCGCGGGATTTTTGAAAAATGGTATGATCCTAACCTTACTGCTATTACCTTGATGGGATACAGCCATATGCAACACCGTCTTGGAGGGGCGTAACCTGACAGAGTACCTTTCTCGACATCATCTTAGAGATGCCTAACCTCAGAGGATTATAGTTTTAAGTCCAGCTGCCCTTCTCGACACCCCCTCCGCCGACACCATCCTAGAAAGGGCCTAATACAATCTTGGAGGGGCTTAAACTTACAGGGTTCTAGTTTAAGGCTGGATGCCCCTCTCAACTCAATTTTGGAGGAATTCTAACCTCAGAGGGTCCTAGTTTTAAGGATAGCTGCCCTTCTCGTCATGACCCTCCCCAACACCGGGGTCGAACCTTACAGCGTATAGTTTTATAACGAGATACCCTTCCCCAAGCTATCTTGTGAGATGCCCCTTCCAAACGTCATGTTGTTTTTACTGATGTGAAAATGGAACCCTCTGTATCTGAGAGCGTGACGTCAAGTGGGTCAGCTCAATCACTCCTCCTTACAGTTTTACGGACAGATCCCCTTTTCCTCTACTATGTTTTTAGGAAGCCTAGCTACACCGTCGCTAAGGCTTTATGTCTCCATCCCACGCGTGTCCTCCTATCCTGAACATGATAAAACATGTTGTTAATCAATCCTGTTACAGAGGACTGGAAAAAATGCATTGTGCTCTGCCTCTCTACCAAGAACAACTTTTTGTGGTTAGAACACATATAGTTTGTTGTTCTCTTACAGTAAAGATTTGAATAGTCAGCATACATTCCCCATCGTGTTCTGAACAGAAAGAAAATTACCTTGATTATAAATATATGATAGAAGGAGGGCGTGGTATCTTGTTGATAGAAACAAGACAAAATGACACGCAGGCAGACGATGATAGCATCGAATAAAAATTAACTTTCTCCTTATTTCGTGAATATAACATCAACATTATGTCGATAACAGAATTTAAAAATCATGAATTTCAACTCTGATCTCTCTGTTCAAGTAAAAATCAAACACATGCAACAGAAAATCTGTATTAAAGATATAGATTCGAACTCTGTTCTCTCTCTGATTTAGTTAACATAACAAAGTAAAGAAATCATTGACTCGAACCCTGATCTCTCTGTTTATCGTCAGAATGAAAACCTCTAATACGTGCAACACATGAAATCGAACCCTGATCACTGTGATTAATAGTAGAATAAATATACCAAACATATACATACTATAAAAACTCTCTCTCTCTATCACTGTAATGGATTTGAACATTAATAGCCCTGTTGACTGTCAGATTATAAAAGAAAATCTCTATCACATGCATCAGAAAAAGTCTGTATTGCAGTTATAGATTCGAACTCTTATCTCTCTGATTTAGTTATCGTAACAGAATAAAACACATGGATTCAAACCCCGTTATCTCTGTTCAGAGTTAGAATTTAAAAAATCTCAAATATATGCAACATATGGAATCGGACCCTGAACTCTTTGATTAATTGTAGAATAAAAATACATTACTCCTTACTTCGTTTGCTGGTTGTACATGATTCATGACACACAGTTTCCGTAAAAAGAAAATACATGCATAGAATCAAACACTGAAACGCTCTGATGGGTAGTAGATAATATCGAGAAATAATGAAACTTGGAAGATATCAACAGACTATACATGTTAACAAACACACTACACCTCTTCTTTTTGTGTTATACGCAGACACAGGCATTTATAATTTTGAAACACTCTCTAACATAAAAGATCGAACACTAGTTATTAAATACTGAATTGAACGACGCATCGAAAAAATATATTTGTAGATGCTAAGCAACATGCTGCAAGCTGCTCCTCGAACACGTACATATATCAAACACCGTGCGCAGTAGAAAAATCTTAGATATTGTATTCACACACATACATTTCATTCACATTTTTTACACTTACATATGAAAAAATAAGGGAAATTAATCATGTTTAAGGTGGATTTGCACACACAGTGTAGTAAGAGCTCTAGTCTAAGTGCTAGATTCATATAAAGTGAACGAGTCACGCCACGTTTGCCTGCACGTTGCTAGCTCGACCGGATGTTCTGACTCACCATATGCAAACAAGTACATCACTTCGCTGTTTCTACCTTACGTTGAGTACCGATTCATATAGTACTGAGAATTAGAATAAAATATCAGAGAGTATGTTTTAAAATGTTACAATTTCCCTATCTTGAACCCAATTTTACGGTCAGAAAACCCTTGTTATTCTAATTTGCAAACGTCTTGCTTTGCAAACCTGAATCTTGCTTGTTATGATTACTATTCATTTACCAAGATGTGTCAGGCCCCAGCATTTGCTTGATGCAGTCCTAGCATTTGCTTGGTAACAGCGTTGAGCGTTCTGCAAAGGTAGTCGGATAATAATTGTTATGCACCTATTACTGCAATCCTACGTCCTAGACTAGCGTTACTTTCCGTAATCCTCTCATTTAGACTGAATCCATAAGCCTCAATAGCAGCTGATATATTCCCCATATTAATTTCGTTATTTTCAAAAAATGCGGAAAAAGCAATCAATTAACTGATACTTAAAATCAACTTTATTGTCCAATGGCAAAGTCAAATAGTTCACCAACACAAAGTATTAAACACTTATATGATACTGTGCATAAAAGATCGAATACTGTGCGTGGGTCGGACTACGAATTTTCAAATACAAGATTCTTCAACCTTTAATAACTCGGCTATTCTTCCGCCGATTTACTTGAAACTTGATACATTATTAGCTGTTATAAGTATCTACATGACGATGTGGTTACAATTTTGATTGGAGATTCTATTCTGGATATAACGAAATCGAAGCATTGGAATGTTCGATCGTGACGTCACTTGGACTTGGCTGCTTCCCCGTAGCGAGCGATCACCTGCCTCGCTCTTACATCCGCTGTCGGAGCGCTCATCGGTCTTTTCAAACCATGGCAGACGGGAGTTTGTATGATTTGCGTAAGAAATACTTTGACGGCGAATACCGACATGGCATACCCGTTTCATCTCCCCTTAATCAGGGAAAAGATAATCGGTACTTTTCTCTTTTATCTATCCTCTTGCAAAGTATTTGAAGTTGGCAACGTTGAAAATTCCCTCGACGTAGCCACTATTTTTTTCCACTTCATAGGCATCATAAGCTAGTGCTGTAATTATTCTGTAGGGGGCTGAATTTAGCTTAGATTCTCTGTTCTGGATGCGAGACTGCAGGTTTACGGAACAACACTAGGTGGCCTCCTTGCAAATGTTGCCAAAATTATGATGTCTTTGCTTTTTCCAGGTATTTTGCATGTATCGGGTAAAACTGTTTCTTATAGGGCGAAGTGTCTGTCACCTGTAAATGATGTTCAAAATCTTTAATGACTCCAGTCTGTCACCAAACACATCTGGAGATTTTATAAAAATCTCTTGAATAGCCTCTGTCGCTTCATTATTTATGTCTGGCCTTTCAGCTGCACTGGAATAAATCGTGAACTTGTGGTGACCCTCATTAAACTCATAATCGATGATGGACGCTACCTGGTCCTCAATGGGTCCCACTTTCTCGGGTCCTCCCTCTTCATGAATTTATTCTTCGACAGGCGCAGCCTCGCTCATCGCACCTTCTATTGTTTCCACCAGAATATCGAATCCCTGATACTTCGTATCATTACCATTAACCAGCTGTAGCTCTACAGACTTGACATCGTAAAATTTGATTAGGCTGGCAGGATAATAAATGACTCCTCCATGCTGTATTAGGAAGTCTGATCCAAGGATTAAATCAAACTTCATCTGGGTCAAGATTAAGAATAGATGTTGAAATATGACACCCCCAATTTCTTATTCAAGAAATGCCTGGAATCTGCATTTAATGGCCTTATCAGGAACAATGCATTTCACCTTAACATGGGCAACAGGCAGGGTGGAAATATTGGTCGTCTCTTGCGCTACATCGACTAATATCTGAGAAATCAGCGAGGCCTGAGAACCTGAATGAAATAGTGAATTAACATTAATATTGCCTAACTCGATGCTAATTATTGGTGGACTACGCTGTATTCTGGTTTTCCGTGGTGTAGAATCTTCATATAATAAATCAGTGTCATCCTAGTACCAATATTTGATGATTGTACTGCAGATTATCACTCCTACATCCGGGTTTTCCGGCAATCTTCTTATTGCTTCATCGGAGTTTTTTGGGGAGTACCCGTGGTTTCGGGATTCATCTCGGCCCTTTCATTCTTTCTTTGTACCTCTTCCTGGTGCTCTAAAGGAGTTGCTCCGGGTAAACCTCCGTCTCTGTTCTTATTTCTTACGTATTCTCGTGTCTCCCTCCAACATTTCTCTAATTATTCCTTTTGGTAGTTTCTATTATTAATAGGTTGGTTTGCTGTCTGTCTCCACGACGGTCCGTGTTGAAATGTAGCCCTTTCTTCGTAGAGACGTTTCCTATATCTTCTGTATCGAAATGGTACGTCTCTACGAGTTTCCCTCTCTTTTTGTGGGTCTGGGTTTACTCAAACTTGAGTCTTTACCTCAACGGCGTTGGTCTTGGCTTCTTTTGCTTTGCTATACTTCGTTAAGTTCTGAGTGTGAGCAAAATCGAGACATCGTCAAGCTGCTACGTACGTTTGATGGAAATTGAAGTATTATTACTTGAATGAGCTCTTGTTCGGGCAGAGGATGGTAAAAAACGGCATCTTTTTAAGTTTAGATATGAGGAAATCTGAATATCGTGAAGAATTGTTGGAAGTATTGTACTTTCGGGAATAGAATTGTAGTTTAGTTAAATGTTGAGTTTCAGAATTCCAAAACCGCTTAATTAAAGCTTCCTTAAACTTTCGATAAATCTTGATACTGAATTCTAACAGTCAGGATGGTATGCGCATCTGACGATCTGTTTTAATGTCGTTCCGTTGAATATATTCTTCGAGTTTGAGGAGGAACTGTTCAGCCATATACTCCTCCTTCCCTACGAATTTAGCTGGATTTTCCTCAGTCATTTTAAAAGCTGTAGAAACGTTAAGGGTTTCTACACTAATAGCTGGAAGGCTAGAGGGTAAGACATCTTGATCTGTTTGGGAGACCTTATTGCTAAGAGATTCCACATACACTTGGAGTTCAAGTTTTAGAATTTTAATTTTCCTCTGTATGGAATTCTCAACTTCTTTTACTTCCTTTTCTAAGTCAGCTTTAACTTCCGCTACATCGCAACGTATGCGAGTAATCTGCGTGTGAGCAGTATCTAGTTGAGTCTTGACGCGTTTATCAGCCTCCTCTTGCTGAGTTTTCAATACATTAATTTCATTTCCTAACTTCACAAATTTATTCTTAACAGATTCATGGAGGTTGTCTTGTATAGAAGCCATCTTGGCTCGTGCAACCGACAACTGAGCATGGTACTCCTGAAATTCTCCTCTTAAAAGCTCTACTTCTTTAATAATTTCCTGGGAATTAGGGAAAGCAGTTTTAAGTTCGCAGCTACTTGTGTTTTAATTTCTTCCTTGATGGCTTCTGAGTGACGTGTTAGTCTTCCATTTATCTCCGTGAAGTTAGAATCCATTCTTTTGTTAGACTCCTCAAACCGTTTCTCAATTTCATCGCCTGAATTATTGAGTCTACGTCCTAGATTACGATTAACTTCTGTAAAAGATTTTATCGACGAATTCTATTATTTTTGTGTTATTAGCCTCATTAGCTTCCCTAAGCTGAGTTATATTATTATTAGTGGCCTCAATGCGACTTCCTAAGGTAGTGCTAATTTGGTTCATGCTAGTGTTAGATTCCCTAAGTTGGGCTCCTAAAGTATTGTTACGCGCTTCAATATGACTTCCTAAGGTAGTGCTAATTTGGTTCATGCTAGTGTTAGATTGTCTGAGTTGGGCTCATAAAGCATTAGTTGTAGTTTTTGATTCAGCGATCCTACGTCCTAGACTAGCGTTACTTTCCCTAATCCTCTCATATAGACTGACTTTTAAAGCATCAATAGCAGATAATATATTCTCCATATCAATTTCTTTATTTTCAAAAATTGCGGAAAATACAATCATTCAACTGATACATAAAATCACCATTATTCTCCGATGGCAAAGTCCAATAGTTCACAAACACAAAGTATTAAACACTTATATAATACTGTGTATAAAATATCGAATACTGTGCCTGAAATATGTAAGTAATTTGCACACACAAAAAATCACTTGTGCCATTAAAAGTTAATCATAGTTCTGTGCTACAAGTCTAAACTTTAACAGATTCACTGCGAAGTGAATTTGTTAGGGTTTATTATAGTTCAAGTCTGTCTTTAGAAATGAGCTTGAGTGTAAATAAATCACCTTTTCCTAGTTAATTTAGCAAATGTCGCTTTGTATACCCTCCTTAATCGAGCCCCAACGTCATGGGAGCCAGTTTTATATTCTACCCTCTCTCTGTAACAGGAACGCCCGTACTTTAGTTCAGTGGAGAGCATGGATTGACGCCAGGGCTTGTACAGTCCATGCTCAGAGAGTCAGAGATAGATGTGCAGTATCATAAGTTCTTATTAAGTTGAAACTTGTGTTTATTTAAAAGTCGACAATTTAATCAACTTTTACAGATGAACAGATGCGATTTTGAATATCCAGATATAGGTAGGGAAAGACGTCGTCTCTCAGCGTCGGCGTCGGTGTTGTCCCACGTTGTCGAACTCCTTCCCCCTCACCATAGAACTCCCCTCAGCACCATGGCAACACGTTATCACACGGTGGTTGACGACCTTCGAAGTTCGGATGAGACTCGAGCCTGGGAGTCTGACGTCTGTTGATGTTTGCGTGCAGCGTGGAATATTTACTTAGATTTTATAACAGCGAAATCCCATGAAGGGAGTAGAGAAATGTGTGTACTTCGCACAGAATGTCAACGCAATATTATAAGACACTTCTCCACCGCACTGCACTAAAGATTGTTGCAGGACAATGTTCGAAAATTCACAAGTTCCACAGTTAATAGAGTTGGACGCGAACACTTCGAAGAAATTCAAATAAATTCAGTATCATAGTTTGTGATGATGAGTAAAATTAGCACAGTTCAAAAAATGAAAGTAATTATCGTGTGATACACTCATCGACAAACTTGAAATTGATGGGGTAACACAAAAATCTGAAACCTTCTGTGACTTTAAGGTTCAGGCTTACGAAATAAAATGAAATGAACACTATTACTTTGGCACAGTCCAATGAAAAGAAATAAGTTAAGTCACCAGGACACAGTCTAACGCAATGCTTAAACACGATAAAATAAGTGTACAGTTCTACGAATGCAAGTTAGAGCATACACAATCCTATGAAAGGAAATTACGTACTTTCATGAAGGCAGAGTCTTATTTGAGCACAGTCTTATGGCAAGGAACTAAGTTTCCACGAATGCGCAGTCTTAAATGAGACGCACAGTCTTATGGAGATAAATTAATGTTTCAGTGAGGCGCAGTCTTTATGAAATGAGTTAAGCACAGTCTTACGAAAAACACAGTCTTTTGAGATAATTTCATGCGTAACAGTCCCGCAAAATAAACTAAGGTACAGTATTTGCGAACTGAAATAAAATTCACAATTCACTTCGTGATTGTTTAAAGCCCTTTCTATTCGATACTTTATGAAACCAATTTGATCACTCTAGTATCACTGTTTGTACAAGTTAATCACTACCAGTAACTAGAGATGATTCGCATCCTTCAAACTCACACGAGTTTAAAGTCCTAAGATCGCACTTCTAACGCTTAGAAATTTAACTATATCACTCACGTCTTGTCATCGGCACTCAGTCGGACAGAATGACGATCTCTAGTACAACTTCCACAGCTGGCCCGCACTACTTGGCAGCTGAGATACGAAGGCACATACTGAATTCTACCGCTTCTTTTATACGCGTGGGTCGGACGACGAAGCTTCAAATGCAAGATTCTTCAACCTTTAATGACTCGGGGATTTTTGCGCCGATGTTCTTGAAACTTGGTACATTAATAGCTGCTATAAGGATTTACATGAAAACGTGGTTAAGATTTTGATAGGACATTCCATTCTGGAGAAAATTAAATGGAAGCAATGGAATGTTCGATCGTGACGTCACTAGGCCTTGGCTGGTTCCCCGCAGCGAACGATCACCTGCCTCGCTGTCACATCTGCTGCCGGAGCGCTTAACGGTCTTTTAACAAACCCTAGCAGACGGGAGTTAGCGCGAGTTGGGTAAGAAATACTTTGACGGCGAATGTCGACAGGGCATTCCCGTTTCAGTACTAACTCCATATTTTAAAACGATACAGCACGAATACATGCAACTGCCCTAAATGTTCAACTGCATACAGGTTCAAATATGTACGTATTTGCAAAATCGGTCAGTTACATTTTGAAATATTAATAAAAATCGCATTTGGGCTTTTACGAACAGCATCAGACAGCTTGCGGTCGGTCAAGGACGAATTGGCACACAAGCTGTTTCCTGCCATTGATTCCAGCCACAGAACGGATACCAGGCATGTACTATAAAGTATCGCACCCATAACGTGATGTACTGTAACATACACTGGGTGTGCAAAGTTATTGTATGATTGGCGAAGACACAACGGAGAAGGGAGATTAATGTTTTGTTTTCTGTTTGATTTGAAATCCATGTGTAACAGGTTGCGCTCAGTTTGGCGTCTTTCCCCTCGGATGGGAATTGAAAGGATTTGGAAGGGACGTCCGCCGTGGCCTAACTCAAATGTACCAATCCAGCATTTGCCTGGTGTTGAACATGGGACACCATGAAAATCACTTTCAGGTCGGGCGAGGCAGGACTCGAAACTGTGCTCTCCCTAATGCACGCTGCTACAGTCGCGTTTTAGCTCCTCGGAGATTAATTCTTGTAAAATTAATAATAGTGTTGCTGCCATCTCACCACTATCAGCTCTGAACATCCCACATGAAATGTCGAGCTGTTTGTTTTTTATCTAACCTATCCCAACCCACATAATCCAGCATTGGTAGTAACACTGCTCCTTCGCCTGAAACAACCCAGCCAACAAAGACTCTAAATCCAAAATGTCAGCGTCACACTGACGAAATGTTGTTATGTTCCCGTGCCCACGCTCTTAGGATCATTTCCAATGAAGTCTATCTCGGACATCATTCGTTATTCATTTGCTTTTCTACAAGGAGCTCTTCAGGTGTCCTGTGGTATGTTTATTTCGCAATTCATACAGTAGTGTGTATTGCACACTCAGATCAGTGACAATTATAGCTCTCGCTGTATTCCTTTGAAGTCAAAGAAATTACTTTATCCCTTTTAAAAACATCAACCCACCCGGCCCTGTCATGAGTTTGCCTGTCATACACACATGTGTACGATATGTTTACATGCCTGGTATAGCTGCCTCTGTGGATCATTGGTAGAGTGTCGGCCTCCGGATCCCAAGATAGCGGGTTCAAACCCAGCGGAGGCAGTCGGATTTTTGAAGGGCGAAAAAAAAAGTCCATTAGACACTCCATGTCGTACGATGTCGGCATGTAAAAAATCTCTGGTGACACATTTCGTGTTTACCCGACAAAATTCATTAAAAATCTCAGCCATAGACGCCCAAGAGAGTTTCAGTTTACTCGGTCTGCTATCTAGTGGGCCTAGAGTAAACCGGAACGTCGAAATTGACGAGCAGACAGCCAGATGGCGTCCAATTGAAATGTCTGCACACGGTAGCTGAGGCCATACGATTATTATTATTATGCCTGGTATCCATTGTGCCTGGAATCACACTCAGGAAACTGCTTGTGCGTCAATATATCCTTGACCCACTGCACACTGTCTGGTGCGGCATGCAAAACAGCGCATGCTGTTCTTATTGATATCTCAAAACGCAACTGTCCGATTTTGAAAATACTCAGTTGAACTTGTACACAGTTGAACATTCAGGCCAGCTATATGAATTTGTGCCGTTCTACTTAAAAATATGGAGTTAGTGTCAATATCTCGGTTATTAATCGCCCCATGAGAATATGTATTACATTATTTTACAAGCCCGCGGTTGTCATTTAGGAATATGAAAACAAAATACCGATATCTTTAATGGTTTGGACATTATTTCCGTTAAACAACTTAGATGAATAACCCTGTATATTAATTAATTTTCCTAATCTGTAAATATCAATAATGCATTTTACATTTTATCAATAACATCAATTCTCCGAAGTATAAAATAGTAGGAAATGAAATATGAGGTTACTGTGTAGTATTGTGGTGGAGGACTGTGTTGTATGTGAGTTGTAGGGGTGTTAGTGTTAGTACGAACACTTAGTCCCCAAGCCAAGGTAATTAACCGTTTAAGGTTAAAATCTATGATCCGGCCGAAAGTCGAACCCGGGGCTGTCAGAACCGAAGAGCGCAATGCCGACCATTCATCCAAGAAGACGGAACCTTATTTATTGCCCAGTGGCTGCTTAATAACATTTCACTGTTTTCTAGCTCCTAGTTGCACGTTGTATAGTTTAGAGAAGTTCATTGCATTATATTTCTAGAGAGATTGCAGGTAGTTTAAAATACTTCATCGTATTATAGTTTCTAGCGATTAACTTGGTATTTAAAGCAGTTCACAGTATTGTAGGTTCTGATACACAGAAGATGCGTACATCAAAATGTACAGTAGTTACTAGAAGAATTTTCTTTACGTCACAGAGAAACAGATAAGTCTCATGGCGACGATGGGATAACAAAGGCGTAGAAGTGGGAAGGAAGTGGCCTTGGCCTCAATTAAGGTACAGTCCCAGCAATTGCTCGTGTGAAAATAGGAAATCGGGGAAAACCATCTTCAGGGCTGCCAACAGTGGGGTTCGAACCCACTATAGTTACTAGTGACAGTATTATAATTCCTGTCGGGGCACTGAGAATAGTCCATCGTACTCTAGTTCCAGGAACATAGTAGATAGCTAAAGATTAAATTGTCGGGCTGAGTGGTTTAGATAGTTCAGGCCTGGCCTTATGACGCTAACTTGGCAGGTTCCATCCTGGCTGTCCGGTAGTATTTGAAGGTCCTAAAATACGTCAGCCTCGTGTCGGTAGATTTATCGGCACATAAAAGAACTCCTGCGGGACTAAATTCCGGCACCTCCGCGTCTCCGAAAAACGTAAAAATGTAGTTAGTGGTACGTAAAGCCAACAACATTATTATTTAAAGATTAAGTTAGAACTATTTTCCTGTACTTGAACTCAGATAACCCGGGTGAGAACTCCATCTGCATTGCAGCTCATAGGGATCTTGGACATGATTCTAAACATCCACTCACGCTTAAACGGTGAGCGATTGTGTTAAAAGACATTAGCAAACACTTCCCTACATGACGTTAAATGGAGTGAAAACTGTTTTCTCCCATGTTTCCTTGCCAGGCGTTATCGGCAGAAAGTCAATACGGAGTAAAAATTGCTTGAAAGCCTGAACTGTCAGAAGTGCTCTCGGCACATCATGCACTTGGCTTTTGCACTCTCTCCAAAGTCAACTAGTAACAAACATTCTACAAACAAGGTATATTATCTGTGGTCTACTGGTTAGTGTGATTAGTTGCCACTTCCCGGAGGTCCGGGTTCAATTCCCGACTCTGTCACGAAATTTTAAAAGTTGCACAAGGAATGGAAACGGACCCATTCAACCTCGGGAGGTCATCTGAGTAGAGGGATTTCAATTGCCACCTCAGCATTCCTCGAAATGGTTTTAAGGGGAGTACGTACCTCAATTTTTGCAAAAATTTGAGAATTTCATTTTAATGTATTTTAGTATTCTTTGGTATGTGTACAATAGAGCTCCGTTTTTTATTTCAGTGAAATCGCGTTACAAGTGCCCATAACTTGGATGTTCCATGGGCCCTCTCATTTACAAATGCCACGCCCTCCTCTGACTGTAGGCTGGGTTTCACTTTTTTATAACTTTCTAGCTCTAGGAAGTAAAAGTCCATTAGTGAACCGTATAGACTACGTTGGAGCTTCTCATCAGTCGAAATCTTAGGAAGAAAAGTTGCCCACAGCAACAGAAATATCCAAACTAGCACAAACGGCATCAGTACCGAAACTTGACCAAGATTAGACAGAAAAACAGAACAGACTAACATGAAGTTTTCCAAGACATAATTATACCGTATGATGTACAGGTTATATCGAGGATCTGAATACGTTTAATCCATCTTCATAATTTTTCACGATAATCCCTTTAATCCAACTTCAAGTTATAGCAATATTAGGCTAGATTTTTCTTCAAGGTTTTTATGTTAGCTTATTATTTCGGGTTACTGAGTTGCTTGTCGTGGTTCTTGGTGCACGTCTAATAAAGACAAGGAAACCTACAAACACCATGGACTTCCAGGAGGAGTGATACTTCTGATTAAGAACATTTATAAGGATCTTGCCCATCCCGATTTATTGAAGAAATGTTTGCATGGGAAAACCCAAAATGTAAACGAGTCTTTTAACAATGCTATTTGGAGCCGTGTACCGGTACCTAAACATATTTTTGTTGGATATAAAACCTCAAAATTAGGAGTACATGATGCTGTTTTATCATTTAATATGGGAAATTCAGGCAGAATTAAAGTACTAGAACAGCTGGGGATCCAACCAGGGTGGAATTCGCTCAGTGCGTTTCAAGTTCTGATGTTCGTCGGACCAAAATGGAGGATAAAACGGTGTTTATGGTGGAAGCCAAGATAAGGAAGTCAATGAGAGCAATGAAAAGGAGTCTGGAGGACAAGTAGGATGAGGAATATGCATCAGGAGGGTTCTAGACTACATCTCAACTAAGATTTATATAAGCTAAACTCTGAAGTTAATTTTCTCTGCTTTTTTTCTTATATAGGTACGCTTAGTCAAAACACTATAAAAGGTAGAAATCTGTAATAATTATCAGTGATACCTTCTCTCTGTAAAGCTACCAGGTTATTTTAGATATGTTAATATATGAGACCAGAAAAAATTATTATTATTCAAATTTTTCATGAACATTTTAAATTCGGAAAACAAATAAATAACCATGCATCTAATCCTAAAAATAAAGACAGCAATGTAAAGAACAAAGTTCCTATAATAACACTATAAAGTTTCAAATCTATAGAACAAAGGACCTTTTACCTGAGCGTACCTGAAAATGGAGAAATTACCATTGTCAGCATAGGCAGTACGTACTCCCGTAGAGGTCTCCCAGTTATCCTGGAGGAAAATGCCGGGATGGTAGGTTACTTAAGGCCACGGCCGCTTCCTTCTCTCATCTTTGTCAATCCCTTCCGATCTTCCCATCCCTCACAAGGCCCCTGTTCAGCATAACAGGTGAAGCCATCTGGGTGGGGTACTGGTCCTCCATACAGTTGTGTACCCACGGCCAAAAGTCTCACGTTCCAGGACAGTGCCCGTGAGGCGTTAGAGGTGGGAACTCTTGCTGAGTCCGGGGAGAAAACCAACCCTGGAGGGTAAAGAGATTGAGAAAGAAAAAAGGTGTTTTCGTATAATAAATGCATCCTTTTTCTACTTTATATAGCATATTGTCCTCTTGATCATTAACTGATTTAATCATTTCTTAGTAAAATTAGTAAAATTATGGCTTTTAGTGCCGGAGCTGTCCGAGAACAAGTTTGGCTCGCCAGATGCAGGTATTTCTATTTGACTCCCGTAGGCGACCTGCGTGCCGTGATGAATATTAAATGATGAAGAAAACGACATATATACCCAGTCCCCGTGCTTGCGAAATTAACCAATTATGGTTAAATTTCTCGACCCCGCCCGGAATCGAACCCGGGACCCCTGTGACCAAAGGCTAGCACGCTAACCATTTAGCCATGGAGCCGGACATTTCTTAGTGTCGTGACTGCTGGTTTTATCTTTGTTAGTCACATCTCCAACGTGTCGTCGCCGGCCAGGACGATCCTCAGTATTCCTCAGGTCATAAATTGGTGACAGTATGAACTTGTCTCCTACTTCTGGTTGCTGTCCTTCCCCGCGGCTCTCTGCCTTCAACCTCCCGTTACATGATAAACTTCTGTAGATTTTCTCCAGGTCATCTGGAAATTTGTCCAAAGAACTGAAGTATTCTTTCATTGAAGCGAAAGGAATGGAGTTTCTTTTTTTTCTTTTTTTTTTTTTTTTTTGCTAGTTGCTTTACGTCGCACCGACACAGATAGGTCTTATGGCGACGATGGGACAGGGAAGGGCTAGGAGTGGGAAGGAAGCGGCCATGGCCTTAATTAAGGTACAGCCCCAGCATTTGCCTGGTGTGAAAATGGGGAAACCACGGAAAACCATTTTCAGGGCTGCCGACAGTGGGGTTCGAACCTACTATCTCCCGAATACTGGATACTGGCCGCACTTAAGCGACTGCAGCTATCGAGCTCGGTAAGGGGAGTTTCAAAATCTTAGCTCCTCAAGTACGGACGCAACGGTTCTTCTTGCGATCCAAGTCACATTCTACGGCTGTGCCACATTTCAAAGAAATCGATGTGTTTTCAGTCCAGTGTATTTACGGTCCAGCTCTCGCAAGCATATGGGAAAATAGGGAACACAAAGGCTTTTAATGAAAAGGATCATTGTATTACCAGTAAATCCCATTTCTGCTAAGACCCAGTGTTTACAGTGTACTATGTCTTCTGGTATGTGCTAGAACAATTTAGTTACTTTCATTGATCTGTCTCAGTCTTATCCTTGGCTTTGACAATATGAAACTGACTGGTGTATGAGCGATGCTAGTAATGCCATTCCTTATGCAGCCCGCCCCTGCTGTGAATGGTGTGAAAATGTTGCTCATACGGTCGATGGTGAATGAATTTTAGTGGGCTTGGTAGACTGATATTTAATAACACCAACTGGCTCAGTGAGGAAAGCAACGAGAAACTACCCTACTCCTCACATCTCTAGCTTGCCTCTTCGGTGACACCTATGCCATCTATGGCAGCTAATGATGGAGCTGTTGAGAATGCAACCGGCCTTCGGGCTGAGGACTGAAAAAACACACACACACAAGTCTCTCTCTTAAAATGACAATTAATTTCATTTCCACCTCAGTATTCATAATTTCTCTGTTCAGACTCTTGAATTTACCCTTTTTGATTCTATTGGTCAGCCTTTGGCTGTCTGCCCTCCCTATTGTGGAATAATGTGCTTGGCTCTGAGTGGGGAACATATCTCTTGTTGTTTTAATGAGGGCGAATCCAAGGTACTTTACGTTTCTCGTGGCATCTCATCATGGAGGCTTGCATTGCAAGTGATAGATTTCTAAGGATTGCTTATTTTGTGTGCCGATGAAAATAAGAGATTTTTTTGTTTTGTTTTTTGCTATTTGCTTTACGTCGCACCGACACAGATAGCTCTTATGGCGACGATGGGATAGGAAAAGGCTAGGAAGTGGAAGGAAGCGGCCGTGGCCTTAATTAAGGTACAGTCCGGGCATTTGTCTGGTGTGAGAATGGGAAACCACGGAAAACCATCTTCAGGGCTGCCGACAGTGGGGCTCGAACCCACTACCTCCCGATTACTGGATACTGGCCGCACTTAAGGGACTGCAGCTATCGAGCTCGGTAATAAGAGTTTTTTGAGATACTAACATTCCTTAAAGTACGTCTAGAGCATGATTCATAAGCGTTCAAATTAATGAATTTGGTAGAAAAAGTGCACTAATATTCGTGAAACAGACATGTAGGAAAGTTTTAAAAATTCAAGACGAGAGCACAAACACATAACAGATTCTAGAAGAAGTAATGATTTGTTTATTCATTTTACATCCTTCTCAGTTGTTAAAGTAGGATTCGTGGCACCCACTTCCACTTAGCAACGTCGAACACAAGTTTAGTAAAAAATGGGACGGTGGTGGTGGTGATTACTGGTTTTGTTTGAACGAGGCAACCATCCTCTCTTAACACTTATTAGACCAAGCGAGTTGGCCGTGTGGTTAGAGGCACACAGCTGTAAACTTGCATCCGGGAGACAGTAGGTTTGTACCCGACTGTCGGCAGCCCTGAAGATGGTTTTCGGTGGCTTCCCTTTTTACACCAAGCAAATGCAAGGCCACGGCCGCTCCCTTCCACTCCCAGACCTATCCTCTCGGTGCGTCATCAGAGAAGGAAAATGGAAAGGGCCGATCCTTCGAAAAGTGAAAGGTGTGGAAGTGAAAAACTCATTTGGACTCGCAAACCTAATAGCGTCGGTGTCGGAAGGGAACAAGATTTGACCACGTAAGGTCCCACAAGTAACGTGAAAATGATACCTAACTCAGATGTATGATCGCGATTATTTTCTTACGTGAAGTAAAAGAGGAAACTATCTTCTTTTAATATTAATTGGAAGGAAAACGGAAGAGATATAACGCTTAGAAGAATGAAGATAACAGCAAAAGAAAGGGTAGGGCTGAAAAGGACGTGAAAAAAAAAAGATTCCCGTTAGCAGGAAGAAAAGAACATTGCTGAGGTTCCCATAACCAAGTATCAGATCGACTAAATCTCACGAAACCGGAAGAAGAGGAATGTTAAAAGGCTAAAGGGCCCGGAATGTTTTAAAATTGTGAGTCTTATGTATATATCCGTCAAACTAAAAATAAAAACTAATTTCAAAAATCACTTCCGACCTAAATGCAGTTCCGGAAAAAAGTCTAAAATAGCTTCCCCTTCACTCGTTTCTTTTCTAATTCAAATCCTAGCCAAATTAACTTATTGACACAATTCTTTCTGTAATTTATTCCTAGATTCAATACCCTCAAGAGTATTCGGATTTTTTAAATATATCCACACCAAATGTAGTTATAAGGGCTTAACTGAATTATGCATCGATTCATATTAGCGCTCGTAGTGGTAGAGAAATGCAAACTGCTAATCTAATCAACCGGATAACGATGATTAAGAAAAGGATTGTAATTTTTAGGAATAAATATATTCGCATACTTTATTATATTTTATTTATCTCAAACTAGTAGTTCATATCCCTAGGATGTTTTCAACATTGAGTTGCTTGCCTGAAGGGCTAGAAATGTAAAACTTTTCCTAAGTTTAAAAAAGTAGAACTGCGATTTATTGACAGAGAAGTTTATAATCAATATTCCAATAAATGGTACGGTGTTCACGAATTGAAGTTTTAGTTTTCATTCCCGCAAGCTTGTACTATGCTTACATTTTCATAGGCTTAATAGGTGGGTAACGCAGCCAGAAAACGAACTTGTTCACTGTTCGATGGTTTCCAAAGTCATGTTCAAAATTAGTGAAACAAGTAATTTTTTTTATTCCAATGTGAAAAATAAGGAAAGCTGAAAATGTGATAATTATAGTATCTACTTGTGATCCCGTAAAACGCAAAACTAGCTCCGAAAATTCACTTGGTGAAGAGGATCACGAAACCAAGACCATGATTGAAGGCGTCAAAAGGAAATAATAATATGTTTATTAAACGCAATCTGCACAGACTGACTGAGTAATAATAAATTAAATTTAAACATATTTAACTGTCATTGACAGTTATCGTATATAGCATAACGGGAGATTGGCAGCGTTCGTAGTTTGCATGTGAACAGGGGTTATAATGAGCAGTAAAGTCCGTAAATTTCACAGATGCATTCACTGAACACTTTTCTGTTACAGATGTGATAGTGAAAATCATGTATTGATCCTCGCTTGCAGAGGTGTCTCAACTCGCAGTTCGCTGTTTTCTATTCCTCACTCATTGTGGCTGGGGTGTGGAAAATATCTGGATCTATTTCTGCCGTTCTCTATCGTCGCTCTCCTAGGAACTTTTTACTGGCGATAGGTTGTAAGTGGACATCAAGTCCTCTCTGAAACTTGTAGTATCTGTCAGCTGGTGTACAAGACGGGTTGGGCCAAACTTTGATATAGAGAGTGCTCGTTTAATATATCTGGATTTGACTCTGTCTAAGGCTGTAAGACTATTGTATTTCAGAAATGGCCACGTCATTTCAATAGCATATGATGCCACTGGAGTGTCCTTGAGTCTGAATAGTGACATTGGGATCCTGAGTGAGATAGATTTGAGATTGCGGATGTCCATTTTGTCTTTTATTGTAGCTACAGTCCTGTCCTCAATATGCTTCGTGAAAGTGAGTCCCATGACTAGTAGGGTCACCCCTAAATATTTAAGTCTAGTCTCTGATTTCGGCAGAGGAGTGTGCCATTAGCCACCAGGTGTCCTAATTTCAAAAAAAAATGATTCGGATAATGACTGGCCAGAAGATTGGATAATTTTGATAAAATCAACAGCTTCTGTGAGAGAAAAGGAGCTCTGGTGAAGAGGATCAAGAAACCAAGACCATGATTCAAGGCGTATATATTCGATAACAGATTGTGCCCGGAGTAACCTCATACGTGGAATAAAATAATGAAGTTCAAAGTCCGAATTTACAGAAACACAACTTTATTTTATTTTCGTTCCCAAAACGTTGACATGTAAAGCATTCAAATACAATTTTAAGTATCGGAAATTACCGTACACCATGTAATGTATTGCATCTGAATAAACTGTTCATTCCTTATACAATCTGTAGTATGTAGGCCTACCTAACATAGAAAAGTCATAATGTGCCCCTTACAATTATACGTGTTTATGCTTGATACGTATATTTGTAACATATAAAGAATCTGTATCACTAAAATTTATCGGACTTTCTCCATTGCCTCTTCTGTTTCCAACACATTTCAAATAATCCATGTAAATGTATAAATGATATTTAGTTACAGATCATGAAAAGATATAAGGTTTCAGGGAATTTCGCGCAGATGTGCTTCAACTCGTAGAGCTTATTTAAAGGAAGACTTGTTATGGAAATCGAATAGTTAACCTTAATATTTGTATTCGCATGTATTTTCACTGTTCCTTAAAAAGTAATTTATCTATCACTAGCTGTAGTAACCTGCTTCGTTCGGTTGAACAATTACAAAGGCTCCAAATATTCTGAAGTACCTCGCCTTATAAATTAGCACGTACCTTGTCAAATTATATTCTATAGACTTCAAAATTATATATCAGAGGATCACACGGAAGTAACTAAAGTAGGAATGATCTACCAGAGATAATAAGATCAACACAGACGGAGGCAAAACACAATAAAGCTGCTATTCATGTATTGATGTTACTTAAATAAGCAGTATGAAGCTGTGATAAAACACAGAAATAAGTCTGATCGTATTAATGTAAATGAGACAACTGACGACTTCTTCTATAAAGTCAATGAACTGCGACAAAACAAAGTAAAGCTCGTATGTATAGATTAATGTGTATTAATTCTACAGAAGGAATGTATATATTTCACTGTAGTTTCCTACACTGTGATTATGTTTTATATAGCATGCTATTTGATGTTAAATGAAGAGGCCCATGGCCTATGCTAAGACCAGGTTTTGTTGAGGATATTTTTCCCATTTCTCGTCCTTACAAATAGCGAAAGCAACACTTTGGTGCTATTTAAAAAGTTATCGTGATAAGGTTACGGAAATGTGGATCCAGTAACAATAAGAGTATTTCGGTAGATTAACGCTACTGTGAGTTTTAAAAAAGTTTTTTTGCTGTTGACAACCATTATGCTTATACGAGTATGTTGATCCAGTAACCATAAGTATGTCGGTAGAATAATGCTTGTCAGAAATAGGCCTTGTATATGGCAAAAGCACTTTCGTGGTACTCAAAATCATTATGCTGACAAGAGGATGGAAAAGGGTATCCAGAAACAACAAGTATTTAGGGCGATGAAATGAAATGTCGTATGGCTTTTAGTGTCGGAATATCCAAGGACGGGTTCGGCTCGCCAGGTGCAGGTCTTTCTATTTGACAGCCGTAGGTGACCTGCGCGTCGTGACGAGGATGAAATGATGATGAAGACAACACATACACCCAACTCCCGTGCCATTGGAATTAACCAATTAAGGTTAAACTCCCCGACCCGGCCAGGAATCGAACCCGGAACCCTCTGAACCGAAGGCCAGTACGCTGACCGTTCAGCCAACAAGTCGGACTTCAAGGCGATCAACGATATCTATGAGTTTAAAAATGTTTAAACAAAATCTCTCCTTGGCTTTGCCTGCACTCTCGAACGTGCCTACATCGAACACCAGGCCTGTATTCTAGAACCCTTGATCTGACGTTACAGCTAAACATTACTCATCCGATTCCTCCATCGAAGGAAGTGTGGTCCCAATCCCTCAAAGACGGTTAGTTTTATGGCCTTGAAAAGTGGTTTTCGGTGTTCCGGAGGGATTTACCAAATTTTTTCTTCCCGTCGTTTTGCTTAAACTGAGATTTGTGTCTTCCTTGTACGACAAATTCGCTATTTCGCTTATATATAGTTTTTTTTGCTAGCTGCTTTACGTCGCACTGACACAGATAGGTCTTATTGCGACGATGGGACAGGAAAGGGTTAGGAGGGGGAAGGAAGCGGCCGTGGCCTTAATTAAGGAACAGCCGCAGTATTTGCCTGGTGTGAAAATGGGAAACCACGGAAAACCATTTTCAGGGCTGCCGATACCGGGGTTAGAACCTACTATCTCCCGAATACTGGATACTGGAGAAGCGACTGCAGCTATCGAGCTCGGTATTTCGCGTATGTTATCTTATACTAATGTGTCAAAGGGCCTCCACATAGGTAATGGAGAGGACAGCCCAAATTTCTTGTGGACAATGTTACCCTCAGTGTTATTGAAAGTATGTGTACAAAATTTGGTTCTAATTGGTAGTACGGTATAGATTTGTATAAGAAACGGATAGACAGATTAACATTCTGCCATTCTCATTTATATATAGACAGAAAGTTGCGTAGATTGTATTGCTAATAATTTCTCCCCTTATCGCACCATACATGGTAAGGTCGAACAAATGGGACTCTGTTCAGGAGATTCCAGACAGGGAAACGAACAAAATTGTCAATATCAACATGTATCCGCAAATGATCACAGTCACTGTAATGTGTAAAGCAATGCAAATCCCTCTTCGTACAGGTCGTAAAGGCGCCTGGAAGAGTTGAAGGTAATGGTTTCCACTATTCGTAACGTCGGCAGTAAGTGTGATGGATTGGTTAGGTCTACGCGTGACCGTCTTTGCCTCCTGGAATTAGCCTAGTACTCATTTCTGGTGCAGTAAAGTGAATCTCAGGGTCATATAAACCTTCGATAAACGGAAAAAATATGTTCTTAAAATTTTCCTGACTGGAATTCGAAACAACACCCTTCCGTGTATACCGAACAAGCCTCTACCATCGCGGATAGACTTCCCCAGTAGAACGTGGAAAAACACTGTAAAAATTACTTCGCACTCGTATATTCTCTCGGCTTCACAGAGAAGTATTGAAAAACAGATATAGTTTTTCCATTCTTTGCTTCTTAGTAGCCTCTTACGACATACAGGGGATACAGTAATGCATTATTTGACTCCACCCACATAGGAGATAAGGAGTTCCGATAAACTAAAAGAAAAATGAGTGTATTCACTAAAGGGGAAGGTGTACTATAAGATATTGATCAGAACTCCTGTAGTATAAGGCGGGTGACTCACGGGTAGGGTTTAAGCCGAAGGGCCTTACTTTGTATCCTACATGAAAATCGATACTATCTCCACCATCTACAACGTGCTCAGGGATGCTACACGCGGACTTTCCAGCAAGGGAAAGGTTTTGCCGCAGGTTACTGCAACTGACTATGACTATCATGATCACAGATGACAGGTGCTTCGTAGGAATGGCAACACAATTTCTCATAACTTGGATGTAGATGTTGATGACCTAGAAAACAGAAAATGATCAGTGAATCACCATAAGTAAAGTTCTCGCAATCAAATACTTAGGAGAATGGATCTCAGGAACCGATGGGGCAACTTCGGCCATAGATACCAGGTGCATGAAGTTAGAGAGGGCCTATCATTCCTGTTAAAGTATCTATACCTTCAAGTACCTCCCCTACAGCATAAAGCTGAAGCACTCAGTAGTAAGACCCTCTCTACTCTCCACCTCCGAGTGCCTCTTTATGAATCAAAAGGTTCCATTCAGGAAACTATAACTTTAAGAAAGCAATTTCTTGAGGAGGATACTAGGACCCATAAGAGAGGAGGATGGCACCTATAGGATCAGGCACAACAACGAGCTCTACATCAGGAAGATATAGTTACGTGTATGAGGAAAAGGCGACTGATCTTTTACGGATACATGGCCAACCTGAAACACTGCAGGCTCACCAAGAGAAACCTCACAGTGGAAAGATTTCCAAGACCTAACGGATTACCTCAGTAAAATAAGACCTAGAGAAACCGCTGTTCCTATTATAGACCACAGAGAACTGATCTCAATATCGATAGGCCATTATACAGGGAGTCTTTTCACTGCCACTCACAGGAAAACAGAGTTCAGGGACCAACATACCTAAGTGGACGGATGGGAGGAAGAAAGACAGACAGCCAGAAAATGAAAGCGTACCGGACCAAGAAAAATCAGAGAGACCCTAGCTAAGAGTTAAGATGACCATCGTGATCCCTACTAAGCCAAAACGAACCGGAAGAAATTGTTTAATTTACAAGTAATATAGACCATATCCCTGTTCTCTTCACTCCACTGCCCTGGTTTTCACAGAAATAATTAACTCCTAAATACATTCCAAGTGTATCTAAACATGGACATAATGATCTGCTGGATGTAGAAGAACCTGGTAACGCTTGTTGTTCTATGCACTCTTTGGAGCTTTCAGATGTGTTCTTCGTTTACCGCGCTCTTGTACAACAAACTTCCCTCCGCGCTCACTTTAACGCTACACAACTTACTAATTAAAACACGCCCATCTGTTACAAACATGGCTTTTCCAAATTGATTCACTAGCTGAATTAAAAGTACACTTTGTGGTGGTTTCACTTTTGGCATTTTTCCTGCTGAAAACTACTTGGGAGGATAATACTGTCCTGAAGTGGAAAGTTATATAACTGCAGTTCGCAAACACTTTTAGTTATCACTTGTTTATGTCCTTGAGGTACGCGGGTGTGAATGAATGGCTGTGGGGACGGGTGCGAAGACTGGTGCATTCCTTTCTCTTGAGACCAGTTAGGAAACACTTTCTCCTAATTATCAGAGTTCTGTATTGTGTTCGTACACATATCTCGGAAACACAAGACTCACATGTATAGATGCTTTACTTACAGTTTCTTAGTCAATAAACACTCCAGGTCAGTTGCTTGGTCACAAAATATATTTACCAAATTTAACCAATGAAAATATTTTCATATTGTCTCTCGTGGACTTTTATCACTCTGACCGTACAGAATACGCGCATAAATTTAAAAAATGGGCAATCAACTAAAAAGTATTCAAAATATATCCGTATATTGACGTAAAATCTTCTTGAAAATTGAGATACAGTAGTAACTTATCATCTTCAATCGGCCAAAAATGTTAAAATAAAAACGTGTTGTTATTGATTTTATTCTTCTTTTCATTCTGGTCACTTAGGACCACGTTAATTCATATCAACTTCGTTTCCTTTGGTCTTTTCCTTTGTTCAATATTCTTTCATTCTCATGCTTTGCAACCTTCGTTGTTATCGTTCGTTATAATGCAGAATGCATTTCTAAACTAAGGATAACTGTCCTGATGCAAAGGAAGGAAAAGACGAAATTTCAGTAACATGTTAGCATGGTTATCCACGTCTGATGGTTTGTATAAGAAGGGCATAATTGATGGCCCACACTCTCCCTTGACCTTAACCTAATTGTAAAGCTGCTACCTGATACATAAAATAAGCAGACGCTTGGACTGCGCATCAATGCATATTTCACCATAAATGGGGTACATGACGGAACACTAAAATAGGGGGTGGGGGACGGGAATCCGTGATGTGATGAGAGGGTGTGTTTTATCAGGCGCATAGTGGGACCTTTGAGAATCTCCTGTGGCGTTTCAAGAGTCAGATTCATGACATGTATTCTTATCTCGTGTACTTTAATATTATTTCTTATCTCTGCACTGCGCCATTAATCTCACGTTTCGCTAAGATATTGTAATACTAGAAAAGTGCTTATGGTATTCACAGAACATATTCCACTGTTAGAGTGTGGTTGATCTGTATTACAACATAGATCCGCTCTTGAGGAATACGCAATTCTAGTCCAGTGCCTTTGACAGCAGAGCTCTGATTAGATGGACTGAATGCAGCCCATGATATGTATCCCACACAAAGTGTAACGAGTACAGTGAGCAAAGGAATGCCGCATCTGTGGAGAATACGCCATTTAACTCTCTTCATCAATGATTAAATTTAATTGATCATAACGGTATGCGTTCAGGGGAGTGACTTTAATATTTAGCAAGTATTAAATGTCATGGGAGTAGACGATAAGGAATTTCTATATTGCTCATGGTAATCAGTTGTATTCAAATTCAATTAATCTGCACTGCCAGTCACTTGTTACATTCCTCTGAAAAATTGCAATATGGCGGACTTAATTACATGCACTGTAATACTGTTGGATGTTTGCAGAGTTTTAAAACTACAATGAAGACTAAGGAAGATAAACTGTTCTAATTTTTGTATTTAAATCTGCTTTACGTTACACCAACACAGATAGGTCTTATGGTGGTGATGGGTTAGGAAAGAGTAAAGAGTGGGAAGGAAGAGACCTCTTAATTAAAGTACAACCCCAGTATTTTTATGGCGTGAAAATGTGAAACCACGGAAAACATCTTCGGGTCATCCTGTTTTACTGTCGACGAAATATTCCTTCGCTGTCTGCCCGAGTACATATTCAGGCTTGCGATTATCGCCGCATGGTGTCAGCCCGAATAAGTCCTCGGGCTTGTAGAACTTTGCATTGATTGCTTTGATTGTTGCTGAAAATGAACGCAAACTTCATCTGTTGCACACTGCTGGAATCGTGAAGATATTCTCTTTGCAATAGCACGGCTCTAAGTATTTATCCTCGTTGCATTGCCGAGCTAGAGACAAGTGAATGACGCTAGCCGCTGTTTGGTTGCACAATGGCTTCTTCATCGCGCGGTGTTTCAGAAATTTTGTTGCTAAATGGTGATATTGAAACAGAATTGTGGCGTGATAATGATTTATGTAGTGACAGTGAGATTTCAAGTGAACCTAGTGATGAAAATATCGATCGTGGTAAAGATTACAGTGGTATTCTCGATATTGTTTTACCGGAAACAGGTACTGGTGAAGGAATTTCATACTATCGCAAATACCCCAAATTTGTATATTCCGTTCCTATTTTCGATAAACTACAATTTACTGGACAAGCAGGTTTGAAAATAGATATTCCTGACAATTTTGCGGAACTTTCTTCGAATTCATTTTTTCAAGTGAATTTTATAGCTCTTCAGAAAATTCAGTTTCAGTCTATGTCTGTACATCTTGTTTATTTGCGTGGGGTTTAAGAACATTGTGGAGAAAGAAAGATAGGCTGACTAAGACAGTGAAATAATTAAGGTAGTATTGATATTTATTTATCGTGTTGCAGTTTTTTATCCTGTACTAACAATCGTGGTCGAACATGCAGACCTCCAGTGGGTCGAGCTCCTGCAGTCCGACACGACCTTTCATAGCCTTTACTTCACAACGCGCTGCAGGCAAGACCAAGTTACGCCCCACTAACTCACTACTTGCGGCTGTCTTCTACAGCCTCTCACTCGCTTCACTCGCGATTGAATCAAAACTGATTCAAGACCTTCAGTGTTTATGTAGGCCAACGGAAGTGTCTCTCTATGTTTCACTTCAGAATCATTCTGGGTCTCTTCTTGTAGGCCAAAAATCGATCTTCAAATGTTTGTTGTAAATTTAAATTTGATGTCCTGACTGAAATTTTGAACTACAATTTATCACTTATCAAAACCAAATTTAAAACCCAAGCACATGCTAAGAAGAGATATCCCCACGAAAAATTCGGTCTATTTAATGCAAAGTTATTGTGAAATAATTTTTATTTTTATATGTGGCATAGAAATGCTCCCCTCGCCACAGCTTTCATTGTTGTTTGCTATGATTTGGAAAACTTCTTAAATTTTTTTTTTTCTTTAACAGTGATAAGAAAAATTGTTAAACAGAGATTTGCACACATAAGAGTAGTAACAAGATTAATAAATCTAAATATCATTTTAGTCTCCCTTAAACCTTTTTCGAAAGGTTAATATCTTCTATCATTAGCCTACCTTTGCTAATGAAGTTGATTAGGTCAGAGTTTGTGATTTATCTCGTATTGCACTTACATTGAGAGGAGCAGTGAACGTCGATATTAACTAGAAAATATCCTTCACTTGGATTTCAACTTCCACTGTAATATATACACCGAAACATTCGTCAGGGCTCAATGGAGGTCAACTAAGTGACTGCTACACTAGACTATACACTTCTCTACCGTAAGACAAGAGAGGGATTTGTACGTATAACCCAACTCACACTAACGTCCATAAGCCATCCAACGTTTAGAATGAAGTATTGCTCTTACGCTGCGCTAGCACAGCGTTCCGTATAGTCATAATTTTGAAAGATGCGTTCTGACAGTTCCTAGAGGGAGATCCGTTTACTGCTGCCTGGGTCGGGGTGAAGGGAGTAGGGGGTATGGTTGCCATGGAAACGAGGGAACACCCACTGTGGCTGCCATGGAGATAAGCCTGCTAGCTGCCTCTTGTTGCTTGGAGTTGCAAAACCTCTCACTTTTGAGCTACGTAAAGCGGAACACAGCGGTCTGAACGAACGAACAAATGAACCGGACGCGAAAGGAAGGAGAAAGGAATGCAGAAATGTGGTAAAACCATGCAATGCCACGTGCAATGCTCCTCGCTCCAGCTCTAAGTCAAAAAGGGTTCTTTTAATATTATGGGTAATATTATCTGATCCACTCAGTCAGACGACTTGATACAGAGCGCTGCGTGTACTGATTCCATGCTACCAGTTGTTGCGATGTGACAAACATTCGATCGAATATAATAATAATAATAATAATAATAATAATAATAATAATAATAATAATAATAATAATAATAATAAAAATCCGCCTCTGTGGTGTACTGGTTAGCGTTATTAGCTGCCACCCCCGGTGTTCGGGGATCGATTCCAGGCTTTCCCACGAAATTTGAAAAGTGGTACGAGGGCTGGAACGGGGTCCACTCAGCCTCAGGAGGTCAACTGCGTATTGGTGGGTTCTATTCCCACCTCAGCCATCCTCGAAGTGGTTCTCGTCGTTTCCCACTTCTCCTCCAAGCAAATGCCGGGGTGGTACCCAACTTAAGGCCACGGCCGCTTCCTTCTGTCTTCCTCGTCTATCCCTTCCAATCATCCCATCTTCCCACAAGGCCCCTGTTCAGCATAGGAGGTGAGACCGCCTGGACAAGGTACTGGTCCTCTTCCCCAGTATATCCCCTGACTGAAAGTCTCAAGCTCCAGGAAACTGCCCTTGAGGTGGTAGAGGTGGGATCCCTCACGGAGTCCGAGGGAAAACCCTTAGAGGGTAAACAGATCAATAAAGAAATAATAATAATAATGAAAATGAAAATCCACAGCCTGTTTCCAGTCATTCGACCGGGTCAGGAATGGAATGAATGAAGCCTCCATCTAGCAGCGAGGATAGGAAATGTGCCGGCTGCCGAAGCCTGTCGCACACCTCTGAGGCAATGATAAATGGCTGACAGATGAAATGTTAATGGAGAGTGTTGCTGGAGTGAAAGATGAGAGGGAAAACCGAAGTACCCGGAGAAAACCTGTTCCTCCTCCACTTGTCCAGCACAAATCTCACATGGAGTGACCGGGATTTGAACCACTCTATAAAGCGGTGAGAGGCCGGTGCGCTGCCGCCTGAGCCTCGGAGGCTCTATAATAATAATAATAATAATAATAATAATAATAATAATCATAATAATAATAATAATAATCACTTTCAACTCTTTTCTGGAAAATGTCGTTAGGGAATGGAAGAAAGGAATTTCCAACTAAGAGACTTCCAAGATTATGAAAGGTAAGGAGAGTGTAAGTATAGATTGTTTGGCATTCACTGATGATATAGTGATACTCACCAGCGATATAGTATATTTTGTTGTTGTTGTTCGAGTCATCAGTCCGTAGACTACATACTTTGATGGAGCTCTTCATACCAACCTATCCCGTGCTAACATTTCCATTTCTACATAACTACGCGCGGCTATGAGCTTGCATTTTGGAGGTAGTGGGTTCGAATCCCACTGTCGGCAGCCCTGAAGATGGTTTTCCGTGGTTTCCCAATTTTACACCAGGCAAATGCTGGGGCTGTACCTTAATTAATGCCACGGCCGCTTCCTTCCAAAGATTGTCAAGCGTGTCTCATAGACTGCCTAAACGAAGAAATAATAATAATAATAATAATAATAATAATAATAATAATAATAACGTACAACGAGATACAATGAACTAAAACATATGCTGCATATAATGAAACAAACAAATCAAAACGCAGAGAATATATGCGGAAAATTTGATCTGCAGATAAAGCAGGTTTTTTAATATTGGTTCATTTTTCATAATATCTCCCAAGCGTTCCCGGTCGTCATCGTAGTCAGCCAGTCGAGTCTTCATCTGATGAACAGTTGTTTTCATCCTTATTTATAAGCGTAGGTTCAATGTCACCCCAAATTTCATCGGTTTCCCACATGACTGAATTCTTTTTAGATGCTCGGCGCAGTCTTTTCACTGTTACGTCCGATGATGTTCCTCAGAAAATCATTGTATTTGGCATTTCTGGTATTCCTGAGCAGTACATGACTGTCATTTTTTACGCGCCACACTCAATGACTTCGTTCGCTTTAACTACGTATTTTAAAAACAGTAGCATTCGATACTCCTGTAGCCAAAGCAGTTCATTGACTGTCGTTAGGCTTAATACTTTTAAAGAGACTGAACACATTAATTACAACCTGGTTTTCTCCTCTTCTCAGCAACTGTGCATGATTATTTTTCTGTAAACTATCCATTGTTGTACGTAAAATATAAGAGAACTTTGAAATAGTCCATTCACGAAGTAGTTATCTACTCTTCAACTCACATCAAGATAGCAGTCTCCTGAACTACTAAAATACAAGCACGCATGTGGCCAGTAATAGAACCCTTAAGTTGTCTGCACCCCAACTGCGACTTTCAAAACGTTTTTCACAGATCGTACAAAGTTTACGTGAACCACAGGATGTGTTGGTAGAAACCATCTTCACACTTTCTTCTTCGGGGGGATGTTGATTTGGCCCCAAGGTCAATGCCCGTAGGAAGGACTCTGAGCTGAGTCCAAGGTCAGCTGGGAGTGAGGGTCAAATTTCTCCCAGTAGCCACAACTTTTGGAAATCAGTTCAAATAAGTCGTAAATGCGGCGTAGAGTCCGTAATCAAAACCAGGTTAGGTTAGGTTGCTTAGGTTTAGCGATTAAAAAATGATTTTATCATAAATGAATATTTCAACTTTTCATGTTGTTAAAAAGACGTCTTAATTAAGACGTTATTATGGCAATCATTAAATGGTGATGTCATAATTTTAATAACTGTCTTTAATGATATTAAAATGTAATTTTGATACTTGTTAACATTAAGATGGACATTCAAATAAAAACGAGCAGCCGAACATTAACAAGTGGAGAAACCTACCCCAGCGAACAGGGGCGCAACTAAACCTTGACCCTTCGAGAATCGACGATAATCCGCAGGGGACTGTTTCGACTGTTGGCCCAACTCGAACGTATCCTTCCTCTAGAACTTTCAAATTTATATGAAGATCTTATGTTTAAAAGAAAAAAACAACATAAACACATAGAAATTTTGAATGCCACTACGCGGTTATCAAACAATCTTAAGAAGTTTTATGAAAATATTGAAATGTATCGTAAAAATATATTTCAAGAATCCATCATCAATATCATTCATTTAGCTACATTTTGTATAAAATAAGGTTCGTAGATTAAATAGAATATTGGTATAATCGATTTAGAGGAAAAAAGCGGCATAGATTACCGTTGCTTATAAAATTCTAAACAATCTAATTTTTCTACCATTTTCATCAAGCTTACATAGTTCTTGTACAGGGCAGAAAAGATCGACAAAACATATTTCTACCCGAATATGCTGCTTTTGGAGCAAGGAAAATTTTGACGATATGGCAAGAGTGCATTTAAGAAAAAGGATGGTTTTAGAGTTGACTCGTGTGTTACAGAAAGAGAGGAAGATTTACCCATTTGAACTAATACTTCATTCTAAACTTTGGATGGCCTGTAGTAAAATCCCTTACTCGCCGGATGAACCTGAGGTGCTATGCTGTATTGATCAGTTCGAATGGCCTAAATCTGAATATCGGCCGCTTACACCACCGAAATGCAATGTGGACTTTGGATTGATTTATAACTCCATAAAGTTTCATTTTGACCTTTCTCTTCGCCATCTTCAATTCACGTTTCTGCGGAAGTCTATATTCAACTTTATCCCGATAGTTTCCCCAGAACGTACATAAATCATTCTGACTCTGGAATACAATAACTTGGTCTTCATAGTCGGTCAGCATGAAATAAGCTTCCAAATTAATCTGACCAGGTGCCGAAGAACAAAGTACCTACGAATACAACCTGTCTAAATAATTCACACGAGTTGGAAATGGCAGACAAATGTAGTAAAAAGTGATATCAATAGCTTAAAGACGATACCTTACCTAGAAGATAATTCACTTGTACACTATAACATTAATTCCAGGTCTGTTATTAGAAAATGACATCCGCGTCCTCCTTTGACACCCATCCATATATCAGGCAACCACCCGTATCGCGAACAGGATTTTTACGTACAGTCATGGGGCGGTTGGATTGTGAGCGGACGTCTGTCAATTGTTGCGGTTAAAATGGCTCATTATTCATACCAATAACAGACCGAGATGGCCTTCATCTACGGCCAAGTGAATGGATATTATCTAAGGGCGAAGTGGATATACGACCGGGCGAGTTGGCCGTGCTGTTAGGGGCGCGCAGCTGTGAGTTCGCATCCGGGATATAGTGGGTTCGAATCCCACTATCAGCAGCCCTGAAGATGATTTCCCGTTGTTTCTAATTTTCACATAAGGCGAATGCTGGGGCTGTACCTTAATTAAGGCCACGGCCGCCTCCTTCTCATTCCTAGGCCTTTGCTGTCCCATCGTCGCCATAAGACCTATCTGTGTCGGTGCGACGTAAAGCGAATAGCAAAAAAAAAAGAAAACACGTGGATGTACGAGGCCTTCGAAATTCGCTGTGATGAAAATAGCAATAATATTCTTACATATTGCCATTTTACGGCTTCCAGGATCGAAAAGAATGTATCTACTATGTTCCGGAATCCAACTCACTGTGGATTATGCGCGTATAAGTTGTACCAAGATAAAAGAAGAAAAAGATCAGTAACATCGTGGCTCATTATGTCAGTGCTCTCTGTGTGTGTTGGTGGCATAGTTAACTCACGAACACTACACTGACGACATAGACAATTTGTCGGATGTGTTAATGTGTAACTGTAGATAGTTTGTATGTTATTCAATATTGTGTGGACAGATATATTTCCGAGTTACGTGAGTTGTTATTCTAGTGGTAGATACGTCCACGATGTGTACATTCATTCATTTTTTAAATTTATATTTCCAATTATGTTTTTTTTTTTGCTAGGGGCTTTACGTCGCACCGACACAGATAGGTCTTATGGCAACGATGGGATAGGAAAGGCCTAGGAGTTGGAAGGAAGCGGCCGTGGCCTTAATTAAGGTACAGCCCCAGCATTTGCCTGGTGTGAAAATGGGAAACCACGGAAAACCATCTTCAGGGCTGCCGATAGTGGGACTCGAACCTACTATCTCCCGGATGCAAGCTCACAGCCGCGCGCCTCTACGCGCACGGCCAACTCGCCCGGTAATTATGGTTTTAAGCGAGATTCTATTTTGCTTTACCTCGCACCGACACAGAGAGGTCATATGGCGACGATGAGACAGGAATGGGCTAGGAGTGGGAAGGAAATGGTCGTGGCCTTAATTAAAGTACAGCCCCAGCATGTGCCTAGTGTGAAAATGAGAAACCACGGAAAACCATCTTCAGGTAAGCGAGATTCATTATGTATATTTTGTATATTAGCAAGTACATTTTCTGACAATTTCAACAATATATGGTTATAAAGTAAAAAATATAAGTAGGTTTTTATTGAATAAACTCGATATTTTAAAAAGCTGCAACAAGCCAACATTCTGCGGAGTATGCACCTGCCACCATACTATGGAGTATGTATCAAAAGCAGACGGTACATGCTCTTCTTTATTTCCTTGTAGCACCCTACACTTAGTAATAAATACTCCAGACCTACCAAGGAGTGTATGGGATTGCCCATTAATAGAGTGACTTAATCCCGGCTTCATTTTCACAAATTGTGTCTATGGCAGTTTCATCTTACGAAAGATAGTCTCAGGAGGTCGTGAAGAGCTTACCTGTTAGCTTTCCATTAGGATGGTCGAGATTAAAATCCTGAAGGGAATTACGCAGAATTAAGACCTTAAACGTCGTCATGTAACAGTAAGGTCCTTTAAACTCCAACTAAAATTGAAGTGAGCCAAGGTCTTTTAGTGAATAGTGGATTTACCTCGGTAAACTGAAGATCAATACTCGTAGGGGAAGTTCATCACGATGTCGTATGTATGCCCGTTTATTGCTCAATGATGAGTAATCCGACTAAATGTCTATTTAATATTTCTTCTGCTTTTACGAAGTAGAAACGATACTTCCGTTTGGCTCCAGTACACGAGGTTTTACTTACTTGAATCCTGAAACTGATTCAGAGTACATTTTTACACTACTCTCCATCGATTACTTTATCTTCTATTGATACGGCCCACAATAATGACCAGATACATGCCAGGTACCAAGAGTATGGCTGTATCGGACTTTTTTCTCCAACCAGCCAAGCCTCTTATTTTGCTAAATCCTTCATATCCTGCCATCCCCATCAAGTTCACTGAATTATGCTTTCTCTGTTTCTAATTTTCCCATGTATCCAGACACTTACGTACCAGTTCATATGGAACATACAAGGATTCAACTCGAAAGAGACACTTGATTGTCGGGAAGTTCTACTGAACTCTGTGTTTAAAAACGTCCAGCAGAAAATTAATAGAAAATTATACTATGTACAGTATGACAAATAGGGGTTGTTGTTAGAATTTTACAATAGCCTGGTTATATATACGCCATCGAAATCTCTGTATCTTCACAGTGTACTTGGGGATATAACATATTGTAAAACCCTACTTTATTACGTCTATTTCAATAGATTGTGGGGACATCCTTCGAACTGAAATATTTTATACGTTCATCCCAACAGAAAATATGTGATAGCCTGTTTATCCATGGGCCGGCCCAGTGGTGTAGGGGTAGAGGGCTTGCCTCTTTCCCGGACTCCCCAGGTTCGATTTCCGGCCAGGTCATGGATTTTTACCTGCACCTGAGGGCTGATTCTAGGTCCACTCAGCCTACGTGATTAGAATTGAGGGGCTATCTGACGGTGAGAGAGCGGCCCCGGTCTAGAAAACCAAGAATAACAGCCGAGAGGATTCGTCGTGCTGACCACATGACACCTCCCAATCTGCAGCCCTTCGGGCTGAGCAGCGGTCGCTTAGTAGGGCAAGGCACTTCAAGGGCTGTAGTGGCATGTGGGAGCGGGGGGGGATATCCATCGGAATGGAAATGAAAAAAAGTTGTTTGATCTCAAGTGCACAATGAGTTTTAATAATGTTATTGTTGCCGTTATCAGCTTTCTGTTGGAATTTATCACTGTTGTCTTTTGGTAAACCAACAACAGTCGAATTATGAAGTTCCCTCTTTATCATAACTTTACGGTTACTTTTAGTTTTGCATGAATATGAGATTTTAAATTTCAGAATTGGAAGGTGAATGGTAGTAATGATGTCTAAATTATAGAACTTACAACCTGAATGTTAGTTATAGAATTAATATTTCGTACAAATAGGCCTCATATTTATCTTTAGAACTGAGGAATTTACAATAAAGTTAAGTTGAGTCACGTGGATTGGAACATTCTGAAGTCAAACAAATTTTAACCTCGTCACAAAATTACTATCACTAGTGATAAATGTGATTGTTTCGTGGTAATTGTTGTTCCAAAAGAACTTAAACTTGGCAGCCATCGTCAGCGATTTTAATCATTTCTGAGTGCCGGTTGTACAATGTCAGCTTTTGGATCCTAAAATACTGAGTTTAAACCTGATAGAACTAGTTGGATTCCTGAAACAAAATAAAGTCCATTTGCCTCTCCATGTCGCAGTTCAAAATATATATTTTGAATCGTTTACTGTTTACCGGAATAATTAATTAAACCTCTAGACATAGGTCACCCAACAGAGTTCCGATTTATCTGATAGTGCAAAACAGAACGCCGAAATGGTCTGGCAGTCTTTATAGCCTAAGGTTAGGAAGTAATACGGCAGCTGAAACCAGTTATTATTATTATTATTATTATTATTATTATTATTATTATTATTATTATTATTATTATTATTATTATTATTAGATGCGAAAAAGACCAGAAAACTGATCACGCAAAGCTCACTTAGAAGTTGTGCATTTCCTTCTTTGCCAGGCAGCCTTCAGTTTTTCTCTCATCGTGGTTCTTCGTTCTTCTGTCCACTTAGCTCCTGTCTTCTTCTTGTGGTTTCTCTCTGACTCTACTTCCCACTTGTTGATTTTCGTTCTGTAGCAGGTTCGGTTAGCGATGTCGGCCACTTTGATTCCTGATTTTTCCAGGTCTTGGCGGATTTCCGTTGTCCACCTATTTGTTTTGATGTTTTCTGTTGCCTCAAGTAAGATTCTTGTCAGTCTGTTTTCTGGAAGGCGTTTGATGTGTCCGTAAAATTTCAGGTGTCTTTTTCTGATGTCGGCCGCAAGGTTTGAGAGCTCCTCGGATTATGTACGAGATTGCAGTCTATATCCTTCGTCAGTCAGTTTTGGGCCGAGAATTTTTCTGATGATTTTACGTTCCTCTTTCAGGATGTCTTCGAGTACTGTTTTTCTGTGGAGATCCAGTGTTTCACTCGCGTATAGTATTTAAGGTTTGATCACAGTGTTGTAATGTCGAATTTTGGTGAAGATTGAAAGGCATTTTTTGTTCTAAATGTTTTGCGTTCGGCCGAGGGCTCTTTTCATTTTCTGGATGCGGACCTCGAGGGCCTTCTGTTCTTTTCCTGTTGGTACTATAATTTCTCCGAGATATCGGAACTCAGTTACTTTTTCGATTGTGCCAAATTTCGTGTTCAAATTCTGGAGGCTGCAGTGGTTGCACATGACCTTGGTTTTTGAGAAGGAGATTTGTAGGCCAAATTTTTCTGAGCATTTCTTGAGAGTTTCAATTTGGCTGATTGCCTGTTGTTCGTTTGTTGCAAGGATCGCGAGATCATCTACGAAAGCGAGACAGGAGAATTTTACATGTCTTCTTGTCATAATGGTTGCCAATTTCCTTGAGCTTCTAGAGCTTGTTCCCATTCTCTCATGATTTTGTCCAGGGCTATGTTAAAGAGTAGTGGAGAAAGTCCATCTCCTTGTCGGACACCGGTTTTTATCTGAAATTTTTCAGATATATTTCCCATGAATTTTACTTGGGAGGTTGTGTTGGTGAGAGTTAGTCTGATGACTTTTTGAGTCTTGTTGTCCAGTCCGTACCCACTCAGTGTTTGGAAGAGAGATTGCCGGTCAATGGAGTCGCATGCTTTCTGGAAGTCCACGAAAGTGCAGATTGTGGGTTGTTTTCTTGTGTGTCGTAGTTTCAAGATGGTTTTCAGGTTGAGTATCTGTTCTGCACAGGATCTGTAGGGCCTGAAGCCCGCTTGGTATTCGCCTATGAGTGGTTCTAGTTGTTCCTGTGTTCTTTGGAGGAGGACTGCAGAGAGGATTTTGTATGTGACTTGCACCAGGGAAATCCCCTGTAATTGTTCACATCTGTTCGGTCACCTTTTTTGTGAAGTGGAACGAGGAGGGCGTTTGTCCAATTTTCTGGTAGTTATTCCGTTGTCCAAATTTCTTGTATGATTTGTGTGAGTTCTTGGAGAGAATTCTTTCCTAGATGTTTAAGAAGCTCTGCTATGATGCCGTCGTCTCCGGATGCCTTGTTGTTTTTCAGTCGTTGTATGTGTCGGTGTATTTCCTCTTGTGTAGGTGGGGATGAGTCTGGGTTTGGGTTCGGGTGGGGTTTAAGTGGAAACCTCTCCGTTGGTTCTGCGCAGTTGAGTAGTGACTCGAAGTATCTCGCGAGTTCCTTGGTGTTTTCGTCATCTGTGAGTGCCAATTTTCCGTTTTGTTTTCTGAAGCAGAGGTTCTTGGGCGTGTACCCATTTAATCTGTTGCGGAAGATGCTGTAAAAACCTCTGGTGTTGTAGTTGCGGAAGTCCTGTTCGGCCGACTTCAGTTGGTCCTCCAGGTATTTCCTCTTGGTTTGTCTGATGAGTTTAGAGGTCTGTCTGCGGACTTCGCGGAATTTTTCTTCGTTTTCAGGTGTACGGTTGCTGATGAACTTCTGGTATGCGTTTTTCTATTCAATATGGCTTGGTCACATTCGGTGTTCCAAAACGGGTGTCTGCTCTTTTTCTGTAGTGGGATTTGCTCTGATGCACTCTTCATGATTTTTTCGTGGAATTCGTTCCAAGTTTTGGTTGGGATTTTTTCCCATGTTTCCCTGAGATTTGATGTTTTTATTTGTGCTGTGTCCAATTTTTTGTTTGCCTTGGATTTCTGGTAGAAGCGTTTTGGGGTAAATTTCACTTTGATTCTTGTTAGATGATGGTCCGAGTCAATGTTGGCTCCTCTGCGGACTTGAACGTTGTGTACTTCTTTTTGTGCTGGGAAGGAGATGGCGACATGATCGATCTGGTGTTTGCCGCAGCAGGTGTTGGGTGATTCCCATGTGAAGAGCTTATTGGGGTTTTTCCGTAGGGATGTTGACATGATTTTCAGGTCGTGTTGTTGACAGAGCTCGATGAGGCATTTGCCATTTTTGTTGGTCTTTTCGTATGCTGAGAATCTCCCTGCGGTTTTTCTGTAGCACATTTCTTTACCAATTTTACCGTTGAAATCGCCGAGGAGAATGATGGTGTCTTTTTCAGGTATTTCGATGAGTGTGGTTTCAAGTCTGTTCCAGAAGTTTTCTGTTTGTTTCTGATCTTTGCAGTCGTTGGTGGGTGCGAGGGCATTTACAAAGGTGTAGTGGCGATTTGCACAGCGAAGTCGTAAGGTCATTAGTCTGTTGTTTATGGGTATGATCTCTTCTACGGAGTTCACGATCTTTTTGTGTACGAAAAAGGCCATGCCTAACATTGGTGTGGCTTTTCCTACTGTTCGTGTAGTTTTGCTCTTGAAAATGCGGTAGTTACCATATTCTGACGTCTCCGACTCAGTGAGTCTGGTCTCTTGTACGGCGAGTAGCTGGATTTTTTGCTGATCTAATTCTGATGTTAATCTGAGAAGTTTTCCTACTTGTAGGAGTGTGTTTACGTTTAGCGTGCCGATGTAGAAGGGCGTTTTAGTGGGAAGTTTGCCAGAGAGCTCCGACTCTCTCTTTCATGTCAGCCCGGCTCCTCCAGAATCCGAGTGGCCGGTTGCCGCCTTCGTTTTCAGTTGGCGGGTGGATTGGTTACCACCTGGAGTAATGTTGTTCTTACTTGCACGAATCATGGTGTGCTTGTTCTCAAGCGATTGGGTTGATCCCGAGGGATCGGAGTACAATCAGGTGGGTGAGTTCCTGAAGGTTTTCTGACGCAGCCGCTCCTGCTCGGAGTACAGACGCTGACCAGTTGCCGCACCAAATAGATGAACAGACGCTACTGGATTTATTATTATCCTATGCCGTTGGCCATCTGGTGGCTCTTCCGCCTTCAGGGGCAGTTTCCCACCCCAAGGGCAAGAGAGTGCCCTGAACCTCTACCCGCTCATCCGCCCTCCGAAGAGGCCGTTGGCACTTGGTAGAGGAGGACCACTTATACCGGTGGTCACTCGGTTTGTGGACGCAGTTTAACGTCATGACCGGGACATTATTATTATTATTATTATTATTATTATTATTATTATTATTATTATTATTATTATTATTATCATATGTAAGTTGAGTACTCCACTCGGAGGCTGGTTAAGATGTCAACAGCTCCACCATTAGCCTTTACGTGACCCAGGCGTCACTGAAGAGACGTACCAGGGAAATGAGGAGTCTCCCGTATCGTTGACAACGTACTGTGTAAAATCTAGGGGACTATTCTGAGAATCAAAAATGTTACCGCTTTACATCGTTCACCTAGTAAAACATATCGCAACTTTTCACATATTCCACAGAATATCAAGCTTTCAACTCCCATCTGTATGTTTCCTTTCGGGTAGATCCCAAATTCGTGCGAAACATTCGTGCCATGACTTTTACTCCAACCCTACTTTATTATTTTATTATTATTATTATTATTATTATTATTATTATTATTATTATTATTATTATTATTATTAATTCAGGCAATATTTAATTATATTAAAATCAATGTCATTCGTATAAACCCGAAAAAACCTTCAACATTACGCATCATGTTTAAGAAAATACTTTTCAATGCGTAATCTAAGAAGTCGTTTTTCACCCTCCGTGCTCCGTACAGGTACTTACTGGATTACTTGAGGGACTGAGGGATTCCATGAGGAAAGCTCGAATTTGCCTACAAGATGACTGAGTTCCACCCTCTTACGTACTCACTTATCGCATCACTTCCATGACCTTCCCTTGAAGTTTCCATTTTACAACAAAAAGATGTTTCATAATATTTATGATTGCCCCGGAATTGAAAAATTCATTCATGATTGTACCGGGAGGTACACCCCAACGCCGCGCATTCACATTCAGCGCCTAAATGAACTCATCTATTGGTAAAAGAGTGAAACTGAAACTACACCCACCTAGAACTGCACTCAGAAGATGTCACCACAAAAATTTGATGTAATTTTTTTAGTGTTCTGTTTCCTAACCTGAGTGAATTTCTCCTAGTTTTGTTTGCTATACATCAGGAAGTTTGGACATTTCTCCACAGATGACACTACAAAAAACCTATGATCACGCACCCTGGTGCAAAGTGTAAGAAGTTATAATTTCAAGAAGTTTTGTATTTCTAGGTTTTTGTAACTGATAGATGTTCATTAATTTTGGGTTGGCAATATTTCTTTTTTCTTTCCGACAGTTTTTGAATCTAGCCAATCCCTAATTTCTGTATTTAATTTTCAACCTACCACAGGCTTCTTGTTCGATTCTGAGTGTAACTTTGAAATCTACCAATAAAATTGAGGGAGTGTGGCTAGTTTAGTCTTGAATGATCTCGAACCTTCCCTGAGGGTTTATAAACTGCGGCTTTTCACGTTTCTTGGCCAATTGATCGTCATCTTACTGAGTTTGTGCGTCAAAGCAGGAAGCGGGCGACCTCTTTCATCGGTCAACAGAACATCTACAAGGTAATGGCCACATAACTTCTTTCTTTCTAGCTACCTCCGCTAGAGGAAAAGGTCCAACTCTTTTGATATGTATCAAACTTTCCTAAAATGTAAGTCTTCTTCGTCTAATGTAAAAATTCCATAAAGCTTTGACTTTAAATCGGGGATAGAGAGTGATGTACCCTTTCGAGCTCCCCATCATCTTGGTTTGAGGTGACTACGTTCTAACTGTTTTTGCTTCCGTAATGCGTTAAAGTAAATCCTATACAAGTCACCTCAGTAGTTTGGGAATAGCCCCTGTTTCATCGGCCTAGTGTACCTTAGGTTGTTTTAGTGTTCATATCTAGGAGTGCAAATATATGCCTCCATTCAGTTTGTGTTTCGGGCCATTTACTTAACCTGTTCTTTCCCGCAAAGGCCCTATAGGTTGGGTACAAGATACCCCTGCTTCAAATTGTAAGTTGGACCATGGAAGGCCAGACAGTGTACGATTTTTGATGTTGCCTCGAGGAGGCTGAGAAAACGGAGAGCCTTTTAGATCTTTTTCAAGTTTTTTCACTGTAAAGAGTGCCTCTGGAAGGCCAGATACGGTATTTAGGGAGCAAGTGCTCCATGAATTAGTGGAGTTCTGCCCTTAGAGAAATGATTCCTTAGTGTGAATTAAAGTTTTGGTAAGCTGAATCAAGTATCGCTGACATTGTAAAATAGGGGCTTGAAGCCCAAAGTGTTAAGGTTCTGAATCTTGAATTTTTCCCAACCTTGTTTAATGATTACTACTTGTACCTGTAATATTGTCATAAAACAAATTGTTAAATTTGAAGTTCTGAAAATATAACCTTCATTTTAAGTTTTAAATTAATTTTGATATTGTAGTTAGACCCATTCAAGCCCGCACTTTCTGTTGTATGTCCGGCGCTCCCTTCTCGCTCCGCCAGCCAGCTACACGCGCGCCAAGTGTCATTCTTCTAGCCTCGACGCGCATCCCTCAGTGCGCGTGCCTGAACCATCGTGTGTGTACTATAAAGAGGAACTCCCAGCCTGTCCTGATGCCCACTTGCCCCGGTGTCCAGCTCCAGAATACACCCTACGTCGAGCACGGAGGCTACTCCTCTTGAAAATGTGCTTCGGCCAGGTGGACTGAATTCTGGCAGTACGAGGTCTCACCTCTGGTCACCGCTCCTCTTATTCCGCTGCCCATATCCAGTCATACTATTACATATTTCCCTAATTAATGCAAGCTCCCTTGGTTTCGCCAAGTAAGAATTCTTCCAACATTGAACTTGCTTTTATGAACTCAGCAAGGAAGGACTTTCCAAAACATTTATGTCAGTACTTCTGATAGTTTTCGACTATCGATTTATCAGATCACAAGGACTATCTTTTCGAGATAGAAGTGGATGTAAATACTGTAAACTTGTATATAGTGTACAGAAGATAGACTCTTTCTCAAGATTCCTAATTCATTTTGCTTCAAGTTAAATTTCAGTTTTATTTGTGTAAATAGTGTATTTTGCATTTGAAGCGAATAATAAAGTTGTGTTTTGTAAATCTCAACCTTGGTTACAACACTTTCCTTCATCACCTCGGCGTTCCACAGATACCTCGGAACAATGACGATGACTTTCATGAAAGTGAAATTAAAATAAATAACGTACCTATAAATTACTATATTTTTTAAAAAATATAAGTTGTCCGGTACGTTGAGGTAATTTAAATGGATGCCACTAAAGTTATAGAAAATCAGATGCTGGTAACTGATAAAAAGAGTCGTTGTGTGTCTTTAGTTATCGAAGCACGGACAAAGAATGTGACAATGGACAGAACCACCCTCATCATTACTCTGTAGCAAGAGCTTAGCGCATGCAGACGAGGGTTTTATCTCCAAACGGAAAGAAATTGCTTGCACAGCCTCGAGCTTCCGCTGTGAGAGGAACAGCTCGTATATTTGTACAAGAAAGTCATTAACATGCGTACAGCGCAGAGTTTTTATGTACTTTTAATGAATATCCAACATGTCTTACCTGGATTGTATGTCTTTTTTATCTTTAAAAGAACAATATATGAATCAATAAACCGCATAAGGAATGACATTACTAGCATCGCTCAAAGCGCGGTCAATTTCCTATCATCAAATACAAGGATAAGACTGAGACATGTCAATGAAAGTAATATATTTGATGTAGCTCTTACCAGAAGATGAAGTGCATTGTAAACACTAAATCTCTTTAGTAAAGGCACGTGTAGCTGCCAGAGGAGCGATAAATCCCTGAATTTTGTACAGAAAAATAAATGAATGTAAACAGGGAAATGTTCATACCTTCAATAACAGAAAGTTTCACATTTATCTTCCTCAAATCCTTTGTCAGAGGGCAAAGTGGAATTCTAAGGGAGGGAGACCATGCTCATACATCATTGAGAAAAGTAGAACGCAGTTACGAGGATCATCGATCTCACCAACTGACGTATGGAAGAATTCCATTGACCAGTGGACACAGTGAAGTCAAAACCGTGCAACATGCAAGTTGCCCTGAGGAAAGGGGTACAATTTCTTCACATGCGAGAGAGGTAAATTGAAACGTCGTCTGAACAGAAAAAGAAAAACGATTGAATCCTGTTAGTGAAAATTAATTGGAAGAAAATATAAACATTAAATGGTGAAGGCAAAATCAGCCATAAAGCGTTTCTTATTTATTTACTAGCTCTAATACCCGGCGTTGCTCGGATATATTTTGAATTTTTACTTTGCAAACTCAATAGAACAGCGTTACCACAGTTGTCCATAAGTGGTACTCCGATACAGTATAGCCAAAATGTAAGAAATCTTGGTATAATATTTAACGAACATCTGTCCTGGTCTGTCCAAACTATATCTGTGTGTAGAAAAATATACGGAACGCGACGCTGTCTCAGTAAATTCAAATTCACTTTCACTTTTAAACTAAAGAAAATTCTTGTTGAATCACTCGCATTACCTCATTTTGATTATTGCGATATAGTTTACAACAACCTAGGAGTAGACTGGGGAAGGAAATTACAGTGTGCTCAGAATGCTTGTCTAAGGTTTATCTGTGGACTTCATTACGCTGACCATGTCACACCGTCTTACACGCGGCTCGGGTGGCTTCGCCTGCAAGAACGACGTACACTTCATACTCTTTGCTTCTTGCATACTATTCTTAAAAGTTCTCAACCAGCCTATCTCCGTGATCGCATGAAGCTCCTCTCCACAGACCATAACAAAAGTACCCGATCCTGCAGCACCATGTGTTTATCCCTTCCTGTACACAGAACAGCAATCTACACAAAATTATTCACCGTTACCGCAGCCCGACAATGGAATCTCTTACCAGTGGACGTCAGAAGCATGTCCAGCAGCTTATCTTTTAAACATGCCTGTGTCGAAATACTAGGTAAACATGCATGGATCATCAAATTATGACCTGAAAACACCTACTCCTACCGCCTCCTCATCATCATTTCCCTCTTCCATTCACAGATATTCTTCTTCTTCTTTTTTCCTTCTTACTAATCCTTCTCTTCACCTCTCAACTGAAGGCGATATTTCGGTGTAGTGTAGAAATGTATATATTTTCTAAACTTTTTCTTAAGTAGTTGTTATAGACCTCATTATTCATAACTATATTCTTAATGTACTCTACGTACGATTTATATTATATAGATGATATGATCTTTTTTAAGTGTGGTTACTTTTGTTAATGCTATTAATGTTATTATCATCGTCAGTAGTTATTATTAAGTGTTCTAGTGTAAGAAAGGGAGTACATCCCTAACTTTGCCAGGATAAATAAAACATATTACTTACTTAGTTAGATTTTTATTACCAGTTAGTTATGTATGAAGTGAATTTTTATAGCATTCCTTTGAAATGTTGATTGATATTCTACGAACCTATTATGTAGTTTTAGAGCTATTTAGATGTGTTTCATTTCATGTTTTAGTTTTTGAGTAAAACTTTGTCCCTGTGGAAGCTCGAATTGACTGGGAAGTATTTGATCCTTTCGGAAAGAAAATAGTGATAACTATATGCATTTACCCGTCACGATGTAGATATCATGTACACGATTTCGACTGTTATTGCGACTGTCACCAATCAGCCTTGCGACCCTAAAAGAAGTAGATTCAACATTAATCTTGGGCATTTTAGACTATATAATTTCAAGCCCCTCTCAATCCTCTCTCTCTCAATGGAGGCTGAACGTGGACATAAGCGGTAGGTATCCATAGCGTCAAAATTCGTATCAGCGACACATAAACAATGGTTTCGATGTAAATATCGGTTATTCTCCATTATATTTGCACTTCACCCCCTACCATTTCCCACCCCCAGCAGGGGCTGTGATGTCTCATACCCATAGTATTTTTCTTCAGATCGTCAGTCAGTATGTGTAGGACAACCAAGTTTCGTTGAGAGCTATTCTGGAACATATTCACATTCATCCATAATCTTGGTTATTTTTACATTCGTTTTCATCCCTTCTCAACTTCCATACGGATTGCGGCTTAAATATGACCTAACCATGCAGAGTGTGACAGTTCGACTCGGCGACCTCATAAACAAAGTATTCGACATTAATATCAGTCATTTTCGTTTACTTTTATATTTCATCACATCCCCTAGGAGTGCTAGGGTTGTTTTACCCCCACAGTATTGTTTATGTCATATGTGTGCCAAGGCTGTGTTGGAATAAACACACATACATCCGTAATCTCGGTCATTTTGAACATTTTCTTTTCCAACCCTCCATACTTCCATGCCGATATGGGCTGAATAACGACATCCGGAGTGTCATTATTCACCTCAGCGACCCCCAAAACTATGGACTGTATATTAATATTTGTCGTTGTCTATTATTTTTATATTTCACCGGTCTTTCTGTGTTTTTTATAATTCATCCCCGCCCCATGGCAATTTCTTCTATATAGTAAGTCATGTGTATACCAAGTTTGGCTGAGAGGTATGCTACAACATATAATAATACGTCCTTAAAATCGGCCACTTTGGATATTTTGTTTTCACCCGTTCTCACTCCCCTGCCGTTTGGGACTGAACATTATCTTAAACGGCAAGCAGAGTGTCACTGTTCATCTCAGCGATCTCGAAAACTATGGATTAGACCAAAATATCGGTCGTTTTCGGTTAAATTTTAATTTCCGCCACTACTTTACGAGCTAGGGTTCTCTTACACCTAAATATTTTTTTCCAGACAGTAGGTCCAATTTCGGTTGAGACCTATGCTGGAACATACACACATGCTGTCCATTATCACGATCAGTTTGGATATTTTTCCCTTTCACCTTTTCTCACCCCTGTGCGAAAGGGGGCTGAAAATGGACTTCAAACAATCCCGACCGTCACCATTCATCTCAGCGACCGCCAAAAGAATGGATTCGACACTATTTTCACTTATATCTACATCTCGTCCCCTCCTAGGGGTGCTATGGTTGTCACACCTCCACGCAGTTTCGGAAAAATTCAAGGAGTTTTCAATGATGAAAGTATTATAATAAGACGTTCGGATCTGATTACAATAGCAGGCCTATACCTGCCACCCGATACTCCCATAGAAGACATTATAGAAACTATAATGGAAACAACAACAAAAATTGATACATCAAGACATATAATAATGGCTGGTGATTTCAACTGCAGAATAGATATTCAGAATCAGAGAAAAGAGATTATTTTGCAGACAATGGATGAAGAAGGTTTCAAGCTAATCAATAAGCCAGAAGATGAAACCTATTTTGCATCAAACGGATGCAGTACAATAGACCTTATATTTTACAGAGGTCAACGGATGAAAATCTTAGATTACAACTTAAGCACTCTCAAATCAATTATCCCGTTCAGAAAACATTGTCCAGTATCAGTAAGAGTGGAAATCTTATCTTCTGCGAAAGAAATTACCCAGCTACATCATTCTGGCACAAGAAAACTAGATGAAACGAAGCTCGCTGCAGCCTTGGATCAAGTGATTACTATCGAACATCACTTGAGAAACAATGAACTAGAAGCAGCGGCTAAGACACTGGAAAATGGCATTCTAGACGCAGTTATTCCATATCAAGAGAGGAAATCCAAAATATGGTTTGTTTCAATATGCTTTCAAGAAAGACAACGAACTTTACATTTCTTAAGGATCGCAAGAGAAACTAATCGACAAGAAGATCTCTTAAAATACTTTGGCTAGGAGGAAATATAAATACCTCATACAAAATAAAAAGTTAAACTATTTAGAAACTAAAGCTAGAGAACTTGCAGAGAAAGCAAAAAGAGATCCATTTATAGCACTGAGGAAAAGAAAATCACAACATGTTAGTAACATAGACATGCAGACTTGGGAATCCCACTTCTCCAAAATTTTAAATATTTCTGGTGTCCATCTGGCCTTCAATTTAGATTATAATAATAGTGAAAATACTAATTCACAAGTTTTTACCAGTGCTGAAGTGGAACAAGTTATTAAATCTGTCAAAAGCAAAAAATCTGCAGGTCCTGACCACATATTTAACGGACATATAAAACAAACGGTAGATCTATTCTTGGACATTTGGACAAAATTATTAAATAAATGCGTTGAACTTAGAAACATCCCCGATAGTTGGAGGAAACCGACAGTCAAAGTATTATATAAAGGCAAAGGTGATTCAGAAGATCCGAATTCATACAGATGTGTCGCATTGGAAAATTAATATATTAAAAATACTTACCAAGTTACTGACGAATAAATTAACTGAAGAACTAGACAACAATTTGCCAGAGGAGCAATTTGGTTTCCGTAAAGGCAGAAGCACACTACACGCAATAAAAAACCTGATTGATGATATAGAAGAATCTTTGAGACATCCGAAAGGTTAGCTCTACAGTGTATTTATTGATTATACAAAAGCTTTTGATCTACTAGGCAGACAAGTACTAATTCAGAAACTCGAAAAAATTCTTGGGAAAGTACACCCACTAGTTAAATTATTAAGAAATATTCTGGCATTCAACTATGTAACTATTAATATCTCCACATCAAGTTCGTCTGAGATTATTCAAACAAGTGGAGTCTTGCAGGGAGATCCCATCAGCCCACTGATGTTTAACATTGCAACCTCTGACATTGTATGCAGATGACATGGTCCTGACCTCAAACAACAAGGAAGATCTTCAAAAAGGATTGGACAGCATAGTTGCCTGGGCAGATTATAATAAATTCAAAATCAACGAAAAGAAAACAGTACAAATGATCTTCAGAAAAGGGGGAAATTTAGCAGCAAATGATAAAATATTTCTTAAGAACAATCCATTAGAAATAGTCAACACATTTAAATACTTAGGCATTACTCTTCAAACAACAATCAAATCCTTCAAGAATCCATATAAAAGATAGATCAACAACAGCAATAAAAGGTATTCATGACATACAAAACTTACAACAGTTCTCACTAGAAACTGCCATGAAGCTTCTTTATGCCAAAATTGTACCCAGCCTAACATATGGCATCGAAATCATATGCCCCAAATTATCCTTCCATGATCTTGCTACAGTGGAAAAAGTGAAAGCTCGGTTTTTGAAAGCGGTTTTAGGCCTATCAAAATATACTTCTTCAAGACTCTCATACGAACTTACCAGAGAAACAATCTTCATAGAAGATTTAAGGATAATTCTCGGTTTGCATTCTACCGTGAACTATGAAAAATTAATTAAAGACAGACAACGAAAAAGATCTGAAATATGGAGTGAGTTTTATTCCACTGATGCTATGACAACCAATGATTGGAAGCAAGCTAGCTTTAACCTCAGATATATTATAACAAGGTTTGTTACTCATGGGTTCCACTACAAGATATGCGCGAACAAACGATTTCACGATCCCGGACAAACATGTGTATGTGAAAGATGCAACCTCCATTGCGATAGGTACTGTGTATTTAGAACAGAATCTTTGACAAAATTCTGTTCTTCCATGTAAATTTTTGAACATTGTGCGCATTTTCTATTAATAATAATAAGTGTACCAAGTTTGGCTGAAATCACTCATGTCGTCCCGAAAAGAATGGATTCAACACTGATATAGGTCGCTTGTACTTATAATTATATTTCGCCCCCTACCGTGCGGCTTCTAGTGGAGTCTTGCCCCCACAGTATTTGTTTTTTCAAGATAGTAGGTAATATTAGTACCAAGTTCAGTTGACAGCTATAGCGGAACGTACACGCAAACATCCATAATCTCGGTCATTGGACATTTTCTTCAGTCCTTCTCACCCGCCTGCCAACTGTGGCTCTACTTGGAATTAAACGACATACGGAGTGCCACTATTCATTTCAGAAGCCCCGAAAACTATGGATGAGACACAATTTTTTATTATTTTCACATCTCACCCCTTCCAAAACCTATCCCTAGGGGTGCTAAGGTTGTCATATCCCCGCGCGGTTTATCTCCTGATAGTAAATCATAAGTGTACCAGGTTTGGTGGGAATCGCCGCAGTAGTCCCGAAAACTATTGATTCGGCATTATTATTGTTCATTCTTAGTTATTTGTATATATTTCACCCCCTCCCCTAGCGGTTCTAGGGGTTGTCCTATCCTAAACAGTACTTCCTCATGATAGTAACTCATACTTGTATTAATTTTGGTTGATAGCTACGCTGGAACATACATAGCTTACGTCCATTATCTCGATCATTTTGGACAATATATTATTCACACTTTCTCATCCCCTTATGACAAAGGGGGCTAAATTGAACTTTAACAAATACGAATGTCACTGTTCATGTCAATGACACCGAAAAGTATGGATTCGACACTATTTTCGAATATTTTATATGTCACCTTCCTCGCCCCTCCCGCCTTTTGGGTACATGGAGTGTCTTACCTCAACGCGGTTTGTCAAAAGAAATCCGGAGGGTCACTATTTATCTCAGCGTCTCTGAAAAGGATGGATTCGATACTATTTTCGATTGTTTCGATGTATCACTCCTCGCCCCCCACCCCAGAGGGGACTGGATTTGGACTTTAAAAAATTCCAGAGTGTCATTATTCAGCTCAGCGAACCCTAAAAGTATGGATTCGATACTACACTGTTTTCGAATATTTTTATACGTCACCCCTTCGACCCCCCGCCCTTAAGGGTACATGGAGTGTCTTACCCCCACGCGGTTTGTCTCCTGATAGTAAGTCGTAAGTGTACCTAGTTTGGTGTAAATCGCTCCAGTTTATAGGAGGAAATGTAATACATGCATACATAGGCCTACATGCATACAATGCCATACATATTTTTTCATTTTGATATATCCCTCCCCCTCGCCCCCTTCCCCTTGTTCTTTAAAAATTCCGGAGTTCACTATTCATCCCAGCGACCACGAAAAGTATGGATTCGACATTATTTTCGAATATTTTATGTCACCCCCCCTCGCCTTCCACCCCGTTGGGTACATGGGGTGTCTTATCCCCACGCGGTTTGTCAAAAGAAATCCGGAGTGTCACTATTCATCTCAGCGACCCCGAAAAGGATGGATTCATCACCATTTTCTAATATTTTGATGTATCACTAACCCCTCGCCCCCACCCAAAAAGGGGCTGAATTTCTACTTCAAAATGGCGGAGTATCACTATACATCTCAGCGAATCCGAAAAGTATGGACTCGGCACTATTTTCGAATACTTTTATTTGCCACCCCCTCGCCCTTCGCCCCGAAGGGAACTTGGGGTGTCTTTCTCCCACGCCGTTTGTCAAAATAAATCCGGAGTGTCACTATTCATCTCAGCGACCCCGAAAAGGATGGATTCGGCACTATTTTCTAATATTTTGATATATCACTCCCCCCTCGAACCCACTCAATAGGGGGCTGTTTTGGGACTTTAAAACATTCCGGAGTATCACTATTCATCTCGGCGAATCCAAAAAGTATGGATTCAACACTATTTTCGAATATTTTTATATGTCACCCCCTCGCCCCTCAACCCCTAAGGGTACTTGGGGTGTTTTACACCCACGCGGTTTGGTCTCCTGATACTAAGACGTAAGTGTACCAAGTTTGGTTGAAATCGCTGCAGTGGTTTAGGAGGAGATGTAATACATACATACATACATACATACATACATACATACATACATACATAAATACATACATACATACATACATGCATACATACATACATACATACATACATGCATACATACATACATACATACATACAATGACATATATATGTATTTAATTGTTATTTATTTATTTATTTATTTATTTATTTATTTATTTATTTATTTATTTAATCTTTTTTTCTTTATCCGTTTACCTTCCGGGATTGGATATTACCTCGGTCTTGGCGAGAGATCGAATCTCTAGCCCCTCAAGGGCGATGTCCTGGAGCGTGAGATTTTGGGTCGAGGAGGGACTGGGGGTAGAACCAGTACTTCGCCCAGGTGGCCTCACCTGTTATGCTGAACAAGGGCCTTGTGGGGAGATGGGAAGATTGGAAGGGATAGACGAGGAAGAGGGAAGGACGTGGCCATGGTCTTTAGGTACCATCCGGCCATTTGCCTGGAGAAAAAGCGAGGAAACAACGAAAAAACACGAAAAACCATTCCTTATGCGGTTTATCGACTCGTATATTGTTATTCTTAAGATTTAAAAAAACATTGAATCCAGGTAAAACATGCCGGATATTCACTACAAGTACATTAAAACTGTGCGTTATACGCATGTTAATGACTTTCTTATACACGTGTACGCGCAGTTCTTCTCACAGCGGAAGCTCAAGCTATTGCAAGCAATTTCTTCCTCTTTGAAGATACACTCGTCTCCCTGCGCTAAGCTCCTGTTGCAGAGAAATGATGAGGGTGGTTGTGTCCATTGTCATTCCATTACGTTCGCCTTCAGAAACTGACGATACAGTCACAATATTCTTTGTTCGTGCTTCGATAACTGAAGACACACAACGAACCTGTTCATCATTTAGTATGATATGCTTTTCTGTCATTTTAGTGACATCCATTTAAATTAGCTGAACGTATCACTCAGCTTATAAAAATACTTTAAATATAGCAATTGATGGGTACGCTATTTATTTTAATTTCACGTTAATGAAACCCCTCTACTCAGCTGACCACCCGAGGCTGAGCATACTCCATTCCAGCCCTCATACAAATTTTCATATTTCTTCGCAGACCCGGGAATAGACCTCAGGCCTTCGGGGGGTGGCAGCTAATCAAGCCAACTACTACACCACAGAGGCGGACTTGTGTCTTTAACATGTGGTGAAATTAGGGCTCTTGGCCTATTCTTACTGTTAACCACAAGCATTTTCTTAAAGATTTTTACAGCATTGATTTAAAATACAGAGGTAATCAATTACAATTAACGAGAGAAAACTTGTAAATCGGACAAGGAAACATTAGAACAATTAAATTCAATTACCGTCAATGAAAGAACTATGTGATAAACAGGACCAAACAATAAAACAAAAACTTCCAATGAATAAACAGAGAATATGTTAATACTACAGTGTCTAATAACTATTTGAAAGTAAAACATATTCTAATACATTTGCAAAAGCACTCGTGCTTCGCTACAATATTCTACACTATATACGGACTTGTGAGTTACTGTACACGCAGTGAACAAGGTTATATTACCGGGCGAGTTGGCCGTGCGGCTTTGAGATTGCATCCGGGAGATAGTGGGTTCGAAGCCCACTGTCGGCAGACCTGAAGATGGTTTTTCGTGGTTTCCCATTTTCACACCAGGCAAATGCTGGGGCTGTACCTTATTTAAGGCCACGGCCGCTTCCTTCCCACTCCCAGGCCTTTCCTATCCCATCGTTGCCATAAGACCTGTCTGTGTCGGTGCGACGTAAAGCCACTAGCAAAAAAAAAGCAAGGTTATATTTAATTGCATGCTCTTAGCGTTATCTGAGAAACACCACCGACAGGACCGCATACGTTGCTTCAGATGTACGTTGGGAGGTTTTGATGATAAGGCCAGGCCACGTTTCCTAATGTTACTCATAATCGAGTTCGAGAGTTTCTACTATAACGGCAGGCTTACTTGTCTACTGCCATTCACAATCGAAATCGGGAGTTTTACTCATAAGGAAAGGCCCCTTTTCCTAGTACCATGCGCGATCGCGTAGGAGAGATTTGAATATAATCGAGAAATGCAGCTGTATCTAACGTATAAGTTATCAAGGTACAACAAAATGTCATAGGACTAAAGTTGTAGATGTCTCCAAATAGAGCATCGATTGTGCTATACGTTTTGTGATACGACTTACCGTTCAGCCAGCAATAACCCGAAATGAAGGTCTGCACCGTCAATAACATTGCCTCTGTACTTCGATATTTTTCGGGGCCAAAATTTACACATTTGTACAGAGTGGAATTTTTCCTCAAGAGATAGAACGCCCCAGTGTCGTGATTACCACTCGCATATATACGGAGAAATTAAGGAAGAAAGTAATACAATTAGGAAAATCGACATTAATTGAAAATAGGATAATAACTGAGGAAAGCCTGATAGGACAAATATGTAAATACCAAGTGGTTGTATTGTAAAAATGCAATGTCCCTCACTGAATTGTGACGATATGCGTTACGGATTTAAGAAAGCGGTGATGAATTTAGGTGCAGGGATTCTTAAATAAGAAGAGGACTTGTGGTGTTATTACTTAACGGTAAGGAGGCAAGGCAGAGGCAAGAAATTAAAGCAGGAAAATGAGGTAGAATAGCAATGCTCTAAAAATGGTAGCATATGCCAAGTGTAGATGCTCCTGACTCCTTTACTTACTTTATAAACATTCCAACCTGAATTTAAAATGAAAATTATGTAAATTTATATTCATTAAATAAAATACTCAATCGTTGGACCTTGTACTCACACATGGTTCTTACCTAATTACTTACACATACGTTATTTGGCGATACCTACAACTCAGTGCAGCAATAAGAGAATGAGATTCTTGAATATCTCTAGGGTGTGGGGTAATAAGCTTACTTTTGACAACATACCATATAAGTTCTGGGAAAAGGAGATTGGCGTTCGGTTTCCCCATTAAATTTGATGGTAAGTAATTCTACTCTGAAATAAAACGATAAATTAATTAGATAGAACAAAATATATTCTTTAAATTGTATAGAAAAAATAGTAAGTCTTGCGGCCATAAAACAGATGAGAATATGAAATTATGACATTGCAACTGAAAGAAACTAGGCATGAATTTGAATTCTTCTTGACCGGACATTTAACAATTCACGAAATTCATCCCGCACTGGTTCACTTGACTGTACCTTCAACACTTGAAGTGTAATTACGACGTATTCCTTTGAATTGGTGTTTTGCTATAGGTGTCTCAAGCCTATATTTGGTGATGTATACTTTTTGTTTCATTGGCGTCTAAGTATCCATGTGACCGCTTCTTCTCCATTCAGATGACTTCTTGGTAAGTCTGTCCTATATGACTTCATGACACGCCTATCCTTCCAACTGCACAGACCGACCAACTCCTTCCAATTGACTAATAGCTAATGACCGACTGAGGCCTCTCCATCCCGTTGACTGAAGCTATAAGACGCTGGTCCTAGTATTTATAACCATTGGTTGACACACCTACGCAGTCTCCAGAAATAGCTATGATCTACTCCCACCTTGCTACAAATGTTACACATAATGGTGAAACCGCCTGCGGCAACCTGGGAACTCAAAGAAAATGAGCTCATCGCCAAATACCCACGATAACAGAGCGATGACGCGGCAGTTACTCCAGCAGTATTTTGCAATATTACAATGTCACAAGTTAATGCACACACTACATCCACATCTGATATACAGCAACTCTTACTGTACATATTTATAGTGTTAATACACACACACGTATATATAGATACATTCAACTACAATCACGCAAGCGACAAGCATTGCAGAATCGAATTGAACAATAATAATAATTACAATAATAGTAATAATAATAGTATAGACGTAATAATAATAATAATAATAATAATAATAATAATAATAATAATACACTTATCATCTTTTAACGGGATTTGAACCGTTACACAAGAAAACATCTTACGGTGTGAAATAATGGGCTACACTCCGCGGTTCTGTTGAAATATTAACATCCACCCTTAATGTTATTCGAAGACGATTGTAACTTGCAGCGGTATTCCGCAAATATCCCGCGGAATTGACGAATCCAGATTCTGTTTGTTTAGAAATAATGGCCGCATGTAGATTCGCCACAGACAGGGGTAGAGGCATCACATTGACTGCATTCGCACAAGACATACAGCGCCAACTCAATGCTTTATGGTGTGGGGTGCTATTGATGCCACTGAGTACAAACACAAATCACAGCTTGTGCGTGTGAAGGGCACTGTGGCCAGTTTGACCTGCGTGAATGACATCCAGCAACCTGTAGTCATATCCTTTCTGCACGACAGCCCGGACGCCATATTTCAATAGGACAATGCGAGACCACATGTTGCTGCAAGAAAACATGTCTTCTTGTTGCCATAGGATGTCGGACTATTGCCCTGGCCCGCCCGATCACCGAACTTGTCGCAAATCGAAAATGTATCCTCTGTAGCGTAACGGTCAGTGTGATTAGCTGCCGTCTTCGGGGGCCCGGGTTCGATTCCCGGTACTGCCAGAAATTTAAGAATGGCAGGAGGGCTGGTATTTGATTGAAATGGTACATGCAGCTCACCTCCAATGGGGGTGTGCCTGAAAAGAGCTGCACAACCTCGGGATGAGGACACGGGTTTACTTTAATCCGACTCGTTGGCTGAACGGTCAGCGTACTGGCCTTAGGTTCAGAGGGTCCCGTGTTCGATTCCCGGCCGGGTCGGGGATTTTAACCTTCATTGGTTAATTCCAATGGCCCGGGGGCTGGGTGTTCGTGCTGTCCCCAACCTCCGTGCAACTCACACACCACACACAACACACGCAGTTACCTGCACATGGCAGATGCCGCCCACCCTCATCGGAGGGTCTGCCTTACAAGGGCTGCACTCGGCTAGAAATAGCCACACGAAATTATTATTATTATCATCGAAAATGTGTGGGATAAGATGAAACGACGGGTGCGGCGCTGTGACACTACGCAAACAACCAAATATTAACTCTGGAACCAGGTGAATGCAGCATGGATGGCTACACCCCAGGACGCCATTCGCGCCTTATACGCGTCGATGCCATCACGCATGATACACGTTATCAGTGCCCATGGAAACCATGGAGGACCCAGTGCCTACTAGGAGACAGGACAGATGCTGCATCTAGGTGCCTGAAATGCTAATCGTTTCTGTAGAACATGGTAATGAACATGTCCTGTGAATATGAACTTCCTATTTCTTTTTTTTTTTTTTTTTTGCTAGGGGCTTTACGTCTCACCGACACAGGTAGGTCTTATGGCGAAGATGGGATAGGATAGGCCTAGGAGTTGGAAGGAAGCGGCCGTGGCCTTAATTAAGGTACAGCCCCAGCATTTGCCTGGTGTGAAAATGGGAAACCACGGAAAACCATTTTCTGGGCTGCCGATAGTGGGATTCGAACCTACTATCTCCCGGATGCAAGCTCACAGCCGCGCGCCTCTACGCGCACGGCCAACTCACCCGGTCTTCCTATTTCTATTAGTGTTCATTACTCTTGGAAATCAAGGAAAACTGTGATTACTTCAGTATTGGTTTCCTCTAGCGTTTAATATTAATCTTACTGATACAAATTAAATTATGTTCCATAAACCAGCATACAGTATTTCTCTTTATTCATTTCAGAAAAACTTTCCAATACCATTTAATTTTATATGTCGATGATTATTATTGCAGAGGAATGCGAAAGACTTCGACAGTCGGCATAATTTATATCCTCGCCGCTAGATGGGGTTTCATTCATTCCATTCCTGACCATGTCGAATGGCTGGAAACAAGCTGAGGAATTTTATTTCACCTATATGGACCACGGCTTAGGTGCCTTTAACGTAAAATAAACAATTATGTACTGCACATTTACGGTTTAACACAGAAACACAAACACATAGAGAACTCAATTGAATTTATTGATGATTTACGTGCCACTGAAGCTGGAAATCCATTTTTGTAGCGTTTCTTATAACAAGATAATGGTTGAAGAATACTCTGACAAAACAGAGAGAGAGAACACATGAAGTGCTTTCAACGAAGTTTATAGATCTAACTTCGGAGTACTTGTAGACAGAGAATTAATTAATCATCTGTCGGATGAGTTTAGTTCCGTGATGGGAATTTCATTTTCCTCTCTGAACACAATTCAGTATTCGAACAAAGGGGAAACTTAGTTTCTCCCTTTAACATATTATATTCCTAAGACTGATCACATCCCACTCCTCAATAAACACGTAAGATCACTTAACCCGTTAAGTCAGAAGATAATACAGGGGTATATTGACACGTTAATGCAAGAGAATTGCGCCTGTTCTGTCGACGATACTTAATGGATTAGAGGTCCCGGTTCACAGGAGCGAAAGGAAGCAGATGGATACACAGGGAACTCGACTGAAGCACGTAGAGATGTATTCATTCGCGAGAAGGGGATGTGGTGAACATTAGTCTGAGATATTTGAGATGTGTAGAAACTGCAGCAAATATAATACACAGAAAATGAACAACAAACAGAGTTGCCAAAGCAAAGCAAAGTCACCTCCGTACAGGCCATGAAGGCCCTTGGAGGAGTGGAAGGTAAAGGCTTCCACCATCGTTAACCTCGGCACGTGATGGGGTAGAGTGGTTAGCTCTACGCCCAGCCGCCTTTGCCCCAAGGAATTAACTTGGTACTCATTTTTCGAGTTGGCTGAGTGAACCTCAGGGCCATATGCACCTCCGGAAGTGGAAATCACGTTTCTTAAATTTTACGACTTCATAACGGGGATTCGAACCCACGTCCTTCCGGGCGAACCTAGCACGCCTTTACCGCCTCGGCCAGACAGCCCCTACAGACTTGCCAAACTGAGGTGAATTGACAAACCCCAGCCAGACTCTTCGTAAGGTTATAACACAGTGAAAGGTGGGATAACAAGGTTACGGCTGCGAATAAATCAATATAAAGCCAAACATTCAAAGACCTGGGAAGTCAAAATAATCGAAATGAAGAAAGATGCATGTCACGAAACCGTTTTCTGTCTTCATTGTAGGTCAAACCCTTAGTCGGGAATGAGGTTAAATTAAATTAATGTGTATGGCATGTTTTCCTGAAGATGCTTTTTTCGTGGTTTCCCATTTTCACACCAGGAAAATGCTTGACCTGTATCTTTCTTAACCCTAAAGCGGGCGCGTCTATAAATGTTACATTGCCGGGCGCGTGATGAATTTCGTTCACCATTCACTTTTCTTAGTCGTAGCAAGTGGTTAACAAGTACTAACTCTTGCACGACTGATATTGTTACTCCTTATGTGCTTTGTAATCCTTAGACATAATAATTACAACACAAATTACAAGTGAAAGTACATACATATAATAAAAATAGTAAAAATGTTCATGGATTGAAGACTGAAAGTAAAATTGAAACAGATGAATACTTAACTCATGAGAAGTTAAAATGAAACACTTCTAACAATCTTCATTAATCATTACCATTATTCTCACAGCTTACACATCTAATGCATCTTTTAGAGTATGCTTTACACAAAGTTATTACACTGATTACACTTCATTGCGGGGACTTGATTTTGTTTCCACTCTCAGTGAATGCATTGCCCTCTCTTGGATGGCACTTTTATTTCTTTTGATGTCTCTTCCTGATGGTATTGGGATAACACTGCACGGATATCCGGAGGCAGTGTTCCTATCTTAACTCGCTCAACCAACTACTTATTCATTAGTTGAAACGAAAGATTCTTCAATCCTAGAGGTAGCCCTTGAAAAGTTAGTGGTGCACCACATTGTTTCGTATTTCCCAAAGAAAAATCACACTCTAGTTCAGGGCCTCTCAGGGTGCATGCGCGTGGTGCATGCACTGTGCACGGTGCAAAAGACGACTTGGCTTGGTTGACCAGAGTGCAGACCCCCACTCCTCGATTTGGAGCAATAGCGCTTACTCTCTCTTTCCCCACGCCTGTCTCGCTCGCTCCGCCTGTCTCCCTCTCCCCCACTTGCGCCGTAGCGCTCCAAATCCTGGCTGAGTTGAGCCGAGTATAGCCGAGTAGAGCCGAGCATAGCCGAGTAGCCCAGAGACGAAGCGTTGATCCGAGCCATACCGAGCGGCACCGAGCGGCACCGATGCACAGTGCACGGAGCTCTTGCGCCTCGCTCTGCACGCGTGAGACTTTGGGCGTTTGAAAGGCCCTGCTCTAGTTCGTCGTGTTCGTAGCTATCAACTACGCCTATATCACCTTCTTGTTCACTCTCACTGTTATGATCAATGTCTGAATAATTGGATGCCGTTATGCATCACTAGACCAAGCGCCAAAAGTTGGTTGCGAGATAATCGCGTTTAAATTTGGTTCTATGTGAAAATTCGAGCGAACATAATTTTGCTAAATATGGTATTACTGGTGTTATAGGATAATAGATTGTACCTTCTCACCAAATTTCAACATTTTTGTACTCGCACTATATAGATTTCCTTGAAGAAATGGCGCTTAGTCTACTGATGCAATTTAAGGTTTTTCTCAAATGCGAATAATGTATCACGATGCTACACCAATAACCCCTAATTGTTGAGTATCTACTGAGTAAATCATCAAAAAATATAACGTGGCGGCAGCCATGATTAAAAACTGAATCTCCTACTGTCTGGAAAGGCCCGGTAATTGCTTGATCCACTACGACTCGCGCCACAACTCCGGTACATTATTTAAGTTTTAGATGGAGAAATTCTAGAAGGGAAGCTATTCTCTAAAGTCGTTGCTATAATGACTTACTGATTTGAGGAATTTCAACTTACCTGAGTCAAATACAAATGGTAAGGCATGAGCCATTGTAGTCTATACAATTTTCGAATGGATTTTCTTTCGCGATAGGCCTATAATATTCTGAGAGTACAGTATTGACGTGATTTTTTTAAGCCTATGGGGAAGTTTTGTTCTGCTTGAGACAGAAAATGCGATTAAAGATATTTTCTCCCATAAATACACACTGGACAGGTAATAAGACTGTTGCTCTCAGTTCATTCAATCTCGAAATCAGTACTTGATACATTGCTGAACTTCGTCACTTGATAAACCACTCAATGTATTACCACGTAAAAATGTCAGCACTATCGAAAACCCGGGCACCCTCGCTGTCATCCGCGCGCAATGTGAGGAATGTGGCGCTTGGTCTATTGATGCAATTTACATTTTTACTGATTCCCGCTTTGTCGCTTAGGTTTTCTGTTTACTAACAATTAACGGCCTCTTGTAATGCAGTGGGGAATTTTTTATAAATTGTTCAAGCCTTCCTCTACAAGATGGCGCTAAAATCTCAATTTTCGTGAAATGGCGCTTAGTCTACTGATGCATAACGGCATCCAATTTACCACTTCATCTTCACCATCAGAAAAATCACAAACTTCAGCTCCCTCAGATCCTTCCTCCTCATCAGATAATTCCTGTAACAGCGTTTGTTTGTCTTCATCCTTCACAAACTTCGCCCTATATTTTAAAATAATGATACTCCAAGAACGTCTAAGGTAGAATTTTACTTACATTTCCGGGCGCGTGGTGAAGAAAGTTCACCAAATGACGGCAAGTGCGAGTCAAGGTCGAATAGCGTGACACGTAGAACTTTCAGAACAGATACCGCTACACTGAGAGTATCGATAAAACTTCGCCGGAAGGTACTAGCAGCGCGACGGCTGTAGCACTTAGGAACTAAAAACTACAGATGAAATACGCAGGTTGGTGAACGAAATTCACCAGCGCGCCCGGTTTAGGGTTAAAGCCAAGGGCGTTTCCTTACAAATCCTAGCAATTTCATGTACCATCGCCGCCATAAGACCTATCTATGTTGAGCTGAGTGGCTCAGACTGTTGAGGCGCAGGCCTTCTGATCCCAAATTGGCACGTTCCAACTTGGCTCAGTCCGGTGGTATTTGAAGGTTTTCAAGTACGTCAGCTTCGGGTCGGTAGATTTACTGGCACTTAAAACAAAATCCCTCGGGACAAACTTGCAGCACCTCGGCGTCTCCGAAAATCGTCAAAGAGTAGTTAGTGGAACAGTAATATTATCATTAGACCTATCTGTGTCTGTGCGGCGTAAAGCAACGAAAAAAAAGGCAGTGTTAACTTCGCTAAATGAAAGCAAGGACATGAGAAGGGGTGAAAAACGAAATGTCCAAAATGATCGGAATTACGGATGTATGTGTATTTCTTTCAGCATAGCCCTCATACAAAATTGTTAGACATACCACCCACAATTAGAAAAACAATACTCATAGGGAACGGGGTGAAATGTAAAAATGAAGTACACGACTGATAATAATGTCGAATCCAGTGTGTACGTGGTCGCTGGATTGAACTGTGACACCCTGGATGCTGATAAAGTATAAATAAACAATTAAACAGTTTTTAAAATATCTAAAAATACTTTTTTTGTGCTATATATTGCTTTAAAACTTTCTTGAAAATTTCTTGACTGATCATCGCAAATCAGCAAAATTGTAAGATAATTCCAAGTGGAGACGTGTTTTGAACGTTTGTTATATCGCGGAATAAACTTCTATACGATTGCACAACCTGCTATTTCAAGGGTAAAAGTCATGGCATTTCAACAATATCCGCCCCCTAATCATTTTATTCTGCCCTCTTTACGGGGGAGTTTACATTCGGCTCCCTTTATAGGGAAATGTGCACATTCAATTCATGAACGAAAATTATTAGAAGGTATATTTTCAATCTTTGAAAGAAAATTATTAGAGATGGCTACTTGAATAAGACCAAGTATATCAATAAATAAATAAATTCTTTGTTTTTTGTTTGTTTTTTTTGTTTGTTTGTTTGTTTGTTTGTTTGTTTGTTTGTTTTTGTTTGTTTGTTTGTTTGTTTGTTTGTGTGTTTGTTTGTTTGTTTGTTTGTTTGTTTGTTTGTTTGTTTGTTTGTTTGTTTGTTTGTTTGTTTGTTTGTTTGTTTGTTTGTTTGTTTGTTTGTTTGTTTGTTTGTTTGTTTGTTTGTTTGTTTGTTTGTTTGTTTGTTTGTTTGTTTGTTTGTTTGTAGATATCTAGATCGATTTTGAAATTCCTTCAACCATTTGAAAGATACGATCATTCCGGTGAACTTAGGCTATGTATCATATCGCAATATCAAAGCGTTCCTACGTCCGACTCCATGGCTAAATCGTACTGGCCTTTGGTCACAGGGGTCCCGGGTTCGATACCCGGCAGGGTTGGGAATTTCAACCAGCATTGGTTAAATTCTCTGGCACAGGGGCTGGGTGTATGTGTCGTCTTCATCATCACGACGCGCAGGTAGCCTACGGGAGTCAAATCAAAAGACCTGCATCTGGAGAGCCGAACATGTCCTCGGACACTCCCGGCATTAAAAGCAGCCATTTCATTTCAAAGCGTTCCCACGAAAACCGAGAAGAAATTTAGTAACATCTGAATGTTATCAGAAGAACCGGCTACTGCAAAACCCGACTAAGACCCAGGTGTGTGCATTTCATCTTCGAAATCGAGAAGCTACTAGACAGCTGTGCGTGACGTGGGAGGGTAAGCAACTGGAGCATTGTTTTACACCTAGGTACCTGGGTGTCACTTTAGACCGGACCTTAACATACAAGAAACACTGTGTTAATTCTGGACAGAAAGTCTCAGCCCGAAATAACATCCTCCGTAAACTTGGCTCAAGCAAATGGGGAGCCCATCCAACTTTGTTAAGAACCTCAGCTCTTGCTCTGAGTTTTTCTGCAGCTGAGTATGCGTGTCCTGTATGGTTTAGGTCAGCCCATACGAAGCGGGTGGATGCAACCCTTAATGAAACATGTAGAATAGTAACTGGGTGTCTGAAACCTACTCCCACTGACAAACTCTACTGCTTGGCTGGTATTTCTCCTCCAGAAATTCGGCGAGAAGTGTTTGCAAGGCAAGAGAGGTCGAAGGTGGATCTCACAAGCAACCACCCGTTATTTGGACATCGACCTCCACCCAGAAGACTGAAGTCCAGGAAAAGTTTCCTCAATGTCTCCAAGGCTCTGGATAAACCAGCAAGAACAGCACGTTGTGATATGTGGCGAGCAAAAATGGAGATCTTTCTGATTGGATGGTGCCTTCTGAATCTCCACCCCCTGGTCATCATTTGGAATGGACAACCTGGAAGGCACTTAATCGTTTGAGGAGTGGAGTAGGTAAATCCAAGGATAACCTTAAAAAATGGGGTTATCTGAAAGATCAGTCAGACTTCTGCGATTGTGGGGAGCAACAAACTACCCAACACCTGTATGACTGTCAGTCCTGCCCTGTTCGTTGTACACTTCAAGACTTGATTCAACCCACTGAAGAGGGAATTTCTGTTGCCCATTTCTGGGCAGACATTGTGTGAAACATGTTTTGTGACATAAAATGTATTCTGTTTTATTTGTATATAATACCTTATTTATATTTTTAAGTTTCTCAACACTCTGACACGAAATAAAAAATAAATCTGAATGTTTGTATGTTTTCCAGTCTGCGACTTTTCAAGTAAAAAACATTTGACCGATGGAGCTCAAATTTCGCAAGTCCTGGTACCGTCGGTTAACATGTGCGCGGATATAAAAAATACAATGACTTAGCAATTGTCATGGGATAGTCCCCTAATAGCGATTGGGGCCTCCTCTTTCCCTGCGAACTGCAGTGAGACGCCGTGGAAGTGAGTCGACAAGTCCCTGGTAGTCCTCTGGACGCAGCTGACACCAAGTCGTTTGCAGAGCGGCTGCAAATGCTGGTCTGTTCGTGGGTGCAGGATCCATGGCACGGAGCCTGCGTTCCAGGACATCCCAGATATGCTCGATAGGGTTCATATCGGGGCTCCTGGGTGGCCATGGCAGTCGTTGGACCTCCGCTGCATGTTCCTGGAACCATTTCCGAGGCGGAGCGTTATCATCTTGAATCACCACAGAACCGTCTGGGCGCTGGAAGGCCATAAATAGGTGGAGATCGTCTCCGAGCAGCTCAACATACCGCGTACCATTCAAAGTCTCTTCCAGAACAACTAGGGGGGCATTCCATACCATAACAGAGACACCAGCGCGCTGGACTACAGCTTCGAGGTAGGCGGGATCCATCGCTTCATGTGGCCTGCGCCATACACGGTGCCACCCATCGGCATGGTACAGTTGAAATCTGATTCGTCCGACCATACCACGTTACGCCATTGTTCCAGTGTCCATCCCTGGTGAATGGCGACAAATGCGCGTCGTTGTGCCCGATGACGTTGGGTTAACAGTGGCACCCGTGTGCGGCACCGGCTCCCATACCCCATAGAAACCATGTTCCTACGAATTGTCCACTGTCTAGCACGGCCTGGGTTGAATTGAGACGTGATTTGTTGCACGGTTGCCCGTCTGTCACTATTGACAATCCGTCTCAGATGTCGCCGGTCACGGTCATCGAGGGTGGCTGGACGGCCGGTCGTTCATCTGTTGTGGACGGTGACAACCGCATTCAACCATTCACGATACACCCTGGACACGGTTGATCGTGTGAAGCCGAATTCCTGCGCCACTTCCGTAATCGCACATCCCATCCGTCGGGTACCGACCACCATACCCGGTTCGAACGGTGTCAGCTCACGACGACGTTCCATGTTACATCTGTCACATGCACAACCACTGCTCACAAGGTCTCCTATACAACTGCCGCTGGCACAGGAGGCGTGTGGTGCGCAGACAACACAACTGCTCGTCAGTGCTCCGCTATCCCATGACATTTGCTCAGTCAGTGTATTATCTGCTCCGCATCCACACGTCATTCATCCGCATCCGCATCCGCATCCGCATCCGGAAATGGTCATCCACATCCGCAAATTTTTATCCGTGCATATCGTAAATATTTAATTACAGTATACTACACCAAATGCATCGAAACGGATAGATCTGTTACTATAATACAATAGGCCTGATACGTGGCACCAGAATCTCTACAGTCACAGGTTTATGGGTGTCTTTCTCTTGCAACAACTACCGATGTGTTGTCCTTTGTTGCTTCGTTCCATTAATTACGGAGAGGGGCCAGTTAGGCTTAGGTCAGATTTACGGCTTAATGGTCTCAAGGCTCTTTATATATCACCATTCTCCGATACTACTGTCGAGGGTTGCCTAACCACAAGCAAATATAGAGGTTTACCTGAGTGAAATCAATAAACTTTATTTATAAATTATCCGCAAAATTATCCAAAATGTCATACAGTTTGAATCCGCCAAGACACAAACTTAGCGGGTATCAGCGGATATTTGCATCCGTGCAGGGCTCTACATGTAGGCTACGTTCTAGTGAGCTATCTTTTAAGTGGTTCATGTAGCGAAAGGAAATGTGAAACGATACAGAAGAAAATATGCGCCTGAGACTCTTAAAATCGAATACGCTGCCGGAACGATTAGTCATATTGAACAATGAAGCTCATCAGGAAAAATGTTTAAATGGACTTTCTTCGTATCTCTAATAGTGCTACCGTTTTTCTTTTTGGGGCATGCTTTATCCTTGGTCTCCTTATTTTGGTTTCGTTGGTACAGAAATTACTTGACAGAATGGGCTCAAATTAGAGCTGGCTCCTTTGGTTAAAATATACATCCAGTGACAATAATGTCTGTGAATGAAGTAAGAACGGTCGATGCGGCAAGACTGGCGACGCACAATACTGCACCTGCGTGGCAGCAGGTTTTGACCACCTGCTCCCAACGTTGTTCAGTTTAGCATCGTGCGTGTGCCGTGTAAGGCCGGTTTGACACAGTGCATGTTTAGTGCGTTGGTTCTGAACTGCGAGCAGAAATATGAACGACCAAAAGATCAATGTACACTTTTGTTTTAAGCTTGGCAAGACACCGAAAGAAACGCATGCGATGCTGGTACGTGTTTATGAAGATCAAGCACTGTCGTTGATGTGTGTGTGTGTGTACGAGTGGTTCACCCGCTTTTGAGGAGGCTGGAAAAGTGTTTCTGACAACCCCCCTAGCGGAAAAAGGTCATAGCCGAAAGTCACGCATGAAACTCGCTTTGAAACGGAAGAGATTTGACGATATTCCTGACATCCAGCGAAACGTGACGAGGCTTTCGTACACCACCCCCAAGGGAGCCTTCTTGCAAAGATTCCAGGCCATGTATCGCCGATTTCAGCAGTGCATAGTTATGGGAGGGAACTACTTCGAAGGACAGTAAGGTCACTGTCGTGCATTGTTCATCTATGTTGATAGTACATGACTATTCACCGAACTTTATTGTCTCAGGTTGTATGCTACTTACCATCACACTGTATCTTAAGAGGAACGTGCAGGGAAATGAAGTGTGAAACAAGTCACAGAAAAATGTACGTCGGGGACCCTTAAAAGTGAATACCTTGCCTAAACGTTAAGTCCTGATTAAGTCAACGAGTGTACTTAAAATTCAACTTCCTAGAAAATGTTTATATATTTTTCCGTTGTAAGTCGAGTAGTATTCAAGAAAGGAATCTCTCAAATGGGCCATGTAGCGAAAGAAAATGTGGAGCAAATCAGAGGAAAACGTACGTTTCGGACCCTTAAAAGTGAATACGCTGCCTATGCGGTTAGTTCTAATGAACCTTGGAAGAAAGCAAGTGTACTAAAAATTCGGTTTGCCAGAAAACGTTTTATAAATCATGTCTTCGTAACTCTGATAATTTTACAGAAAAGAATGTTTTTGTGTGATTTAGTGTATGTTTTTGAGGTTTGGAGTGTCATTTCCATACTTAGAATGAATAACATAAGACACAAAGCGATGGAGCCGCACCGTTTAATTCAAGAACAGGTACACACACTGGTGTGTGATTCATGCTGCCCACTCCCGCCCTCCCGTCGTAAAAGCTGCTACGAAGTGGCCTCTTCATACCTGACCCTACAGGAGAACGGAACAATGGTTGGATACAGTAATTATGATCACATATCACATTCGACATAATTATGCAATTTATTACTATTCAGTACGCAAAGTACAGACATCTGGCTGATATTCAGGTAATGCACTGTTGCTCATGAGCTGGTGAGCATTGTACACAGGTCAGGACATCACTTGATGCAGCCGTCTTTCAAACCTTTCGAAATGTACCTGACGCCTAGTACGAGGTGTGCCACCTGAGCAAAAGACCTAAATGCTAATCAGTGGTGATTGAATTAAAATGAAGAAATCTGTGGTGTGTAGCTTATTGCACCTCTCTAAAGAACCAGAGAAACAAGTAAATGCCATTTGGTCCTTGTTTCAATGACGGTGAAATCCTGACATTCACCTCCCCGCGGTAGGGAGGGGGCAACAACTGCATATAAAAATAATATTTTATATGCAGGCGGCTAACGAATGAAAGGACCGACTATCTCCCGGTATTAGGAGATCCCCTATAACCAAGTGCCAACAGTCTGTTTGAGAGTGGATGAGCGGGTATGGGTAAGGGCTCTCCATTGCCCTGGGGAACCAGTTTGGTCAAGGGCATTAGGATGCAGAAGGCAAGGGAAACCACTGCATTAAAGGTCCTGAGAGATATTCCAATAAATCCACATGGCATGGCTGCAACGTCAAGATCGGAGCTGACCGTGTGGATCTTCTACCTCCGTTTGGAGACGACGGCTTAAGAAGAAGAAGCTTATTGCAAGATTAGATTTGTTGTTATGCGTCATCTGCACGTTATAGTAATAAACAATACCTTATTGTTAGTTACAGGCCACGTAACCAAATTCCAGCTCGTTTCTATAAACAAACATTACATTTAGAAGTACAAGTTCAAAATTCGTAATAAAACGTATATACATCTTTTAAGAAATGGAAAGTACCAAAGAATGAATAACAGCTCTCAGTCAACAAATACATATTACTTTTCTGAGAAAATCCCTCGCAGGTAATATTCACATAATACCTTTCAACCGCTTACAACTTAACTACCGTTCCGCTCAAAGGGGTCGAGGTGTGTCCCTTTTCCCTCCATTTGGAAGAACAGCATCATATGAAAGTGGCTTCTTTATTCGTTTTGCTCGGCTGTAGAATGAACTTTCACCTGAAACAAAGGAACTTAGTGCTGAAAAGTTTTGTAAAGAGGTTAAAAGAATCTACTCATAACGAAATCCTCAGTATATAACATAATTTTCTGTTGGGTGAACGTTCAGTATGCGTGGGAGGATGGATGAAAGTTTATCTGATCCCGAGTGAGTGAGACTGTATGTGGGTATGAATGGGGTGGTCTGACTAGTATATGTGGGTATTCAAGTGTGTGTGTGGGTGGGTGTGGGTGTGTGTGTGGGTGTCGAATTAATTTAACGTTGAACAGGTCTTGTGAATATTGTGTAAATAATATGTCTTTGCAAATACGGTAATTGTACATAAGCGCATTCTGTACAAAATAATTGTACATTTCAATATTGTAATTTTAAGTGGGGATGGAGGCACTTTCTTGTATCTGGGGCTATGCCCTTTCCCCGTTTACTATTTCTGAATTATACACTTAAGAAAATGGAAATTGCAACACCATGAAGGCATTGGTCGTTTGTCTTGATTTTCAAGACATGGAACGATGCCATGTAGGAATGTAAACGATCAAAGTTTCAGACCCCTTGGATTGGTGCTACAGGTCTCCCCACGTGATCGGTCGCGGAGGAATCAACTCCAGTATACGGACTCTGGTGTAGCGTAGTTGACTTGCAGTCTGTGCAGTGAAGTGTTCCCCGTCAAACATGCCCCGACGATAGCGAAGAGCACGCTATCAACAACTGTCGCCGTTTGAGAGGGCTCGGGTAATTGGGCTGTGTGAGGCTGGATTATCGCTAAGGACTGTCGCTGCACGTGTTGGCCGACAGGCATCTACGGTACAACGTGTATGGCAGCAGTGGACAAATGAAGGTACCCACACTCGTGGACCTGGCACAGGCCCAGTGCGACAGACAACTGTGAGAGAGGATCGCCGCATCATTCGGATGGCCCGGATGGAACCCCATGCAACAGCAGCGCAAATTAGAGCAGCTGTGGCACCCCACGTTACACAAAAAACAGTTGATAATCGCCTGCGTACAGCTGGCTTACGAGCCCGTGTCCCTGCAGAAGGTGTTCCACTGACCCCACAACAGCAACGTGTAGGGCTGGCCTTGTGTCGGGAAAGATCGACGTGGGTCGACGAATGATATAGGGTCGTATTTAGTGATGAATCGCACTTCTGTCTTGCCCGCAGTGATCGCCGGAATCGTGTGCGCCGACGTACCGCGGAGAGGGGCCGCCCAGATCTTATTGCCGAGAGGCACACAGGGCCATCACCAAGCATTATGGTCTGGGCAGCTATTGGCTTTAATGTTAAATCACAATTAGTGCTTGTTGAGTGCACTATGACTGCTCGACAGTACGTTGATAGGGTACTCAATCCAGTGGTTGTCCCTATGATGGCGAACATTGCTAATGGGATGGGACAATGCCCGGATTCACACTGCACGCATCTCCAGAGAAGCTCTCCACGACATCACAACCTTAGAATGGCCCGCCAGATCCCCGGACCTCTGTCCTATTGAGCATGTGTGGGACATGATGGGACGGCAACTGGCCAACCGTCCTCAGCCACCCGCAACTCTGGAACAACTGACCCGTGCAGTGCAGCAAGCATGGGCCTCAATTCCTCAGGAAGGGATCCAGGGCCTTATTGACTCCATGCCTCGACGAATTCATCAATGTATTGCAGCTCGTGTTGGGCATATCCTGTATTGGTTGTTCTCCAAACTTGCGGTCAGAGGGACCTGAAAGTGTAATCATCGAATCACGGCCAAACACTCGTCTTGTATGTTCAATTGCAGAAATGTAGCACCACTCCTTCTGGGTGTTGCAATTTCCATTTTCTTCAGTATATACACAATTTTAGTAAACAATAACATTAGTAATAATAATACAGTCAGGGGATGCCTAGCCGAGGCGGTAAAGGTGTGCTAGGTTCGCCCGTAAGGACGTGGGTTCGAATCCCCGCCAGGAAGTCGTAAAATTTAAGAAACGAGATTTCCACTTCCGGAGGTGCCTATGGCCCTGAGGTTCACTCAGCCTACACCAAAAAGAGTACCAGGTTAATTCCTGGGGACAAAGGCCGCCGGGCGTAGAGCCAACCACTCTACCTCATCACGTGCCGCGGTTAACAATGGTGGAAGCCTTTACCTTCCACTCCTCGAAGGGCCTTCATGGCCTGTACGGAGGTGACTTTGTCTTTGTCTAATAATAATACAGTCACATATACATTGATGGGCAAAGGGATTTGAATAAATGCAGTAAGAGGCCAGTATGTGAAGAGGGAACAACACAGAAGAGACAAGGAGAAGCAGGAAGGGTCGAGGACGATCTCCTCATCACCACAGACTGGATTCTTCTTAATTGATGGGGTCTCTTTTTATCACTCTTAGTTCTTCTACTTCAATTTCTTCCCAGAATCCAACGAGTCCAGTACCCCTCCCCAGTATTATCAGGTGGGTGATATTTAACACTTAATGAAAGGTTATTATGATGGATCTTCAGTCTTGGTGTTGCAAGATAAAGAAGAAAAGCTAGATCCGCCCCTGTGGTGTAGTGGTTAGTGCGATTAGCTGCCCAATCCCACGATGGAGGCCCGATTTCGGTTCCCAGCTCTGACACGAAGTTCGAAAAGTACTACGAGGGCTGGAGCGGGGTACAGTCAGCCTCGGGAGTTAAACTGATTAGAGGAGGTTCGATACCCTCCTCAGCTAACCTGGAAGTGGTTTCTGTGGTGCCCCACTTCTCCTCCATGCAAATGCCGGGATGGTACCGGTACCTAACTTAAGGCCTCGGCCGCTTCACTCCCTCTCCCTTGTATATCCCTTTCAATCAATCTTCCCATTCACCCACAAGGCCCCTATTCAGCATAGCAGGTAAGACGGCCTAGATGAGGTACTGCCCCTCCTTCCCAGTTGTAACCTCCAACCGAAATTCTCACGCTCCAGAACACTGCCCCTGAGGCGATGGAGGTGGGATCCCTCGCTGACACCGAGGGAAAAAACGAATCCTTACCAGTAAACGGATTGAGAAAACGAAAGTTAGATAAACACTGAAAAATGTACCAGACAAAATGTTAAATTCAGAATATTATTATTTACCACAAACCATACAGATTTTATTGATGGTCGAGTAAAAAAGGGCAAGCCCCACGTACATTAATTGCTTCACATACCTATTAAGGTAATATTTAGAATTATTACTTACATACGTACATATAATTTATTCTTATAAAATTCTTCCACCTATTCAATACATTCTTTTTGCAATGCATTTATTTACAATACATTAAGTCTCTTGGAACTAGTTTCGACCCTACTCGGCGTTATCATCAGCCATAATCAAATAAATACAAATTTCTTTAGCCGAAATATCCTAAAACAACACGTTTTCTATTAATGAACAGTAGAAAACTAATGACATGAATTGTATGAACAGTAATAATATGTGCCGTGATGAGTAGTTTAACTGGACCAAGCGCTATGGCTCTTGGTATGTTACAGATGTTAAAATGTTGTTATGTACAATAAATGGACACATTAGGATAAAAGTATCCAAAGTAATTACAATAAATTATGCTAAAGTGTCGAAGTACAAATAGGATACAAGTAATTCTCTCTAGTAAATTCCAATCTATGTTGTGGCCCAATTATACACTGCTTGAAGTATTGGATATGTGTCATTGGGTGGAATTTAAATCTTAGTACAGATATGCCTTCCATTAAAATCCCAATAATATTGATATGGCTTGCGAGGATGAATCCGATTGTGCGGACCAATATGAACATGTCAATTGAATATCTTCTAAGATTTTAAAAACACACTGCGCGTGGTGGTTTGAATAGATGGGAGTCTCAGTCCATTACGGAACAATTAGGACCCAATGAAATAAATGAAAGCCAGAATTAACGCAAAGCTTGAAAAAAGTAGAAGGGATGTAAAAGGTGGGTATTCTTCACTTATGATTAACATGCATAATATAATATACTTTGAAAACTTAATTTCACAAACAATGAGTGTTTTGTTTAATTTGAATGTTGCAAGGGGCATTACAGTTTTGGTAGCATGCTACCTCTTCGCAGTAAGATGTTAAGGAGGACAGCAACTTCGTGGGCAGCACAACAAGGACTGTAGTATATCCGGTAGTAGTTTGTTTAATTTTGTAAATAATTACAGAATACGTATTTCATTAACATTTAAATGTTCTTATTCTTCTTTAACTTCTCACACCTATGAAATATTTTCCTAGTCGTCGCCATTTCATTTTTATGAAAAAGTAGGCTGGAGAAATTCTAGTTCACTTTCTATCACAACCGTTGTTCGTCCCTTATCACACTCCTATCCAACCCCCCTTAGTCATCTCTTGTTCTTTTCGATGTCGATCGCACATTATCCCCTTCTTTGTAAACATATAGCGCCTATGTCATCCGTCATGCACGAAATTTGAAAAGTGGTACAACGTCTGAAACGGAGTCAACTCTGGTACAGGTGCACAACTAAGTAGAGATGCGTCTTAGGGGGAGGAGGATAAGGAGGAAGTCAAATTCAATGAGGAGGAGGATGTACAAGCTACTAGTTCTATAAGGAGGATAGAACTCTGTTAGGAGAAGAATAATCAGATAGATAAGATAAGGAAGTGAAAGGAAATACATAGTATAAAGGGCGTTATGTACAAAGGTTACTTAGAACATGTTATATCTTGCATAAGAAGGATTTCAAAGAAATGCGTTAACACACGTATTCACGTGAAAATCAGTTCTACTTTTAACACAGAATCAGTTGTTGTTATTCTACTACCTCAGTAAGTCGTCGTAAGAGCGCATTGTTATGCCTCCAGCGGGATATTTATTTACAGTAACTCACGAAGACGCCGCGAGTGTGCGCTGATATGTCTCATCCCCCCCCCCCTCCCACACAGCTGAGCCAGGCTCGAACGTGCAAAGTTTGCGACGGAAGACGAGCGTCTCAACCGTCTGAGCCATTCAGCCTGGCAGGGAAAGGTGGTATAGAATTTCTAGTTACTAAATTGAATGCCCAAAAAGCCTTCATTAAATTCCAATCCTCTTCGCAGTGCTCATACGGAGTGAGGGAATATAATGCTGTTGACGGTTTTTCATCCGTCGGATGGAGACGTAAAGACTTGAGCAGACCTCTCGATGCTATTCGACAGGAGAAGGCTATGGGCTACAAGAGGGTTTTACCCTCTCCCTCCCTACTATCCTATATGTTGTCATTTATTTCATATTATTGCCTTCCTGCTGATTTTGACGTCAGAAAGGGCATCCCGTTTTCAAAAACCGACCTTGAGAGATTCATCTCCCCACAAACCTGACACCGTAGAGAAACGGGAAAAGGAATGGACGCACGTTAGGTTATAGAGTCATGCACCCTTAGCCAGCAGTCTGCATTTCAAATCACAACTTTCACAGCTTTGTCAGGAGAAGGCCTAAAAGTTCGTTTATGTTAAAATAAGCATGACCGAGCTCGATAGCCGCAGTCGCTTAGTGCGGCCAGTATCCAGTATTCGGGAGATAGTAGGTTCGAACCGCACTGTCGGCAGTCCTGAAAATGATTTTCCGTGGTTTCCCATTTTCACACCAGGCAAATGCTGGGGCTGTACCTTAATTAAGGCCACGGCCGCTTCCTTATCACTCTTAACCCTTCCCTGTCCCATCGTCGCCATAAAACCTATTTGTGTCAGTGCGACGTACAGCAACTAGCAAAAAAAAAGCAAAAAAATAAGCATGCATTTTAAATTGCCCGCGCTTATTACGTTACAGCTCCATCATTACTCGAAGGGGAGACGGACAAAGAGCCTGTGTGTGAGGTCAGGTTACAGTTCGTGCCCAAGGTTACGTTAACATTCGTGTTAACCACACCTACAGGTCACCTCACCAGTTCGTCTCCTCCAAGGGGAGACCGTAAATAGCTTGTCTGACTTAAAGTTAGCGTTTCTCGTAGCGAGGTTAGGTTAACACGTCATCATGACGTCATAACCTCAACTATCAGTCACCTAACCGATTAGACTCCTCAATGGGGCGCCTGTGAGTGAGGTTAGGTTAGCGTTCGTGCGCAAGTTTAGGTTAACACGTTATAATGACATCTTAACCTCATCTGTAGGTCATCTACCCGGTTTGCGGCTCCTCCATGGGCGCCCCATCGATTCGACTCCTTCAAACGGGTCCGTGATCTTTCCAACTCAGCTGCTCCGAAGGGGGCCCGACCGATTCGGCTCCTCCAAAGTGGCCCGTGAGTTCAGCATTGCCCTCGTATGTATTCGTATGACGTCATAACCTCGCTTAAGAGTCAACAGCACACCACATCATTCCCTGACCAATTAGGCGCCTCCAATAGTGTCTGTGAGTTTAGGCTTGCTCCCGTACGCAAGGTTATTACGTTATTGCAGGTATTAACCCCAATGGTCTTGAACCTACATAGCCTTATTACTCAACTACGGGCAATTGAACTCGTGGGAATATGCTGATTCAGCACCCGTTAATTTAGAACATACATTGCTCATACTACTCTTACATCTTCATTAGAGACAGTTATGTCTTTCAACGTTCAGTCTGCAAGCGTCTGTGAAATTTTGAACATCGCCACAATCCTCTGTTTCCAACTAGCGCTGTGGCCCCGTTTAGTTCTATACCTCCTATCCTTAAATCGTTAGAAAGTGAGTCTGACCGTCGTCGTCTTGGTCATCCTCTACTTCTCTTACCCTCCATTACAGTCCATTATTCTCCTTGGTAACCTATCTTCCTCCACTCGCCTCACATGACGCCACCACCGAAGCCTGTTCATGTGTACAGCTTCATCCACCGAGTTCATTCCTAACTTAGCTTTTATCTCCTCATACGAAGCATCCTCCTGCCATTGTTCCCACTATTTTACCAGCAATCATTCTCACTACTTTCAAGTCCGTTTCTTCTAGCTAATGGATAAAATACCATGAGTCCACCCAGCTTTCGCTCCCGTAAAGAAAGTTGGTCTGAAAACAGACCGATGTATAGATAGTTTCGTCCGGAAGCTGACTTGCTTCTTACAGATTACTGTTGACCGCAACTGCGAGGTCACCGCAATAGCTTTACAGCACCTTGATTCAATCTCACTTACTATATGACCATCCTGGGAGAACAAACATCCTAAATACTTGAAATTATCTATCTGTTCCACTTTTGTAGAATTTCTTACCTATTGACATCAAAGGTTAATTTTCATACCATACTCATCGCACCTATTTTCAAGTTCCAAGATATTAGACTGTAGGCTTTCAGCAAAATCTGCCATTAAGTAAAAGTCGTCAGCATACGCCAGACTGGCTACTATATTTACACCCAACTGAATCCTTCCCTGCCACTTTATACCTTTCAGCAGATGATCCATGTAAACTACGAACAACAAAGGTGAAATAATACAGCTTTGTCTAACCCCTGTAAGTACCCTGACCGAACAACTCATTCTACCATCAATTCTCTCTGCAGGCCAATTGTCAACATAAATGCATTTGACAGATTTTAATAACACGTTCTTAATCCCGTTGCCCAGAGTATGGTGAACATTTTTACCCTCGGTACCCTGTCATGTGCTTTCTCTAGATCTACGTAACATAAACACAACTGTCTATTCCACTCGTAGCCTTTTTCAATTACCTGGCGAATACTGAAAATATCATCCTGTCAGCCCATCTGTGGTCTAAAATTACACTTGTTTTCATCCAACCTTCTCTCAAAAACTGATCACACTCTCCTTTCCAAGATGCCAGTGAATACTTTGCCTGGTATACTAATCAATGAGATATCTTGATAGTTAGTGTAATCCTTCGTGCTTCCTTGTTATGAGTAGGTGCAATTACTGCTTTTGTCCAATCTGAAGGTACCTTACAAGCACTTCATGCTAATGTTTCTACCCTATGAAGCCAATTCACCCCTGCCTTCCCACTATACTTCGCCATTTCAGGTTTAATTTCATATATTCCTGCCGCTTTAAGACAATGGAGGTTATTTACCATCCTTTCAACCTCCTCAAGCGTAGTATAACCGACATAATTTTCCGCCTCCCCATGAGCTTGGCTGTTCGCGACACCACCATGAAGATTTCCCTTTACGTTGAGAAGATTTTCAAATTATCATTTTACCTGTCCAGTGATTAACAGGGATCTGTAGTGAGTACACCTGAATTACACAAAACACTGTTCACTTCCTTTTTCCCTCCCTTCCTAAGATTCTTTATTACTGTCCAGAAATTCTTCCCTGTTGCTTGACCTAGCCTTTCCAGGTTATTACCGAAATTTTCCAAAGACTTCTTTTTGGATTCAACAAAAAATTCGCTCTGTTTCCTTCATCTACGTACAATTCCCGTCTGAATCAGCACTTGTTTGGAGCCAGTTCTGATAAGCCTTCTTTTTACGTTTACAAGCTCCTCGCATTTCATCGCTCCACCAAGATGTTAGATTTTTCTTATCCTTACACGCAGTTGTTCCTATACATTCCTTTTCTGTTTCTACTACAGCATCCCTGTATGTCACCCATCCTTTATCTACATCCTGAACCTGCTTACTTTCTACTATTCGGAACTTCTCACTAATCATATCCATGTACTTCTGTCTAATTTCCTCGTCCTGGAGATTTTCTACCGTGATTCCTTTGCAGAGAGATTTCACTTCCTCTATCCCAGGCCTAGAGGTACTTAGTTCACTACGAATCCGATAGTGGTCTATGTCATCGAAATCCACAGAAAAACCCGTACATTCCTAACAGATTTCCTGAATTCGAAGACTCAGAAGACTATGGATCAGCTACCCGTGCCCTCCCATGTATAGTGGTGAATAGATTTATGCTTGAATAATATACTTGTAACTGCTAAACCCATACTAGCACAGCCAGTTCTACTTCCTTTCTCCCATAAGCCCCGTTAATATTGATAGCTTCCCATGGAATTCCATTTCGTTCGCCAAGATGTTTCCAAGGAGTCCTCACCTGTCGAATGGGAGTGGGACTCCGTTACTCCCATAGGTCCGAGGCTTGCTTAAAATGTTCTGAGCTCGGTATATCCTGTGAAGCAGGATGCTGTTCTATTTACAAGTATTCAAGTGAAGATCTCTTCTCTAACGGGTTAGGAACCACCGATGGGTTGTATAGTCCTAGCCGCCTGAGCACAAGGAGAGCCATGACTCAGAATATGTCCTAGATGCCCACTCCCATTCGTAGCAACTGGTATCGCAACTCTCAGATCCACTTACTAGGCCACTCAGCCGTTGCCCAGGGTTCACGAAGTAGGACGTGACTACAGTAACCCACACCAAGAACCTGGTAATAATTACACTATTCACATATTTACACCCGTACAGTAATTCATTCACTCGACGACACTTTCTATCCCTTTCACTCCCGTCCATGCACACACAGAGATTTACATCTTTTTACATGGTTTGTAAACTGTGTTTGAGGCAAGGCTTTTATTTTGGATGGTAGCTCAATCCAGAGACCTGCGGATTGGTAGGAGGTGTACGAATAATCAATCAATACTGATCTGCATTTAGGGCAGTCGCCCAGGTGGCAGATTCCCTATCTGTTGCTTTCCTAGCCTTTTCCGAAATGATTTCAAAGAAATTGGAAATTTATTGAACATCTCCCTTGGTAAGTTATTCCAATCCCTAACTCCTCTTCCTATAAATGAATATTTGCCCCAGTTTGTCCTCTTGAATTCCAACTTTATCTTCATATTGTGATCTTTCCTACTTTTATAAACGCCACTCAAACTTATTCGTCTACTAATGTCATTCCACGCCATCTCTCCGCTGACAGCTCGGAACATACCACTTAGTCGAGCAGCTCATCTTCTTTCTCTCAATTCTTCCCAACCCAAACACTGCAACATTTTTGTAACGCTACTCTTTTGTCGGAAATCACTCAGAACAAATCGAGCTGCTTTTCTTTGGATTTTTTCCAGTTCTTGAATCAGGTAATCCTGGTGAGGATCCCATACACTGGAACCATACTCTAGTTGGGGTCTTACCAGAGACTTATATGCACTCTCCTTTACATCCTTACTACAACCCCTAAACACCCTCATAACCATGTGCAGAGATCGGTACCCTTTATTTACAATCCCATTTTTGTGATTACCCCAATGAAGATCTTTCCTTATATTAACAGCTAGATACTTACAATGATCCCCAAAAGGGACTTTCACCCCATCAACGCAGTAATTAAAACTGAGAGGACTTTTCCTATTTGTGAAACTCACAACCTGACTTTTAACCCCGTTTATCAACATACCATTGCCAGCTGTCCATCTCACAACATTTTCGAGATCACGTTGCAGTTGCTCACAACCTTGTAACTTATTTATCACTCCATAGAGAATAACATCATCTGCAAAAAGCCTTACCTCCGATTCCACTCCTTTACTCATATCATTTATATATATAAGAAAACATAAAGGTCCGATAACACTGCCCTGAGGAACTCCCCTCTCAACTATTACAGGGTCAGACAAAACTTCACCTACTCTACCTCTCTGAGGTCTATTTTCTAGAAAAATAGCAACCCATTCAGTCACTCTTTTGTCTAGTCCAATTGCACTCATTTTTGCCAGTAATCTCCCATAATCCACCCTATCAAATGCTTTAGACAGGTCAATCGCGATACAGTCCATTTGACCTCCAGAATCCAAGATATCTGCTATATCTTGCTGGAATCCTACAAGTTGAGCTTCAGTGGAATAATCTTTCCTAAAACCGAATTGCCTTCTATCGAACCAGTTATTAATTTCACAAACATGTCTAATATAATCAGAAAGAATGCCTTCCCAAAGCTTACATACAATGCATGTCAAGCTTACTGGCCTGTAATTTTCAGCTTTATGTCTATCACCCTTTTCTTTAAACACAGGGGCTACTATAGCAACTCTCCATTCATCTGGTATAGCTCCTCCGACCAAACAATAATCAAATTAGTACTTCAGATATGGTACTATATCCCAACCCATTGTCTTTAGTATATCCCCAGAAATCTGATCAATTCCAGCCGCTTTTCTAGTTTTCAACTTTTGTATCTTATTGTAAATGTCATTGTTATCATATGTAAATTTTATTACTTCTTGGCCTTAGTCTCCTCCTCTATCTCGACATTATCCTTGAAACCAACAATCTTTACATACTGCTGACTGAATACTTCTGCCTTTTGAAGATCTTCACATACACACTCCCCTTGTTCATTAATTATTCCTGGAATGTCCTTCTTGGAACCTGTTTCTGCCTTAAAATACCTATACATACCCTTCCATTTTTCACTAAAATTTGTATGACTACCATTTATGCTTGTCATCATGTTATCCTTAGCTGCCTTTTTTGCTAGATTCAATTTTCTAGTAAGTTCCTTCAATTTCTCCTTACTTCCACAGCCATTTCTAACTCTATTTCTTTCCAGTCTGCACCTCCTTCTTAGTCTCTTTATTTCTCTGTTATAATAAGGTGGGTCTTTACCATTCCTTACCACCCTTAAAAGTACAAACCTGTTTTCGCATTCCTCAACAATTTCTTTAAACCCATCCCAGAGTCTGTTTACATTTTTATTTACCGTTTTCCACCGATCATAGTTACTTTTTAGAAACTGCCTCATGCCTGCTTTATCAGCCATATGGTACTGCCTAACAGTCCTACTTTTAAGACCTTCCTTTCTATCACATTTATTTTTAACTACCACAAAAACAGCTTCATGATCACTAATACCATCTATTACTTCAGCTTCCCTATAGAGCTCATCTGGTTTTATCAGCACCACATCCAGGATATTTTTCCCTCTGGTTGGTTCCATCACTTTCTGAATCAGCTGTCCTTCCCATATGAACTTATTTGCCATTTGTGGTACGGGAAAATGAAGGATTCTTTTGACAATGGTTTCTAAAGAGGGGAGGTTAGCCGAATAAAGATGGGAGCGGTAAGTTATTGGCCTGTCCGCCCGATTCTGTATTTTCTGAAGTTTGTTTAGATTTGTGACTGTGGTGGGACTCCAGGCATGAAAATCATAGGATAGTGTGGGTCTCACCATACTGAGGGAGGCTATTCGTAGGACACCTGATATGAAGCCTTTTTAGGTTCCTGCTAAGAAAAATCATGACTTTTATCGCTTTTCGCCTTGCTTCCTCCGTCTGCAGGTTCCATTTCAAATCCCTATTGATCCTAAAAGTTTGATATTTTGCACACTGCGGTATTACATTCTTATTCATTTATGATTAGCCCATTCATGAAACACCATACAGATAAATTTTGAAGGTCTGATTGTAATTTTTTACTGTCTTCTATGTTCATTCTACTTTTATACAGGACAGTGTCATCTTCATATCATGCCATGTGTGCGGTTACAAAGCCGGCCCCGTGGTGTAGGGGTAGCGTGCCTGCCTCTTACCTGGAGGCCCCGGGTTGCCCAGCCAGGTCCGGGAATTTTACCTTTACCAGAGGGCTGGTTCGAGGTCCACTCAACCTGCGTGATTAGAATTGAGGAGCTATCTGACGGTGAGATAGCGTCCCGGTCTAGAAAGCCAAGAATAACGGCCGAGAGGATTCTTCGTGCTGACTACACGACACCTCGCAATCTGCAGGCCTTCGGGCTGAGCAGCGGTCGCTTGGTAGGCCAAAGCACTTCAAGGGCTGTAGTGTCATCGGGGGTGCGGTTACACATCCGGTAAGATCGAGCATAAAGGCGACGTACAGAAGGGGACCGATCACAGAACCTTGAACTACTCCTGATGTCACTTCGATAGGTTGTGACCGGGCCGCTCCGTATACCACACACCGTGTTCGACCTTCGAGGAAGGACCTCAACCACATCAGTAACCTGCCTCATATACCCAGTTATTGTACACAGAAAAAAACAGAGCATAAGAACAAGAAGTTGATCGAGAATTGGCCGTGCATAACGATCTTGAAATTATCTTGTTTGTTTTTTCATTTTCCACCTTTTCTCATCATATTTGCTCCCTCTTCCCTAGATGGTCTGGTGTTCCTTATTCTATTACTGTATATGACTCTTTCCAATTTCTTATCTTTCCAGTAGACGAGAAAACATTTTCACATTCTCACCGTTTCATTCGTCTTCCCCTCCTGTATTTCCAGTCAATGCAGTAATACCGAGAGCGAAGAAATTGTGCTGAATGTAGCGTGATCCCGGCTCCTTGTCTTTTGTTGGCCATTGCGTGTTAGTTTTTAATAAATGTTCATAGGGGAGCACAAAGGACCTGCTGGTACTGGGGAGTGAGCTAAATATAATTTATTATCACTTACTTCTGGGTTACGGGCAACTACCACAGCGCTTGTCATCATCAATAATACTTACATCGCAATCAGCAGGTAAAATCTGGAGGATAATTTCTACTGTTGTAACAGAGAATTTGATCATTTGAACGCATTGTTACTACTCTTCTTAAATCTAGCTGAAATTACAGATGAGCATAACGATCCAAAATAACACAGTCAGTTCATGAATAACGGAGGATATTGGTATCAAAAGGAGCAATCTCCACCTTCCTGCATTTTACAGTAGGAGTAACTTTTTTTCTAATGAATTTCCGTTCTCTCTACCTGAATTAGTTTTGTATGCGGGTTGTATGTGAATGTATGTTCAGTACGTCAGCGATTCCGCTGGTGGGATCCTCAACACCTGTCATAGATGGCCTAGGCATTACTGGAGAGGCGTACTAGGGAAATGAGGAGTGAGGTAGTTTCCCGTTGCTTTCCTCACCGAGCCAGAGTTGCTATTACATATCAGTCTGCCAAGCCCACTGAAATGCATACACCAACCGACCCTATGAGCAATATTTTTACACCATTCATAGCAGGGACCGGCTGCGCTGGCTCATACCTCAGTCACATTCAAATTGTCAAAGCCAAGGATAAGACAGAGACAGATCTATGAAAGTAACAAAATTGCTCTAGCCTATACCAGAAAACATAGTGCACTGTAAACACTAGGTCCTGCCAGCAAAGGCATTGTATGTGAATAATCAAAGGAAACCAAGCATATAATTCATAGTTAATTAGATATTTTAAATTTTATTTTGAAGATTTCCCTTTTGATACAAACTGAATGATTTTCGTGGAAATTGCTCTTTTTGACATCAATATGTATGGAGCTTGCTCTTTCTGACAATAACATACAGAACTGTGATTCCTACACTCCTTTGTTTAGTATAAATGCCATTATTATAATATTATTTACATTCTTCACTCTAAACTGAAAGATCAAAAATGGTATTAAAAGGTAGTTTATTTCATATTGTTACAAAAGTGACGGATAATATTATGTAGAAGACATGACAACAACGTGAAACACATAAGTCTTTAGATTTACAAACATTCCGATTGCCAATACAACTATTACAGGGTACAAGAAAATTTAAAAATATTGTATTCAGTAATTAGCAAAGACTTTGCCCTTCAGAAAGTCAGTAAAACTAAAGAAGCAGGAGAAATTTGTAAACTAAGAATAACTGTTGTAATAAAATACCCTGTAATTTTGAACATACCTACTTCAACAAAAATTTTAAGATTAAACACAGTTGATATATAATTTTTGAACTATACACAAAATTAATTGCTTTAAATTACAGTACCAAAGCTAGTGATGAACACTGGTAAAAAATCAAAAGTGAATTAAACACTCAAAAAACAGTCGTCATCGTAAATATTTTGACACAAAAATTCATTTTGAAAATTCTCGCCGTCTTCATCTTCTCTTTCTGCTGTGTGGAGCACATCCGCATAGTATCGAAGCTCAGGAAGCGTTTTCTAATCTTCACCGAATTGGAACGGCAAAAGCTTCAAAAAGTCCCTCAGTTTAAATTTTTGTAGTTCTGTACATTGTTGGGATTATTTCAGACGTGGAACAATTTTTCTTTATAATGAACATGAAGATGTTAGTGTCAATACGGTATGTTGTCTCCCCTCTTAATTTTACATTGCAATTTTGACACCCCTCAGTACTATTACTCGTTGTCCGGTTCCATGGCTAAGTGGTTAGTGTGCTACCCTCTGATCACGGGGGTTCCGTGTTCGATTCCTTGCAGGGTCGGGAATTTTAACCATGATTGGTTAATTCCGCTGATACGGGGGCTGGGTGTACGTGTCATCTTAATCAACATTTCACCCTCATCACGACGCGCAGGTCGCCTACAGGGGTCAAATCAACAGACCTGGATCTGGTGAGCCGAACTTGTCCTCGGACACTCCCGGCACTAAAAGCCATACACAGTTTCAATTTTTTACTATTACTCGTTTACATGGAGAATATTTAAAGTATCATGATCCAATTGGTTTCACAACACAATCTGTGCAAGAAACGTTGTACGTTTACTCTTCTGAACATAAAGTTTTGTTTGATATTGCTTTCCAGTATGTTTATCATTTTCATTTCTTGGCCTCCTCCTCTACAAGGGCTATTACTACCCTAAACAACTGATTTCCGTTTCATTTTCCGGTATCACAGAATACTACGAAGAAAGTTACAGGTTGTATTGATAATATATAGCTTCTAAACACCGAAAATACCTCCAATATCACTACAAATACGACAAATTGGCACACGTCAGCTGGACAGTCTCACTTTATAACTCCTTTGAACCAATATGGCAGCAGTCACATGACCGGAACGGAAAGAGCCGATTGGAAATTGTAGAGATTGTCCCATTTGATTCCAGCAGATGGCGGAGATTGTTCTGTTTGAAAGCAACGCTGTAATTCCATGCCCTGAAACCATGAGACTTTTTTTCCTTTTTCAGGAAACAATTATTTCAGTAAAGGGCTACTAGTACAATAAAATGGGCGACTTGGCCGTGTGGTTAGGGGTGCGCAGCTGTGCGCTTGAATTCGGGAGGTAGTGGGTTCGAACTCCACTGTTGGCATCCCTGAAGATAGTTTTCCGTGGTTTTCCATTATCACATCAGGAAAATGATTGGGCTGTACCTTAATGAAGGCCACGGCCGATTCCTTCCCACTCACAGCCTTTTCCTATCCTATCGTCGCCATAAGACCTATGTGTGTCGGTGCGACGAAAACAAATTGTAGTGAAATTCAATGATGTAAGTAACTCAATTTTGACGAAAATTGGAGATTGCTCGTCTTGATACCAATATCCTCATTTCAAGATTTTCACTCCTAAGCCCTTTTCAGCCTTATACATGTTCCTTACTTGACTTTTTTGAATGTTCCTACAATGGTTGAAATAGACTGAATGTACCTAGTATTTACACAGCTACAGTCATGAAACGATAACCTTAGCAATAGTTTCCCCTCACGGGGATTTCACAGTGGCGGGATAAATGTCTACAGCTTATTTCACTGCAACATACCTTCACTATGCTCGTGAAAGCCAGGTTCATCATTCATTCTTTAAAATTTCTAAAATATAATCTTCCTTCGAGTCTGCCACTGTGGTGTAGTGGTTAGTGTGATTACCTGCCACCCCCGGAGGCCCGGGTTCGATTCCCAGTTTCACAAAATTTGAAAAGTGGTACGAGGGCTGCAACGGGGTCCATACATCTTCGGGAGGTCAACTGAGTAGAGGGGGATGTTCGATTCCGTCCTCAGCCATCCTCGATGTGGTTTTCCGTGGTTTCCCACTTCTTCTACAGGCAAATGCAGGGATGATACCTAACTTAAGGCCGCGGCCGCTTCCTTCCCTCTTCCTTTTCTATCGACCCATCCCCCGACAAGGTCCCTGTTCAGCATTGGACGTGAGGCCGCCTGGGCGAGGTACTGGTCATTCCCCCTAGTTGTATCCCCCGCCCAAAGTCTCACGCTCCAGGACACTGCCCTTGAGGCGGTAAAGGTGGGATCCCTCGCTGAGTCCTAGGGGAAATCCAAACCTGGAGGATAAACAGATTAAGTAAGTAAATAAGTAAGTAAGTAAGTAAGTAAGTAAGTAAGTAAGTATAACTCCCTTCATGGTTTCTTCACATTTCTGTGCATCGATCTTAGAAGACAGTTGTGGAAGGAAACCACAAAGTATTTAATTATATTTTTTATATTTTATTGGCTTTGCGTCGTATCGACGCAGATAGGGTGTTGGCGAGGGCGGAAGGGAAAAGCTCTAGAAGTGGGAAGGAAGTGAGCTCAATGAAAGTACAGCCTCAGCATTTGTCTTGTATAAAAATGGGGATCTACAGAAAACCATCTTCATGGGTGCTGACATTGGAGTTCGAAACCACTATCTCCCGAATGCAAGGTCACAGCTGTGCGACCCTAATCACAAGGCCAATTTTCTAGGTATTTCCAGTACACTTAGTGCGTTAATATTAGAATGCATATACTATGTATATGATGTGTCACTATCCGGATCGATCACTTTAACATTTTCACTCCGAAGTTCTTTTCGTTTTATGCATGTCCCATAACAGATTTTTCTGGATATTTCGACAATTTTTGTCAATACAAATCTACAGTTTTGGAACTATAACCTTAGCAATAGTTCCCTCTAACCGCAACTTGACAACGGCTTGATATACGTCATTCTCATAATCATTCCTTAAAATTTATAAAATATATGCTTTCATCACGTTTTAGTTACACTTCTGTGCACCCATCTCAGTTGACCGTTGCGGAAGAATAAATTAGGTCAAGATGTGCTAAAGCGTCTTCTGAAAAGTGTATGTGATGCACAATACAACTACAGCGTCAAAGCCGAGCAAGTGGCTGAGCGGATTGGGTCATGTAGCTGTCAGTTTGCAGTCGGGAGATTGCAGGTTCGAACTCCCAATGTCGGCAGCACTGAAGATACTTTTCAGTGTATATGTTACTTCTCACATCACAGACCCATTGAACCTTGGCTTTGCAAGTAATACATCTATCCACAGCACACCAACAAGAGCCGATGTTAAAGAGAGTGGATGCTTTCTACCTTCCACACTTCACAGGGCCTTGATGGCCTGTACGGAGAACATTTTGCTTTCAGGTTTTTTCTTTTACTCTTCATGTAGTTGAGACCTATGAGTTGGATCCTGTATTGTTTGTCTCTGGAAGTTAATGAGTAAAACTACATATTGAAGCTTGAATATGAAATAATGTTGCGTTAGTTTGCTACAATGTTCTCTGATATTTCTTCCTTATTTCCTCCATTTATATAAGCAAATGGACCTCGCGTTAACATAACTTGGGGTAGCGTGCGAATATATCCAGCTGAAAACACAGAAAATGAAACCACTCATTACGAATGGTGTTCCATATCGAGTTACTGTTTACAAACTCTACGTCATATTTGCAGTGCTGTAAGAGTCCTGAGCTACTGATGCACCAGTGGAGCAATTATAGCGATTATGAATTAATTAGAGGGTGATTTGGTCAGCTTTCTGGCCGAGTGCCCCAGACTTCTTTCCACGGATTATACTAAATATCTGAGTAACTTTTTACAGTCTATTCAATAGCTCAGAAACCGACCTATAGTTAGAAATCGGAAGTGCTAAGACTTGTTACATACAGGATTGTAACATTTTGTTATTATGTGGAAAATACACAACAAGTTGCTCTACGTTGCACCGACACAGATATGTCTTATGGCGACGATGGGACAGGATAGCGCTAGGAGTAGGAAGGTAGCGACCGTGGCCTTAATTAAGGTACAGCCCCAGCATTTGCCTTGTGTAAAATGTGAAACCACGGAAAACCACTTTCAGGGCTGCCGACAGTGGGGTTCAAACCCATTATCTCCCGAATACTGGATTCTGACCACTCATAAGCGACTGCAACTATCGAGCTCGGTGGAAAAAAAAAGCAAGTAGAAAGAAAAGAGAGTGAGCGATTGTTTCGAGGAACATGTTGCACTTGGACAAAATGAAAGGCTGAAAGAAACAAAGTAGATGAAGGATGGACATTCGTGAAGAATGAGATCAGTAGGGCTGCTGATGAAAGGTTAACAAGTGTAACGTGTGAATTAGGATGTGAAGGTTAACGTGATAATACCTAAGAGCGGACCTTTTGTCGTACGGTACTGTGCAAGCTTGGTAGGCGGCGGAGGTTAGCAAACAACGCAGTGAGAAAACGAATGGGCACAGAAGGGAAGCGTTGAGCTACTGGGTGGACAATTTGGGGGAGGGGGATAAAGACAAGCAAGGAAACAACTTTGATAGCACTAAATAGTTCGAGCACTAATTCACCAACACACGTGTATTCATTTCTAACAAGCAATAAGAAACAAGTAACATATTAATATTTGCACACATTCATAACAAGTACGTAAAAGACATGAAGAGGAAAAGGGCCAGCACAATAAATTACAAGTGGAGTAATTACCACTAAATCAACATAAAATAAAACTTACCCTTCTTCTTTTCTTCTTTATGTGTATACTCTCCAGAGTCAGTTTTTTTCCTCGGACTCAGCGAGGGATGCCACCTCTACTGCCTCAAGGCAAGTGTCCTGGAGCTTCAGACTCTGGGTCGGGGGATAAAACTCGGGAGGATGACCAACACCTCCACCAGGCGGCCTCACCTGCTATGCTGAACAGGGGCCTCGTGGGGGATGGGAAGATCGGAAGGGATATTCAAGGAAGAGGGAAGGAAGCGGCCGTGGCCTTAAGTTAGGTACCATCCCGGCATTCGCCTGGAGGAGAAGTGGGAAACCACGGAAAACCACTTCCAGGATGGCTGAGGTGGGAATCGAACCCACCTCTACTCAGTTGACCTCCCGAGGCTGAGTGGACCCCGTTCCAGCCCTCGTACCACTTTTCAAATTTCGTGGCAGAGCCGGGAATCGAACCCGGGCCTCCGGGGGTGGCAGCTAATCACGCTAACCACTACACCACAGAGGTGGACTTCAAATTCAACCCCTGGCGATATTTTTTCAGTTGGTGTTCTCAAGCTAGCCTTTAGCAACACCGGCTCGGAAAGCCCATTTGATTTAGCCCGCGAAACGATCAGATTGGCTAACCTATAAAATGACATCCGCATGAGATATGCAATTATTTTTTAAAATTATTTGATCAGTATGACCAACTATCTAACGCGCGTATACCCGGTTCACGTTGTTTACGACCATCCTGTAGATATTACAGTAGTTAATACAAGTTAACCCACGACCCCTCTTGTGTGTTCATATAAGTATTGTTATCAAAGGCATCACGGGAAAGATTTTGAACTCGATGACATGTTATAAAAAATATAAGCGGCTGATGTGCTAGACTTGTAGATAAGAGCCATTGTAAAACTTTATTTACTTCACGCAAGGGACAAGTACAAGTACAGTACTTTAATTTAAGTTTAGAAACTCTATAATTAGGGACTTCTTCGTACAACTCCTGAGGGTTTAGTTGAGCAGCAAGCCAGTGATCAATGGTACAGCGCAGTTTGTTGGAAGCTGAACTCCTGCAGTCGAGGTTGCGAGATCGATACCTGAAGTTGACTACTAGTATACACATGTGTATAAGCACAAGAAACTATGGCCACTAGATTTAGTGGCTTAATGAAAGAACTTCTTCCAGGAGAAAATTCCGGCATATCAGCGTTTCTCATATCAAAATGTATAGAAGCTTTGTTACGCATAGCAAATCGTTATAGTTGTTAAGCTGTACAGTGGTCAATATATTAATAAAATCGTTTATTTATTTATTTATTTATTTATTTATTTATTTATTTATTTATTTATTTATTTATTTATTTATTTATTTATTTATTTATTTATTTATTTACCTTGTTTCATTCAGCGTATTGCAAGTTATGAAACCTTCTCTAGCGATGACCCGAATTTAAAAATCATAGGGAATTATTACAACTGCTTAGAGGACATAGTTGAAAATCATTCACAAAATAACTATAACGTCCGCCTCTGTGCTGCAGTTGTTAGTGTGATTAGCTGCCACCCCCGCGGGCCCAGGTTCGAGGGTTGCAACGTATACACTCAGCCTCGGGAAGTCAGCTGAGTACAGGTGGGTTCGATTCCCTCCTCAGCCATCCTTGAGGTGGTTTACCGTGGTTTCACACTTCTACTCCAGGAACATGCCTGGATGGTACCTAACTTAAGGCCAAGGCCGCTTCCTTCTCTCTCCCTTGTCTAAAACTTCCTACTTCCCATCACCCCCCTCCCCCAAAAGGCCCCTGTTCAGCAAGGCAGATGAGGACACCTGGGCGGGGTACGGGTTTTCCTCACCGATTTTATCCCCATGACCCGAACTCTCACCCTTCATGACACTACCCTTGAAGCTGTAGAAGTAGAATTGTTGTATACAAGGAACTCGATATACAAAGCACAACATAAAACTGTATTAGTTGTAAATCTTTACACAGCATATACAAAAAGGAACGAAAACTGACTTGATGCTTGAAGCGCTGCACACGTTAAATAATGACATAAACTAGGAGACTGATGGTCTGTGGAATATGTACAATCATATATATTAATATTCATATGTACATTGCTGTCTATCTTGATATGATAGGACGCTTGAAGGAACGAATGTCCGTGATAGCTGATGACTATCTGTAGTTTGTAGAATTATACAGGGAACTTGGATTAAAGTTCGTGGTAGCAGAATGCTAGGCCGAAGTTGGAGAACTTGCAGCGAACTTGTGGTAAAGTTCATGAGTAGCAGAAAGCTAGGACAGGACGCATGTTGGTGATACGGGAGGCAGGATACTTGATGCGGAGATGTCCTGAGGTGAGACCTCCTGTTCAGAACACATTTTTAAGAGGGTACCTCCGTGTCTGACATACGGTTTAGTCTCATCGCTGGACACTGTGGGAGTGCCTGCAGTGGAGAAGACGTCGCCCAATTTATACATGCTGACTGACGTCACACACGATTACGTCAGCGTGCTACAGTCTACACCTCGTGGTATCTAGAAGCGTCGATGCTGGGCGGGTTGCGGAGCTTTCAGGCGGCGGAGGACACACACAACACTATCCCCTCCTAATTACGCTGGTACGGCGTGAAGCGGCGACTGCGCTGGCGGCGGCAGTGATGCTGGGCTGGAAAGTCGGCCATATTTGTTGTGTTGTCTGGAGCCTGGTCTGGGCGGAGGAGCGTAGAATCGTCTTGAAAAGAACCCATTGTGATTAAATTGTCCAGAGCTCTTTCTGCGACGGATTTCTGAGGTGTGATAAGGGAATCAACAGGGGAAGGTGGACGATAGCTGAGGCGGATCTGGTCCTGGTGGCGGCGGACGCGTTTTTCGGCGGTCTGGATGTCGTAGAGACGATGTCCCAAGGTACGACAGATGATACCAGGTATCCAGGGAGGATTGGACATGATAGTCCAGACATACACTTTGTCGGCGGCGTTGAACTTCGGTTGCGAGTGATGCGGCTGAGCAGGAAGAGGCTGCAACAAAGAAAGCAAAGTTCTATGAGGGCGCCCATGAAGCTTCTGAGCGGGAGTGAGGTTGTCGGTTCCAGGCATAGTCCTATATCTTCCTAGGAGTTGTAATAATGTTTGATCCTTGGTTAAACCTGAAGATACGGCTTTCTTCATGTTTTCTTGAAAGTTTGGACAAAACGTTCAGCTTCACCATTGGATTATGGATGAAAAGGAGGTGCCAAAATATGCCGAATGCCATTATGGGTGCAAAAGTTCTGGAAGTCAGTGCTCGTAAATTGAGGTCCATTGTCTGAAATTAGCACTTGCGGTAAACCTTCAGTAGTGAAAATCTTCTGAAATGCGCGAATGGTAGCTTCCGTAGTAGTAGAATGCATTTCTACGACGTAAGGAAAGTTAGATAGAGAGTCTATCACGATGAGCCACATAGAGTTGAGAAAAGGTCCGGCGAAGTCTATGTGTGCTCTTTCCCAAGGAGAAGTAGCAGGAGGCCATGGAGCGAGGTCAGACGACGGTGCATTCCGATGTAATTGACAAGTTCACAGTGGCGGATGAGTTTCTCGATGTCGGCGTCTATACCGGGCCAATAACAGTGTTGACGGGCGGGTTGCTTACCGCGCGATATTCCCCAATGACCTTCATGTAACAAGCTGAGAACTTGCTAGCGCAGATTAAGTGGGATAACCACTCGGAATAGGGTGCCTGTTTCTAATAGGATTTCTCCGGCACGAATTGTGAGACGATGCTGAAAACGATGATAAGGTGCAAGGCTGGTAGGAAGCTAGTGTTGATGAGGCGAACCACTGCGGATATAAGTCCGAATTGTAGCTAGTGTACTATCCTTATCAGTCTCTTTGGCGATGCAAGTAGCGTCAATGGGAAAACTGGAGACTGTGTCAATCATTCAGGTGATCGTGATGATCATTGCCGGTCACATTGATGTCATCAAGGTAATTAGCACAACCGGGAATTGAGGCAGTGAGTTGCTCTAAATATCACTGGAAAATCGCAGCGGAGGAAGAGACACCGAAAGGTAAGCGCTGGAGCTGTAGATGTCCAAGAGGGGTATTCAGTGTGAGGCACTGTCTAGATTCTTCATCTAAGAGGAGCTGTAGATGAGCTTCTTTGAGATCCACTTTAGAGAAGAACTGTCCACCGGCTAAAGGGCGAAATAAGTCTTCAGGACGGGGAATCGGATAAACGTCGTTTTCAATCTGAGAGTTGATTGTAGAACGAAAATTACCATAAATGTGGATATTGACATTTGATTTCTTAACTACGACGAGCGGAGTCTCCCATTTACTGGAAATGACTGGAGCTACGATACCGGCTGCTAGCCATCTCTGTAGTTCTTGCGTAACTTGATCCTGAGGTGCAAATGGGACTAGATCTGCTTTGTAAAAGCGAGGCTTGGCTCCCGATTTAAGCTGGATATCAGCTGCGTAGTCTTTGGCTGTGCCTAGGGTGGAGTAGAAAACTTCTGGAAATTGCTCCAGGAGATTAGTGACATCAGAGGTAGGTTGCAAGGCGGAGACGAGATTGACGTTGCCATGTACTTAAAATCCGAATAAATTGAAGACATCCATGCCTTGAATGTTGGATGCAGTATAGTTATTGACAACCAGTGATGTAACTACCTTATGAATATCTTTATATCTTTCGGGAACAGTGATTTTGCCTTTAATATCAATTTTCTTCTTTCTAAAAGTAACAAGTTGGGCAGCAGCGGAGAGAAAGACGGCGATCCTAAGCTGTGATATGTAGAAAGATTGATGATGGAGACAGGCGATCCAGTATCTAATTGAAAGTCAGTCGATTGATCTGGTAAAGCGATCGGAATGATGATCTTACTAGAATTTCTTGTAGGTAGAATGAGGTTGATTTGATCAACTTCCATGTCCTGTCGTGTCTGAGTCTGAGTAGTATTCTTCGCAGGAGGAGTACCGGCAGAGCGGGACGTATTTTGACAGACGGTCTTTATATGCCCTATTTTATGACAGCGATCACAGGTGGACTTGAAGAAGCGGCAATCACGGCGTTCGTGTTGCTTAAAACATCCTCTGAAGTAAGGCAGGAGCTGAGGAGTTTTTTTATGAATCTGTGTTTTCGTAGAAGAGCGAGAATGAACCTGTCGGGAACGCTTCGAAGTGAGCGAGCTGACCTGGCGGTCCGAAGGAGCAGAATGCTTGCTGGCCGTATGAGATACCTGAGCGACTTCGTGTTTGGTAGCTGTTTCATCTGCAGTCTTAGTAGTAATTTCATACACTGCGGCAATATGCCGTACTAAAGAAGGGTTACTACGTTTTACAGCGTCGAAACGAACTTTGTCTTGTGGAGTATGGAGAATGACCATGTCCCGAATGAGCGAATCAGTGTAGGGCGTGCTACAACCGTCCTTAGAACAGACAAACTTGCAATTCTTGACGAGACGACGTAATTCCTAATTCCACTGTGTGTGAGTCTGGCGCGGCTTCATTCTGCATTGAAAAATTTTATAGCGAGCTGCTACAATGTGGGGATCCTTAGCGTAATGTTCATTTAGGCGAGCTATCAGCTGAGCGAAAGGAATTTCCGATATCTATTCTTCTGGGGCTTAATTTCTGAAGTAATTCGCAGGTTGCATTACCTATAGAACTGAGAAAAAGAGCTCGTTGGCGCTTCTCGGCCGTAATGGCGTGACAGATGAAGGCGAGCAAAATATACCGACCATTCTTCTTTCTCTTGGTCAAAGGCAGAAATGGGAGGAACGGCAGTGTTCTACGCTGATGAAGAGAGAGCCTGAATGGCTGTAAGCAATGCTGATTGCTGCTGTTGCATAAATTGCTGTTGCTGCCGTTGCAAAGCCTGCAATATAGCCGCTAATTGTTCCGTATTAGCCATGCTTGCGGATGACACAGTGAGCACAACATGTGAAGCAGTGTGCAGTAGAACCAGCCGTGATCTTGACCGTCTGCGAGCGTAGGGGAGCAAGAGAGAGAGAGAGAGAGAGAGAGCGGAAAAAGAATGCATTGGAGAAGGAGGTGCTGTGTCCGTGACGTGATATGTCGCACACACTTGGAATAATGGCACTGCACAAATGCGAAATGTTGGCGATATAATATCGTCCTAGTGAGCTGACGGAATATAACGTGGCACGGTGGCGAATATACTGTCGTGAATAATGAAGTTCAGAATTTTGTTGATGGCGTTTCTAACTTTGTTCATTGCCATATTGTTGGTGGCGTTACTACGTTTTCCTCGTTGCCTTATTGTTGATGGAGGTGTTACCTTTTCGTCGTCGCCAATATTTTTGTGTTGTATACAAGGAACTCGATATACAAAGCACAACATACAAGTTTATTAATTGTAAATCTTTACACAGTATATACAGAAATGAACGAAAACTGACTTGATGCTTGAAGTGCTGCACACGTTAAATAATGACATAAACTAGTAGACTGATGGTATGCGAAATATGTACAATCATATATATTCATATTCATATGTACAATGCTGTCTATCTTGATAAGATAGGACGCTTAAAGGAACGAATGTCCGTGATAGCTGATGACTATCTGTACTTTGTAGTATTATACAGGGAACTTGGATTAAAGTTCGTGGTAGCAGAATGCTAGGCCGAAGTTGGAGAACTTGCAGGGAACTTGCGGTAAAGTTCATGAGTAGCAGAATGCTAGGACAGGACGCATGTCGGTGATACGGCAGGCAGGATACTTGAGGCGGAGATGTCCTGAGGTGAGACCTCCCGACCAGAATTAGTCCACCTGTTCAGAACACATTTTTAAGAGGGTACCTCCGTGTCTGGCATACGGTGTAGTCTGATCGCTGGACACTGTGGGAGTGCCTGCAGTGGAGAAGACGTCGCCCAATTTATACATGCTGACTGATGTCACACACGATTTCGTCAGCGCACTGCAGTCTACACCTCGTGGTATCTAGAAGCGTCGATGCTGGGCGGGTTGCGGAGCTTGCAGGCGGTGGAGGAAACACAAAACAGGGATCCCTTGCTTAGTCTGAGTGAAAAGCCAACACTGAGCGGTAAGCGGATTAAGAAAAAAAAGAAAAATTAATGATGACTCTATTTAACTTACGGCGGTTGTGATACTATTATTAATAATAATAATATTATTAACTGAACCAAAAGTAAATATTTCTTATGCAAATTTGTGAATGAGAACACCGACGTCGTGTTCCGTCTATGATTTTCTATAGTTTTCCAGAGATGTGCTACACCTTCCACGAAGAGGGATGGAGTAATGTCTGGTGGTGTATACAAGGATGGGTCAGGATGTTCCTGATGTGAGAGCGGGTGTTTAGTTATTGAGCCTCCGAATGATGGCTAAACTTGGATTCTAGGTGCTGAGGTACAGACGTAGCTAAGCAGACAATGGGTATGAAGTTGCCTTCTCGTTTGAAGGTTTAGCATTGAAGGAACCAGCAAGTAACTTCACACTGACAAGGAAAGGAATGATGAAATTTTGCAGCCTACTGACTTACTAAAAATGAAAATCTCTGTACAAAACATTACAGCACTCATATGGAGGCATTATTAGAGTGTTTCATCTGATAATATTTTTACGATTACTGGGAATTTTCGGGCTCGGGCTCCACGCAAGTAGTGAAGGGACAAATAAACTCAACAGGCATATTTTTCTTGCTCTGGCCACGACAGGTCTTCATGAAGCAAAATATCAAGATTTTACTCAGTGCAATGTTTGCATTTACTTTGAATTCAAGCATGATTTAAATGGAATGAAATGTGAATATTCGGTAAATTTAAGCTGGTTTGTAAGATATGCATTGTTTCTATATTGAGCAATCAGAAAATAAAAAAAAACAAATTGCGTATGGCTTTTATTGCCGGCAGTGTCCGAGTACATATTTGGATCACCAGGTGCAGGTCTTTTTATTTGCCTCCTGCAGGCGACCTGCGCATCATTATGAGGTGAAAAGATGATGAAGACGACACATACACTCAGCCGCCGTGCCAGCGAAATTAACCAATAATGGTTAAAAATCCCGGTCCTGCCGGGAATAGAATCCGGAACCCCTGTGTCCCAAGGCCAGCATGCTAACCATTTAGCCATGGAGCCGAACATCGGAGAATGAATACGGGATCTTTGAATCATAATGCATTGTATAAAGTAAATATATACCTCAAATAGGCTTTCCGGTATTACACTGCAGCGAGCGAGTAAGGCATATTACTGAGAAAAGTTAAGTATCGATACAAAGAATGAAAAGTCAAATTGATTCCAGTGGGACCCAAAGCCACTGTATTGATTGAGGTACGATGGCCCTGGTTATAGTCACAGTTGGGTGCGCGAGTAGCTTAACAAGTAAGTAATGAAAGATGGGACCGCTGACTGATTAGGTGTTAACGTCCAATGACAACGGGGTGATTAATGCTTGGTGCAAGTGGTTATATATTTTACAATATGTATCACGCTGTCTGTCTTTGATAAATTGTGTTTGCTCAGTTGCTACCTGTGTCTTGATATAAATACTGTATAATAATAATAATAATAATAATAATAATAATAATAATAATAATAATAATAATATTAATAATAATAATTTCGTGTGGCTATTTCTAGCCGCGTGTATTCGCGTGCAGACGTTGTAAGGCAGACCCTCCGATGAGGGTGGGCGGCATCTGCCATGTGTAGGTAACTGCGTGTTATTGTGGTGGAGGATAGTGTTATGTGTGGTGTGTGAGTTGCAGGGATGGTTGGGGTCATTGGAATTAACCAATGAAGGTTAAAATCCCCGACCCGGCCGGGAATCGAACCCGCAACCCTCTGAACTGAAGGCCAGTACGCTGACCGTTCAGCCAACGAGTCGGACATAAATACTGTTAATGAGCGTCATTGAGTTCGTTAGGCAGCATGCTATGTGTAGTGGTATTGCGTGTTGCCTGTATTCGCCTTTCATTTTTTGATAGGTTACTTTCTCGGATGTACTTGCGTGATGGAATACTCCTTGCTTCTATGCAATCCGCTATGTAATTTATGTCATGCAGATTGCTGTGGGTCTCTTCCTGCGGAAATGCTTCGCCTGTTACCTAGTAAAACCTTGGCAGTGAATTGTATTAGCCAAGTGAAAATAATTTTTCTGTGTGGTTCTCCAAGCGGCCATGTATTATTGACTAATAAAAGCGTTCATGCGAGTGCAACAAATCTACATCGGTATTTAGGATGCAGCAAACAGGTGTCCTGATATCATTGTTATATCCTCACATATTGAGTGGCGGTGGTGATGATTGTTTTAAGAGGAAGTACAACTGTTCAAACTTGCTCTACTACAAGGTTTAAGAAGTCTGACACTTCGAAAAATGACAATATCGGCCAAAGAAATTCAAGAGCCAGGAAGGGCATGCAAGTTAAAGGGTCATTAGACTCACAAACCTATTACTATCGGGATTAGAGGAAAACAAGTGCTGGCTAAGGGAGATCGGTTAGAATATATGTGAGGAGCATGACACAAGTAAGAGGAAGCAATCTCTGGTTTGGGCCTAGAGTAATCAACACTTTCTCATATGTTAAGAGCCCTCAGAGTCCCTTTTAGTCGCCTCTTATGATAGGCAGTTTATACCATAGATATTATTCTACCACCTCAACCACAGGGTGATCCACAATTTGATACCAGGTTGTACGATTTGTACCGCTGTTACGAGAAGAAAAGAATAATTAGACCAAAAATGTCAGGTGAATAATGCTGAAAATGAGGATCATGGCTGTAGTAAGCGAAACCAAAGTCAAATTCCGCGACGTGCTCGTGGTTGCCAAACCTCGCTGTCAATTTAAGGTCTCCCAAGGGTTGCATCATAACCTAACGCCTCTCATGAGGTCTACCGTTCAACGGTTGAGTACACGTCATTATATTTGTTACGGAGTTATCCGTGGTAGTTAGAGGTGAAAGAAGGTGCGGGCTGGAATAGGTCTCAACTACAAAAGCAAAGTTAGTTTAAAACATTAACAAAGGTTATATTTTCTTTTCAAACTCAACAGATAACAACAACAGAGTAACAGGTACCACGTAGCAGGAAAACAAGTTAAGAAATTACAATTGTTACAAGATTTGGGCTTCGAGCCCCAAGATTAATTTCTGAGCTCTCAGCTCACTACCACAATAGCTGAAGGGCAGAAAACCCCTAAGTACGAGGAGCACTTGCTCCTAACTACAATGTTAAGAGGAAAAGAGCAGACCCGCTCTCAATTTTGCAAGCCTATCAAAGGCTACCACAAACTTCATTCCTAACTGCCCTTACGGCACACATACAGTGAAACCGGGGTATCTTGTACCCAACCTACAGGGCCTTCACATGAAGAAAACAAACTCTGGGTTAATTAAATGGCCCAAAAAACCAAATTGACTGGAGGCGTAGCTTGCACTCCTACATGAAACTTCTTAAAACCTATGTGGCACTCGACCAGTGATACAGGGGCTAATCCCAATCTATGGAGGTGACTAGTTGGCAAATAAGTTTAAGACTTTAAGAAGGAAGAGAAAAACGGTTACGAAAACATAGTCACCTCAAATTCAAAATGAAGGGGAATTCGAGAGGGTGAAGCACTCTCTATCCCCGCTTTACATATTTGTAATTGGTAGATAGACAGAAAAGAATTTACATTTTAAAAGGGTAGGTTACATACTAAAGATTTCGAACCCTCCCCGAGAGTTAAACTGCTGAGCTAGCAAGAAATGAAGATGTTAACAGGCCATTACCATGTAGATGAACTGCTGCTTGGAGAAAGAGGCGCTTCCCGCCCCCTGCTATATATGTTCACATACTGCGAAAGATGTCATTGAAGTGGCCCCGAGACAAGAAAATCAGCAGTTTATATACCCTCGTGGAACATTTGAGACCTTTCATGAATGATAACAACCCGCCCACAAACTTTTATTGGCCGACAGCAAAAACTAATACACCAGACGATGAAGAAACACCTTTTTGGTAGAAAATTAATTACAGAAATTTGTGATTGGCTAATTTCAAAACTGGCGGAAGGAAAGGATTATATTGCCAAAGACAAACCACAGAACAAAATTTAGTAAAAATAAAACTTAGGAATACAATATTTCTTCAAGAAAGTTCATTCTATTGCACCAGAGTGTGTCACCAAGGTTTGTGTAGCGACATCTGTTAGAGAATGTTCGAACTTCTTGATACGGAGCAAACAAACACAAATCAAAATAGACACAGTTCACAACACTTCAAGATTACCAAATTTACAGTAGTGACATCTTCCGACAAACCGTTGAGTTAATACAGTTTGTTAAAGTTCAGGCTTCCTCCTGTAGAGGGATTTCAACTGGCTCAATATTGGAATTCGCGGCGTGGAGGTGTACCGCCCGGTACAATATTATTATGATTATTATTGTTATTATTCGAGTCAATGATATGATATGCAAATGTACAAACTATTTAACCTAGATATAATATGCAGGTATGTAACAAATATAATTAACTTACGTAATTTTCTCCGCTACAAGGAAAAGCAAAGGCCCATAGATTTTTGAGGGGGTGGGCGAGCTTATAAGACGATAGACAGAGTACAGATTCTTTGGTGTTCCCCTTTTAGTACTCTCCTACGACATGCAGTGAATACAGATAGTGCATCTTTTCACTCTACCAACAGCGGAGAAACGAGTTTCGATATATCGAAAGGGACATGTAGCACCATGACCTACCTATGCCAGCTGATCCAGCACACAACATTCCCATTCCATGCCACCTTTCAAGATATACGTCCAACAAAATGGTCGCTGATGTAGCACAGAATTTTATGGCCACGAATCTTCACAAGATGCGTATTATGAAAATAATTCTGCTTGCCTTTGCTGAAGCTACCGTTGCTTTGCAAAGATCTAGTCGATACTCATGTGAAAGCCAGTGGTAACTCGTTTAAAACACGATGACATTTGAACCTACTGTACATAGTAGCCACAGTTACAGTGGCATTCTGCTCTTAAAACGGGTCGCAAGAACCAAGAATCCGAACACACATTACAAACATCCCGGCCTTTTGTTCACTTACGACCTGTTTTAAAATTAAATCGAAATGATTTCTGCCTTTTAAAAATTCAATCTCATTCTCTGACTAATTCAACTCAAAATTAAACCCCTGAAATAGGCCGTTGGTTAAGAAGGGAGTTTGCCCCCGCTACTCTCGCAATAGCTATCCGACTCAAAATTAATTCCATTGCCTCAGCGAAGAGGGGTTTCTTATCTGACGTGAGGCGAAAACCACCTCTCAGCCAGATTGATTTCCTCCGCTGGTGCAAAACCAGAGAGTTTTTTCGACATACCGGCATTTCTCGCCAACAGACGAGTAAAGGGGCGTATTTGTCGCCCTGGGACTCTCAGGTACTCACCCTCAAAAGCCAAAAATAAATAAATTTTAAAGGCGCGTGTTAATAATATGAGGAAGATGACGAAGATTTATCCCGGGTTGAGTAGTTCGGACAGCAGGCTTGAACTTGGCAGGTTCGATCCTGGCTCAATCCGAAGATATTTGAAGGTGTTCAATTATGTCAGCCTCGTATCGGTAGATTTACGGGCACGTAAACGAAATCCTACGGAACAAAATTCCGACACCTTGGCATCCCCGATAAGCGCAGAAGTAGATTGTAGGACGTAAACATCCATAGCATTACTGTGTGGCACATTCTGATTTTGCCCTGTTTTACGGCCAGATGCCCTTCATGACGCCAACCCTGTACGGAGGGATGTAATCACTATTGTGTGTTTCTGTGGTGGTTGGTAGTGTAGAGTGTTATCTGAATATGAGGAGGAAAGTGTTGGGACAAACACAAACACCCAGTCCCCGTGCCAGAAGAGTTAATCAGAGGCGATTAAAATCCACGACCCGGCCGGGAATCGAACCCGGGACACTCTAAGCCGAAGGCCTCAACGCTGACCATTCAGCCAATGAGTTGGAATTTGAACTAAAGACACTGAATTTACAAAATAATGTTTCCCTTGTTCTGAACTTCCCAGGGAATCTAAAATTAAAGTTTAAGCGGATAATTTAAAAATGTTGCTCTCGAGCAGTTAGGCAGTTTATGTCAAGTCACTAAAACTACATGTCGTTGTCACGAGTCATGAAATAAGTTCTAAACAAATCAGCTTTTTTTATTTTTATTTTACATCTTAACCAGGAGGTGGATCCTGCACGGCTACTTTGACATATCCCTCACATGTGATTGAATAACGTAGGTGGGATGTTTGTCGCAGTGTTTGTAAAAGTAGTCACGTATTTAATACAACGATGCCCTATAGAAGAAGGTATGGATGTACCTGACATGCATGTAGAAACTAGACAGATACAGAGACAGTTGATGCGACACAACAAGGGTAAAGTTTCGGAAAATATTAAACAATTAAACTGTGTGAATTCTTAATTTGACCGCCTCTGTGGTGTAATGGTTAGTGTTATTATTTGCCACACCCGGAAAACCGGGTTCGATTCCCGGCTCTGCCACGAAATTTGAAAAGTGCTAAGAGGGCTGAAACGGGGTCCACTCAGCCTCGGGATGTCAACTGAGTAGGCGGGGGTTTCCCATCTTAGCCATCCTCGAAGTGATTATCCTTGGTTTCCCACTTCTCCTTCGCGCAAATGTGGTGACACTACTTAAGATAACGGCCGCTTCCTTCCGTCTTCCTTGCCTGTCCCTTCCAGGTGAGGTCGCCTGGCGAGGTACTGGTCCTCTACCACATTTGTGTACCACGATCCCAAGTCTCACGTTCTATTAGACACTGCCCTTGATGCGAGTGAGGTTGCATCCCTCAATGAGTCCGAGGGAAAAGCCGACCCTGGATGGTAAGTGGTTTAAGAAATAAAGAAAGAAATAATTCTTAATGTATCCTAAACCTTTCTGAGTCCTCCAATCTCGGTATACGTGTCATATTTAAGCTCGCCATATTAATCCAGTAGTGCGTGAATTCATTGCCAGCAACGGTGCAAATAATACTGTTTGAAAGTAGTAATAAGTATTGTAGAGGTAATCATGCCAAGTCACTCCTAACTAGGCCTGTATGTCTTTGTCACGAGTGACGAAAGAAGTTCGAAACAAATCATCTTCCGAACACATTAAACAGGCATTTTCCCACGCGTGCAAATTGAGGCGCAGAGTTCCTGTGCACAGTGCATCGGTCTCATTCGGCTCTACTCGGACCAACGCTTCGTCTCTGGGCTACTCGGCTAAGCTCGGCTCAACTCGGCTCAACTCGGCTCGGATTTGGAGCGCTACGGAGCAAGTGAGGAAGAGGGAGACAGGCGGAGCGAGCGAGACAGGTGTGGGGAACGAGAGAAACTGCGCTATTGCTCTAAATCGAGGAGTGGGGGTCTTCACTCTGGTCAACCAAGCGAAGTCGTCTTTTTGCACCGTGCTCAGTGCATGCACCAGATGCATGCACTCTGAGAGGCCCTGCCCTACAGCCATGATTGCGCATAACTAAATGAGCGGCAAGTTACAGTTAATTCGTCTGGTGGCCTCTAGAGTGTCGCACACGCAGCGTATTGGAAAATTTGTGATGAAAAATTGTAAACATATAAACGATGCTGGTCGAGTAGTCTGCCGATGCCGAAGGCTTGCAAACATTTTCCACGAGAAATAACTGTGCCTATTAAAGAATATGTTTTATGAATTACGTTATATAACCTTGGAGTATGTAAGATTTTCAAGCACAGAATACAAATGTATGAATATCTGGGCAGAAAAACGTTTTGTTAATTTTATAAATTATTGGACGGCACGGGGCATGAAATGCGTAACTTTGTCTAGTAACAACACATGTGATGTTTTCCAGTACCCCAGCCTTCCACGATTTTGAAAATGTAAGAAGATGAAGACCGGACTTCCATTTGCAGGGAGTGAAATAAATAGTACTTCCTTCTGAAGAAATGCAAAGAAATATTTTAATTGTATGTTCAACACTTTAATCAATGTGAAAATGTATTCTGAACTAATCTAGTGGATCCCCGGCTACTATAACTCTCCTCCTATCAGCCACCCTGCTTGGACTGAATTAAGTCATTGGACTTGCCATTTTTGAGAAGTTCAAATGGTTTATTATAAAGAACTAAAGGGCCGTGTGTTGATAATAAATGATGTGAAGGTAGTTTGATTTTCTTGGATATTTGTTTTCATTTCAAATATATTTACCACTTAGATTTCTTAATTCACTTGCTTATAGACAGCTACAATACTATATTAAATACAATGTACACAGATATGAATGTCGTACTACTGAAAGGTTCCCATTCCTTCCCTGTAGGGGGAGACGGACCTCTTAAACGGTGCCGCCGTCTCTCAGGGCGGGAGATTTGTTACGGTGAAGGAGATGCACGAAGAAGGTAAGGGGGTCGGAGGCCGTGGCCTATACTAGGAACTGTCCCGACATTCGCCTCAGTACAGGAGAACGGAAAACCACAGAAAACCATTCTCAGGGCAGCCAACGGTGTGGACCAGCCCCTCTCCGTCTCACGAATACAGAGACGTAGAGCCATGTTCCCTTCTCCTCTGCTCGGTCAGAGTGCAGAGGTGTCGGATCACGGACCAGCCGTGGCCACTTGTGGGCCGAAACGAACTCTGCATTCGCCTCATCGTTGGAATTACACTTATGTATAACAAATACTCAGTTAAGGTAAGTACATACTGAGAGATGTTGAATTCATCGATGGGAAAATGTATTCTGAACGAATCTAGTAGAGCCCCGGGTACTGTAGCTCTCCTATCAGCCGCTGTGCTTGGACTGAGTTAAGTCATTGGACTTGCCATTTTTGAGATGCGTGGCCTTGTATTAGCTCCTAAATTGATGAACGTTTTAAGTATTCTTCACAGTACAATCAAAGTAATGTGATTAACCACTTTAAATACATAGTGCAGCACATCGGTTACAAGAAATAGTGTGGGTACATCGGCGGAAATTTCGTCGATTAATTCGTGCTTCATATTATAATAATGTTTCATGATGTTAAAATGTTTGATACTGGTTGCTCAGCAGTTGTTTTCGCTGTGGATTTACAGTGGTATCTACTGATGGACAGGAATAGATCAAATAGATCAATAGATCAAATAGATTACAAAGGTAATAGGGAAAAGAATTCCACTTGGATTGCTTTGTATCACTCTAAATATGAGTGAAGTATGTGAATTTAATCTAGAGTTAGAGTATATACTGATTCTTTCTATGCAGATAACCGAGCTCGATAGCTGCAATCGCTTAAGTGCGGCCAGTATCCAGTAATCGAGAGATAATGGGTTCGAGGTCCGACTCGTTAGCTGAACGGTCAGCGTACTGGCCTTCGGTTCAGAGGGTCCCGGGTTCGATTCCCGGTCGGGTCGGGGATTTTAACCTTAATTCGTTAATTCCAGTGGCACGGGGGCTGGGTGTATGTGTTGTCTTCATCATCATTTCATCCTCATCACGACGTGCAGGTCGCCTACGGGAGTCAAATAGAAAGACCTGCACCTGGCGAGCCGAACCCGTCCTGGGATATCCCGGCACTAAAAGCCATATGGGTTCGAGCCCCACTGTCGGCAGCCCTGAAGATGGTTTTCCGTAGTTTCCCATTTTTCACACCAGACAAATGCAGGGGCTGTACCTTAATTAAGGCCACGGCTGCTTCCTTCTACTTCCTAGACCTTTCCTATGTCATCGTCGCCGTAGGCGCGTCGTGATGAAGATGAAATGATGATGAAGACAACACATACACCCAGCCCCCATGCCATTGGTATTAACCAATTAAGGTTAAAACCCCCGACCCGTCGGCGCGACGTTAAGCAAAATAGCAAAAAAAAACAAAAATTATATGCATATTTACAGCTTTCAAGTAACTCAAGCGTATCTACAACTCACCGGGAGATCATAAAGAAGTAGTCACCTATTAAAACTTCAGTACATTTCCACTGACGATCTTGATGTGAAGAATCTCTTTCACTCCTGCTCGTGCGGGAAATGGTGGGTTAACCAGGAGGAGTTTCATCGATCATCAATGACCTGCATTTAGGTCGCACCCATGTGAGAGATTCCCTATCAATAATTGTTTACCTCATTATTGAAATGTATTTGTAATTATTTACAAAGATTTCCCTTAAATATTTTCAATCGGCAGGATTTCCCTTCGTTTTTAAGATTGGTGCAGTGATGCTCCATCGCCAATCTGTTAGTATCCTTCTTTGGTGATCTGGATAATTTGGTGTGAAAATGGATAAGCACAGAAAACCACCTTCAGGGCCGCCGACAGTGGGAAATTTATCGAACATTTCCCTTGATTATTTATTCCATTCCCTCAATCCTCGTCCTATAAATGAAAATTTGACCCAAACTGTCCTCTTGAATTCCGAATCTACCTTATACTTCTGCTTATGTCATTGCACGCCGTCTCTCCACTGACAACTCAAACATTTCACATAGTCCAGCATCTCGTCTCCTTACTCCCAACTCTTCCAGACCCAAAGTCTGAAACATTTTAAGAACAATACTCTTTTGTCGGAAATCGCCCAGTACAAATGGGGCTGCTTTCCTTTCAGTTTTCTCCAGTGCTTGTATCAAGAAGTTCTGGTGAGGATCCCATACACAGGAGCCATACTCTAACTGCGGTCTTACCAGAGACGTATACGCTCTTTCCTTTACATCCTTACTACAGCCCCTAAATACTCTCATAACCATGTGTGAAGAGGTCTGTAACTTTTCTTAACTACCTCCTTAATATAAATTGCCCCAGTGAGGAACATTCCTTATATTAACACATATGTAATTACATTGTTCCCCATGAGATACTATCAATACAATAATTAAATATGAGAGGACTTTTCCTCTTGGCGAATCTTACAACTTGACCTTTCATCACATTTACATTCATACAATTGTCTGCTGTCCATGTCACTACATTGTTTAAGTCCCCCTGCAGTACCTCACAACCTTGCACCTCATTTACTACTCTATACAGTACAATGTCATTCGTAAACATTCTTATCTTTGATTCCATATATTTACTCATAAAATTCATATGTATATAAGAAAACTTAAAGGCTCAATAATATTGCCTGTGGGACACCCCTCTGAATCACTAAGGATTATATAACGCTTCACCTACTCTAATTCTGTGAGTTGCATTTTCTAGAAATGTAGCCGCCCATGCAATCACTCTTTGGTCTAGTCCAATTGTCCTCATTTTTGTCAGTAATCCCTCATGATCCACCATATAAAAAGCCTTAGATAGGTCAATAGCTATACAGTCCAACTTGAATCTATATATATTCAACCCTCTACCCTTCCTGCCTTTGAAATGTGGCGCCGGCTCGAGACATCCCAGGGTCGTTGACTGGGTACTACCCTCAGAGATATCTTCAGATATTATAAACTAACCTTAAATTAATCAAGCGGGAAGGATAAAGAGAAGAAATAAAATAATTAAATAAAATCCGAATGAGAACATTTACGAATGCAAAATTTATTGGAAAAGCTAAACTTTGGCAAAGCAATATACTTCTATACAAACAATAATCTCTTCGGACCAAATATTGTTCACAACCTCTATCACCCTCGACTATAAAATATCAACCTCATGACTCATAGATTTCAAATCCTTCTAAACACATTACTTCATCTTTATTACAATTCCCTTTCATCTTATTCATCAACTCTACTTCAGTAGTTCAAAAATTTTAATCCAATTCCATTCCACACATATCTTGGTACCACCATATTTCAAAATTTTCAATAATAAAATATTATAATAATCTATCATCATGACCTTCGTTAATTTGTCAAAGTACCTTTTTAAAATGTTAATACAACCAAAACTTCTTCCGTTCATTCTTTGAATAACAAATTCATATTTGCTCTCCATACCTTTAAGTTATTTCCTCACCATATTATAAACCTTGTAGTTACCATTTACTAAATACCAAATTATTTATTTAAATACACTCTTCGAAATGAAATGTATGAGACTGTGTAAATTCATTAAGCAACATCCGCCGTGTAATTCACAACTCATCTTTTAATTAATTAAATCCATTAAATTCATTATGATTTACAAATTCGCAGTTATCAATGTCGGTATAATTGTTACCTTGAAAATCATAAGTTTATCCAATTAAGTTTGTTAGATTTGGTAATTCAATCCAAAATTTTATATATCATAAAATTATTCATCACAAATTTTATATAAAAAAATAGTCCCTATTATGATTTGAGTCCGAAACTATTTAACTTATTCTTTCTCAATACCATCCTCCCTCATATAATGCTGATAATATGGAACGCACGCACGAAATCGAAAAGTAACCCTGACATAAATAAATTAAATTAATTTACCGATTCATTAAAATGATAAATATCTCACATATGCTTAATTAGCTGTTTTATCATATACAAAACATATGCCTACCCTGTAGCAAGAAACCCTATACTATAATATTAAATACATCTTAACCTACACTGATTCTACAGACAATGGGATGAACCTCATTGCCGCAAGTATAAACAACCACATGAACTGAATTCAACATCAAAAAAAAATATTGCAACTGCAAAATCAAAATTTGCATTGCCCACATATTGAAGAACATATAACATAAACAAACACAACATAATTTCAATCATATAGTCACAGGGGAAATCATTATACACTGGCTCGGCCGGGCATCGAACTCCGACCCTCAACATGGCATCATTACAGTGACCTATCATTATGCTTGCCGCAATGATCTGTCACGAAGTCTAGCTATCATTATTTAATCTAATTGTGCTGTCCTGAGTTCCACAAACAGAATTTTTCTTACGGATGAATGCGATATTTTGTTACTTATAAGATCTTACTACAGCTGCCATAGCCTCTCTAATACACAACGCGCCGTCCTGGTCTGTAGCCTTATCGCACGCCCGACTCATTTCATTGACACGGCATTCTAACATGTTCGCACCCACTTAAACTCTCTCTCTCTCTACTCTAAATGAAGCCATATGTTCCTCCACAATATCATGCGCCTGTGCGAACAGTTACTAATTATATAATACTCTCAATATATTTTATTCATTTCATATTTCACGTATTATTCTACATTTCTCACTCCATTATCAGGAACACGTATATCATTATGCCGGTATTTACATATATATATGGCGCTACACAATCATTGGTTCGACTCTTGCGGTCGGCATTTTGTGTCTTAGAGGTCCCTATTTCAACACTAGCTAACTACTTCTCGGACATTTTTAGGATGACAATTATTCCCTTCAGCACAAAATTTCTCATTGATTAACGGTGCACGTTACTTACTGATGACATATATTTTCCAAAATCCCACTGTAATGTGCCAGACAGTCCGGGTTCGAAACTTGGGTCAGTGAAAATTTTCTTGACGAATTTTTCATGCAACATGCCAGGTTAATCTATCTATTCCCTCTAACTAATCCTTACTGATGCCTCCTACGTCATTAAATATTCACACACGCACACGCTAATATTTGCTAGAAGATCACGCACTGAGAAAAAAAAAAAAAACCATGTTTCACACCCGTAATGGAAAATCATTATTTACACACATTATTTCCACACTCGCGAGGACCATATTTTAACACACGCTAATATCACAATATGTACACCCCCCTAGGCATCAGCATAAAATAAAACCTAAAAAAAACCTAACTATCCTTGCTACAGTACTTAAAAAGGAAAATAAACGAATAATCATGCATTAACTTATTTACAGTTAACAGCTAATCATGCACATGCTAGATAATGAATCAGGGTACTTATCGACTCGGCGACGCTCCATACTCAGCTCCACGGCCTCATGGTTTCAGGTCGGCCCCATGATGTACTTAAGCCATCATGCTAACGGCCTCAAAACCTGAACCCATACCATTCTCCACACCCATGGTCTTCACTCTTGTTGCTTTCATGAAATCACACGCTCATCGCTTCCTACTACACTAAAATACATATAAAAAACACAGATAAAGTTAAATTATTCTAGCACATACACTTCTTCACAATTGTAATATACACTTTGTCTCTGCTTTCCGCGAGTTTACACGTGGCACTGCGATGCGTCCTTGTTTGATCTCGCTCCGATCCTAATTTTTCAGTTAATGTTGTAAAAATTCACCTTCTTGAATTTACAAAAATTTCGGTCATTATTGAGTTAAATGCAAAGTCTATCGGACCCGTAGTATCTTCGACAGCTAGTTATTTGATAGGAAATGCTCTAGATTAGGGTTCTCGTGAACCACATACACGTACGTCCGACACGTTCAAATTTCCGTAGCAGAGTGCCTCTTCTCAGCGGCACGTGTCTCCTTCATGCACGCCGGATCATGGATAGGAAGCTCGGGGAACCCCATTAACAATGATGTAACATCCCGTCACATATGCCTGCGATTATTTATTCCAATAAATTGTTGCAAATACGCCGTCTTTAATTATTGTTCTCAAAATGGTTTAATCTTGTTTTCACCTTATCCCCTGGTGGATTTAAACATTTTTAGAAGTCATTTATGCGGCACCCATCTTTAATTTACCCCCATCATTCCAAAACCTGCTCTGCTGCGATTCGCTGCCTGAAAATGTTGCCAACTTAAATCTGGTGACTTTTGTCATCACACCTCATGGAATATTCCAATGCTTTCCATTTCATCACAAGATGACCTTGACACGTGGAACTATCTTTAAACCTGGGCAAGCGTAATGGCGCCACACATCCGGCCTATAATGTAACTGCGGCTATTCCCTCATATGCCATTTTTTTTTTCTAATATTCTTAAAGACAATGATATGAGCCAATTGGGCTCATCTTTCCCCACTTTCTTTTTGGAAAAATTACTGACAAGGGATTTTTCCAACCACACATCTTCCAAATATATCATTGTCTTTCCATTATTTACTTAACAAATCCAGATTTTAGACTCAAATTTTCTTCCTTAAGACGAGTATTATTCATTGTTAACTTAGTAACCACCTTCTCCATCATTCCTCTTAATTCAATTAATTCTTCACAGGCACATTCTCCGCCAGAACTTTCGTTTTCATCCATTTCTCCTCTGGGCATCTCGTATGTAGTATCGTAGGTTAACATAACATCTTCTTCTTCTTCATCTTCCATCTCATCGTCTTCTCCACCATCTTCTTCTCCTCCTTCATCTTCTTCAGGATGTCCTTCAAGATCGTCTTCGTCAACCATTGTTTCCTGGTCAATATTTCTCCTTGTGGGATAATATAATTTCAAATTTCCAGCATTATAAGTGCTTTCAACTCCTGTCTCTAAGTTTTTGACTTTATAAGAATTATTCTCATAGTCCTGTATGACTTCATATGGCCCAATATAAAGTTCAGCAAATTTATGATAAAATTTTGAACTAGGATTTGAGACTGCAGGTTTCTTCACGAGCACCAATTCTCCCACACGTAAACTTCGGTGGAACCTCTTATTACGCATTCTTCGTAAACGTCGTTCAGCTTGTTCCTTGAGATGCTGAGATGTATTCTGGACGCAAAGCTCGTGTGAAGGTCTTGGATCACTTGGTAACGGGATTATACCTTCCCATGGTCTTTTTGGATACTCATTATGGTGTACGACAGCGGGTATCTGGCCAGTAGATTCATGTATCGTTGAATTAATACTCTCAGTTATGATTGGCAATACTCTGATCCATTTCCAATGTTCATTCCGACAATAAATTCTACAAAACTTCCCAATCTCTCTCATAATTCTCTCAGCAGGATTTGACTGGGGATTTCTAATTGAACTGAGCACATGTCCTATTCCCAAATTCTGAGTATCCCTTTTAAAAATTTCGGACGTAAACTGAGTCCCATGATCCGTTAGTACAAATTCCGGCTTTCCCATCTGAGGTATAATTTTGTTCCTTATTTGATTAATAACGGCTTTCGTAGTTGCTCTTTGGATAGGGCATAATGTCACAAATTTTGTGAACACATCAACGCATACCAGAATGTATTTTAATCCTCTACTTGCACGTGGCAAAGGGCCGTAGAAATCCATTGCAAACAACTCTTTAGGCTTAGAGGGTAGCACTGGCCTAGGAATTTGTCTCATTAAAAATGGACAAGGTTTAATTCGCTGACATATATCACATGTCATTATGACTTTCCGCACCATGTCTTTCAAATTTGGCCAAATAAAGTTTTCCTTAATGGTCGCCGTCACCTTATCAATCCCAGCATGTCCTATCGAATGATGTGTAAGCCAGATCAATTCACATCTCAACTGTGGTGGTACAACAATTCTCAATTTCGTGTGCTCTTCATCAATGAATTTGTGAAGTATGCCATTAAAGAAACTGTAATTTATAGCTTGTTTTTCTGCTTCTCTATATTCAACTGTTCCCGACTGCAATTTCTTCTGAAAATAATCCCTCAATTTCTTGGTCTCATCCCACAACTCTTGTGCTTCCGAAATGTTCCTAAGTTTTTCCAAAAACTGATTATCCTCTTGTGTAATTTCAATCAAATTTACTTCTGCTTTTCCAGATTCAGGATTTCTACTCAACGCATCTGCAATCACATTTAACTTGCCGGCACAATGTTCAAGGGTAATATCATACTGCTGAACAAATAAGCCCCATCGGCTAACCCTCTCGCTTGACATAGTTGTCTTGAAAAGGAAGGTTAAGGCTTTATGATCCGTCCGAATGATAATAGGATAGCCATAAATATACTTCCTCCAATGTCCCAATGCTGTAACAATGGCAAGCATCTCCAACTCCGTCGTAGTGTACTTAATTTCGTGAGACCGCAATTTCCGACTCATAAAGGCCAAATAATTTACTTGGTGATCTTTGCTTTCCGACTCTTGATATAAGACTGCTCCAATTCCCACAGCTGAAGCATCTGTCTGAACTATAGATGGTTTTCCGAAATCTGGGTACCCCAACTTCACACTATTAGCTAATAATTCCTTCGTCTTCAAAAATGCATTTTCACAATTTTCATCCCATTTCCATTTCTTATCCTTCTTTAACAAATCCTGAAGAGGTGCAACAACTTCCGTATACAAAGGACAATGGTCTGAGAAAAAGTTACACATTCCCAAGAACTGACGAACATGTTTGATTCTCATGGGTCTGGGGAAATTTTGTATTGATCTGATCTTTACAGGACTAGGTTTGACGCCATTACCGTCCACAATATGACCTAAAAACATACTACTTCTTTGACAAAAGTGGGACTTTTCAAGATTTACTTTAAAATTTGCACGATTTAAATTTTCCAAAAGTTTGTGCAATACATCAAAATGCTCTTCCAAAGTCTCCGTTGCAATCATGATATCATCTACGTATCTGACCGTAGAATCTTTGACTTCCTGCGTTAAATTCTTATCTAGGGCTCGGATCAAAGCAGAACCAGCTGTCTTCAAACCAAAAGGTAATCGGTTAAAGATATACGTCTGTTGGTCGAACAGGAATCCTGTCAAAACCTTAGTAGCTTCATCCAACTCAATATGGTGATACGATGACGTTAAGTCGATAGTCGTAAAGTAATGTTTGCCTCGGAATTTTCTCAGCAATTCCTTGATAGGAGGGGCCTTATCGTATTCAGGCACAATGCGTTGATTTATGGCCCTTGCGTCCAAGCAAACACGGATGCTTCCATTAGGTTTTTCAACAATCACCAAAGGATTCAAAAATGGTGTAGGTTTTTTAGATATTAAACCGTTATCCTCCATTTCCTTGATTACTTCTTTAACTTTAGGGTAAAACTTCTCTGCTACTGGATAAGGTCTTTGTTTAAACGGTTCCCAACTATTTACTTTCAGCTCATATTTATAATTTGGAATCTTCCCCGGTTTGGATCCGAATACTGTTTTATGGTGGCCTAAAATCCCCTTTAATTTTGACTTATCTTCTTCTCCTATCATGGCTTCTGATACTTTATTTTTGACTTTGTCCCCGAAATCTGGTAACTCAGTCTCCCTTTCCAATGCGAAAATCATTTCCTCAAATTCTTCTAGAATAGCATCCTGATTTTGATGTATGTTTCTAACTATATCTTCCACCGATTGTTCTGCCAACCAAATTCTTTCTTCTCCCTCAACGTTTGGTAGTTGGTTTAACTGAATTTCTGACTGATCATCACTGAGATTGAAGCTTATTACATCCTTTTCCATATCAATAACTGCCTTAAATTCTCGGAGAAAGTCAGCCCCTATAATCATGTTGAATTCCATTCGGTTCATTATAATGAATGGGTGAGACATGATATTACTTCCAACTTCTACATCTACATAAGCTTGACTTTTACATGTTGTAACTTTGTCTGGTATTATGCCTCGAATTTTAACTGACGCTACTGGTATAATTGGTATTTGACATTTCCTCTGTAATTCATCGATTAAAACTTGTGATACCACGCTGACACTGGCCCCAGTATCCACCAAACACCTGACCCTCAGACTCCCAACTCTGACATAAATGACAGGTAACTTCTTTATTTCATTATTCACAAATCTATCTTTATCCTCTACAAGATCTTCTGGTCTAGCTATCCAAGAATCAATGGTTGCAATTGCCCATCCATGATTATCCTGATGGCGACGTCCTGCGGTTGCACTATCTTGGAATACTACATTTCGGCTTTTTTTTTAGCTCCACTTCCCTCCATTGAAAACCTCGGGGCATTTATATTTAATCCACCAGATTCCTCTCTACGTCTATGAGCCTGATATTCCCTACTCTCAGCTCCATGACTTCTGTCCTGATTCCCTTGTTGAATCGCACTCTTCCACTGGTCTGACGATACTCCTTTCGTGGCCAACTCCTCAACATATCTTCTAGACTCATTCCTGCGTTCTTGAAGATCCATTCTGTCATTTTCTTCTCTTCTTGGTCGACCTCTTGCATCACCTGATCTATTATATGGTGGATATGGTCTTCTCATCTCTCCAAACCTTCCATATCTATATCGGTACCCTTGTCTTCTGTTTCCTCCATAATTCTGATTATAATTTGACTCATAACTTCTATCGTTGACTCGTCCTCTTCCAAAGGATTGAGCTTTCCAATTTCTTCCCTGGTATCCTCCTCGATACTCTCTGTTCTGATTATCATCGTTCTTATTGTTGTACGTGTTGGTTCCCTGGGTCTTCTTCTCTGATGAATTCTCTTCCTTGGTCAAATCAATAGTATGGACTGCTTCAATATTCCGATTCCTAGGATGATACAAGTTCGATGTTTGATCTAATTGCCTCAACAATACTTCGGCCTCTACAGCTGTTTTCACGTTCGCAGCTATCAATGTCCTTTGCACATCCACAGGTAACTGTCTTTCGATTGATGCGATTAACTCTTCTTCTGGAGGCGGACAGTCTAACTCCCTAAGCTTCAAAAGTTGCCCACTGAAAAAGTCTGCGTATCTCGTGGGTACTGTGCTCTGGTATTTTCGTGAATACAGTTCAAGTCTGAGTCCTTGTTGAACCTCCTGACCCCAGTATTTTTGTAAAAAGGCACGCTTGAAACCTTCGTAGTCATCAAAACAATATGTGAATGCTTTAAACCAGATCAATGGTTGTCCATCTAGAAATCGCTCTACAATCCTCAACTGTCTATCCGGATGAATTCTATTGTCCTGAATATATTCTGTCATCTCTCTAAGGAAACTTTTCGGTGTTATCTCGGGCCCGCCAGTAAATTTCCTTGGCTTTCCCTCTGATAATCTCATCAATTCAAAATATGGAATTGGTCCCATAATCTGTGGCGTTGAAGTTCGTTCTTCAAATGGTTGGTTGGTAGTTTCAGGTAAACGGGTCTGATCTACTCCATTTCCCAATCCTACACTACTAGAATGGCTTCCTGCTTGCTCTAAGACATTTTGTTTATTTATCATCGATCGCATGAGCAGTTCTCCCTTAGTCTCCTGTAATTTCAATATCTCGACATCTTCCTTAAGTCCCTTGATTTGTCCGATCTCCTCTTTCATTTCTTTCATTAATTCTTCATGTATGTCTACCTTCACTTCCGTCTTATGGCATTTATGAGCCCATTCACTAATTTGCTTCGTTACTTCACAACCTTCAGCTCGAAGATCCGCTTGCACTCCATTTATTTCCTCCAAGAGTTCCTTCCTATTTTCAGCCATCTCTTCTTTCAGTTGGTCTTCTACCTTCTTAACTTCTCCATGGACATTATCTCTCAATTGCAACAACCGGTCATTGAATCCCTCGGCAGTCTTGACAAACGATTCATGTGTTTCTATTTGTAGCTTGGTGACTTTGGCGTCTGTCAATACGATCGCTTCCTCAATATCAACCATCTTATCCTTGATCGAATTTACAGCTTTCTGTTGACCCTCGACGTTTATTTCGACTTGACTCAGTTTCTCCGACAACCTGGCATCTACTTGCGATACTGTTAAAGCGACCTGATCTATCTTTTCTTCCACCTTGTCACTGCGGGTAACTGCTTCCATTCGGACCTCTTCTATCTGCTTCTCTAATCTTTGAGCATTCCTATCGCAGCCCTCTTTAACTATAGTTATCTCTGTCGATAGCTGATCTTTGATACTGACCATCTGGTCCCTAACTTCTTTAAATTGTTCATTTGCACTCTCCTTAACTTCTTTAAATTGTTCATTGACACCTTGAAATTGTTGGTTAACACCTTGAAATTGTTCATTTGCACTCTCCTTAACTTCCCTAAATTGTTCATTGGTGCTCTCCTTCGCTTCCCTAAATTGTTCATTCATGTCCTCCCTCAATTCATTCATGAGTTCGGTCATAAGACCCTTCATCACCTCCACATCTACCATATTATCTTTCTGAGAAAACGGGCCTTCCCTCTAACCATGTGCCGTGGATATGAGAAAGAATAAGTTCAAATTTCCATAATTACTATTATATAATTTAATTCCAGCTTCTTTACTTTACGTTACGTGGATAATATCAATCAAAAATTTGGCCAAACTTTGCCATCTAAAAGCTGTCCCTATTTCATCTACATTTTGCCAAAGTTTTATACAAAGAAAACAAAACCCGAAATAAATTCGCTAACAAATAATTAACACAGCCCCAAAGAAATTTAACATTGAACCACCGAATATCGCGATACTACCATTGGGCTTTCGAATTATTAAGTACTTCACATACAGTACATGCCAGTATACAAACACATGCCCTCAGCATTACGGCGGATATGACCGAAACAATGGCCCATATCGTCGTAAACTGACACCATAACATTTGTTACTGCCATTTTCCACAACTTGAGACCGAGGTCATCTCATCCTTCCACGAAAATCTACAATTTCTTAAACTATTGCCCCTGGCTGAATTTATTTGAAGAATAAACCAGACATTTTTAACCTCGTTTGGATTTAACACAATCCCTCTATTCTTTTGGGCATTTCTATTAAGTGACTGCCATGAGCCTATGTCCATAACAATGGTACTCACGATCTGTTCTCATTCAGTTTCGCAAAATAATCTACATTTACATGTCACTCATAAAATATCTAACAAAAATCGTGAAACCCGAAATTTAGGATTTTCCAAAAAAATTTCCAAAATTTCTATCATCACCATGATCAACTTGGTTCCACTTAATGGGTAAACACACAATCGTGCCCCACGTCACGGGCGACAACTCAACCCTCTACCCTTCCTGCCTTTGAAATGTGGCGCCGGCTCGAGACATCCCAGGGTCGTTGACTGGGTACTACCCTCAGAGATATCTTCAGATATTATAAACTAACCTTAAATTAATCAAGCGGGAAGGATAAAGAGAAGAAATAAAATAATTAAATAAAATCCGAATGAGAACATTTACGAATGCAAAATTTATTGGAAAAGCTAAACTTTGGCAAAGCAATATACTTCTATACAAACAATAATCTCTTCGGACCAAATATTGTTCACAACCTCTATCACCCTCGACTATAAAATATCAACCTCATGACTCATAGATTTCAAATCCTTCTAAACACATTACTTCATCTTTATTACAATTCCCTTTCATCTTATTCATCAACTCTACTTCAGTAGTTCAAAAATTTTAATCCAATTCCATTCCACACATATCTTGGTACCACCATATTTCAAAATTTTCAATAATAAAATATTATAATAATCTATCATCATGACCTTCGTTAATTTGTCAAAGTACCTTTTTAAAATGTTAATACAACCAAAACTTCTTCCGTTCATTCTTTGAATAACAAATTCATATTTGCTCTCCATACCTTTAAGTTATTTCCTCACCATATTATAAACCTTGTAGTTACCATTTACTAAATACCAAATTATTTATTTAAATACACTCTTCGAAATGAAATGTATGAGACTGTGTAAATTCATTAAGCAACATCCGCCGTGTAATTCACAACTCATCTTTTAATTAATTAAATCCATTAAATTCATTATGATTTACAAATTCGCAGTTATCAATGTCGGTATAATTGTTACCTTGAAAATCATAAGTTTATCCAATTAAGTTTGTTAGATTTGGTAATTCAATCCAAAATTTTATATATCATAAAATTATTCATCACAAATTTTATATAAAAAAATAGTCCCTATTATGATTTGAGTCCGAAACTATTTAACTTATTCTTTCTCAATACCATCCTCCCTCATATAATGCTGATAATATGGAACGCACGCACGAAATCGAAAAGTAACCCTGACATAAATAAATTAAATTAATTTACCGATTCATTAAAATGATAAATATCTCACATATGCTTAATTAGCTGTTTTATCATATACAAAACATATGCCTACCCTGTAGCAAGAAACCCTATACTATAATATTAAATACATCTTAACCTACACTGATTCTACAGACAATGGGATGAACCTCATTGCCGCAAGTATAAACAACCACATGAACTGAATTCAACATCAAAAAAAAATATTGCAACTGCAAAATCAAAATTTGCATTGCCCACATATTGAAGAACATATAACATAAACAAACACAACATAATTTCAATCATATAGTCACAGGGGAAATCATTATACACTGGCTCGGCCGGGCATCGAACTCCGACCCTCAACATGGCATCATTACAGTGACCTATCATTATGCTTGCCGCAATGATCTGTCACGAAGTCTAGCTATCATTATTTAATCTAATTGTGCTGTCCTGAGTTCCACAAACAGAATTTTTCTTACGGATGAATGCGATATTTTGTTACTTATAAGACCTTACTACAGCTGCCATAGCCTCTCTAATACACAACGCGCCGTCCTGGTCTGTAGCCTTATCGCACGCCCGACTCATTTCATTGACACGGCATTCTAACATGTTCGCACCCACTTAAACTCTCTCTCTCTCTACTCTAAATGAAGCCATATGTTCCTCCACAATATCATGCGCCTGTGCGAACAGTTACTAATTATATAATACTCTCAATATATTTTATTCATTTCATATTTCACGTATTATTCTACATTTCTCACTCCATTATCAGGAACACGTATATCATTATGCCGGTATTTACATATATATATGGCGCTACACAATCATTGGTTCGACTCTTGCGGTCGGCATTTTGTGTCTTAGAGGTCCCTATTTCAACACTAGCTAACTACTTCTCGGACATTTTTAGGATGACAATTATTCCCTTCAGCACAAAATTTCTCATTGATTAACGGTGCACGTTACTTACTGATGACATATATTTTCCAAAATCCCACTGTAATGTGCCAGACAGTCCGGGTTCGAAACTTGGGTCAGTGAAAATTTTCTTGACGAACTTTTCATGCGACATGCCAGGTTAATCTATCTATTCCCTCTAACTAATCCTTACTGATGCCTCCTACGTCATTAAATATTCACACACGCACACGCTAATATTTGCTAGAAGATCACGCACTGAGAAAAAAAAAAAACCATGTTTCACACCCGTAATGGAAAATCATTATTTACACACATTATTTCCACACTCGCGAAGACCATATTTTAACACACGCTAATATCACAATATGTACACCCCCCTAGGCATCAGCATAAAATAAAACCTAAAAAAAAAACCTAACTATCCTTGCTACAGTACTTAAAAAGGAAAATAAACGAATAATCATGCATTAACTTATTTACAGTTAACAGCTAATCATGCACATGCTAGATAATGAATCAGGGTACTTATCGACTCGGCGACGCTCCATACTCAGCTCCACGGCCTCATGGTTTCAGGTCGGCCCCATGATGTACTTAAGCCATCATGCTAACGGCCTCAAAACCTGAACCCATACCATTCTCCACACCCATGGTCTTCACTCTTGTTGCTTTCATGAAATCACACGCTCATCGCTTCCTACTACACTAAAATACATATAAAAAACACAGATAAAGTTAAATTATTCTAGCACATACACTTCTTCACAATTGTAATATACACTTTGTCTCTGCTTTCCGCGAGTTTACACGTGGCACTGCGATGCGTCCTTGTTTGATCTCGCTCCGATCCTAATTTTTCAGTTAATGTTGTAAAAATTCACCTTCTTGAATTTACAAAAATTTCGGTCATTATTGAGTTAAATGCAAAGTCTATCGGACCCGTAGTATCTTCGACAGCTAGTTATTTGATAGGAAATGCTCTAGATTAGGGTTCTCGTGAACCACATACACGTACGTCCGACACGTTCAAATTTCCGTAGCAGAGTGCCTCTTCTCAGCGGCACGTGTCTCCTTCATGCACGCCGGATCATGGATAGGAAGCTCGGGGAACCCCATTAACAATGATGTAACATCCCGTCACATATGCCTGCGATTATTTATTCCAATAAATTGTTGCAAATACGCCGTCTTTAATTATTGTTCTCAAAATGGTTTAATCTTGTTTTCACCTTATCCCCTGGTGGATTTAAACATTTTTAGAAGTCATTTATGCGGCACCCATCTTTAATTTACCCCCATCATTCCAAAACCTGCTCTGCTGCGATTCGCTGCCTGAAAATGTTGCCAACTTAAATCTGGTGACTTTTGTCATCACACCTCATGGAATATTCCAATGCTTTCCATTTCATCACAAGATGACCTTGACACGTGGAACTATCTTTAAACCTGGGCAAGCGTAATGGCGCCACACATCCGGCCTATAATGTAACTGCGGCTATTCCCTCATATGCCATTTTTTTTTCTAATATTCTTAAAGACAATGATATGAGCCAATTGGGCTCAATATATATATGCTATATCTGCTGGAATGTTGCAAGATGAGCTTCACTTGAATAACCTTCCCTAAACCCGAACTGCCTTCTATCAAACCAGTTCGTAATTTCTCAAACGTGTCTAATATAATCAGAAATAATGCTTTCCTAGGGCTTACAACCGCACATGTCAAGCTGACTGGCCTGTAATTTTCCCCTTTATGTTTGTCACCCTTTCCCTTATACACTGGGGTTATTATAGCAAATCTCCATTCATTTGGTACAACTCCTTCATGCTAACAGTAAACATATAAGCATTTCAGATATATCACTATATGATAACCCATAGCCTTTAATATATCCCCAGCAATCTTATCAATCCCAGCTGCCTTTCTAGCTTTCAACTTTTGTAACTTTTTATAAATATTTTTATTATAATAGTTAAATTACAGTAGTTCGCCATGATTAGCCACCTCCTCTATCAGGACATCATCTTTATATCCAACTACCTATACATATTGTTGACTGAATACTTATGCCTTCTATAGGTCCTCGCATATGCACTCCACTTTTTCATGAACGTTTGCAGAATAATAATCGGAAGTTCAGTATCGATGCACTTTTCACACTTAACTGTTTGAAAGAATATCAGCGTATGAATGTATGCTTGCATGACGTATTTAGGCACTCCTATTGTACAATGTATTAAAAGATCTTTACGTAGTGTTAGAACTAGGCCATCGATATATTAGGTTTACAGCTCCGTATCATCAAAGGTAGAAACTGTTTTCAGCAAAATTAACAAAGCAATGAACTTCATGACTTAGCACATTAATAACTCCGCACCAATCAACCAGAGGTACGAAGTTCACTTTGGAAATCGATACCTAAGCATCAGAGTTCACTGTCAACTTAGTTTCTTCCTCCTCACTATGGAGTGAAGCTACCTTATGTTTCCCCAATAAAGAGCAGGCCCACATCGCTATTTCTATCACAGCAAATTGTGCTTACATCACTTAACATATTACATTAAAAGTAAGACTAAAATAGTTAATATCTCCACTGACCGATTCGATATTGGAAAAAAACGAAATTATTACGGTTTGCTGATGACCTGTTCCGCTTAAAAGTACTGAATATCTCACCATTTTTTTACGATGCCTGGAATTTCGATACTTGTTTATTTGCAGGTCCAAAAATCTACCTTTGGTTTAGTTTCTCTTAGAACGTAACAGTATAGACACAAATAACAAAACTATTCTTACGAAAGTACTGTCGCGATTTGTATCTATACAAATTTTCCAATTTCTTCATTTTCTGGTCGTTTACTTTGGAAATATGTGACGTAACTTGTAAAAGTTCTTCTTAATATTTTAAATACTAAGAGTTTTCTTGAGAATAAACTGTAGGCTGAAAGTAATATTGTAAAAGTCAATCAATTAATAAATCATTATTGGTCTGCATTTAGATTTAGGCAGTGGAGAGTACAGGAGCCATTGCTAAGTGGTCGGGGTCTTGCACACACGCTGCGAGCTTTCGTGTAATAACTGTTGGAAACGTCAAAGCTCTTTCTTTTCGTTATTATTATCATGGGCTTCACTCGAAAGCGTGTTTTGAGGTAAGGTTCTCACAAGCTAATTGCGGAATATATCAGTCACGGGGACAAGGACGTTCTTGACATAGGGAAGATTAATCTATACTCACGACGTTTGCTAACTTTCCTTAATTCCTGAGTAAATTAGATCCTATATGATTAATGCAATACACAATTATCGTAATGCTGGATGATGACATCTCTAAGAAATTAACTGCTAACTGTCATCCAAACCATTTTACAACGGAACACGTTATACATGTATCATTTCCCCTTTAGCAGCACGTAGAAGTTCTTTCAAGACATAAATTATACTTCTGGAAAATCTATCTTACCATGTATTTAATAATATTGCAAGAGTTAACTATTAAATAAGAAACCTGTTTGTTCCTTAGATGTTGAAGCTGGGAAAATCTTAAAATTCTTCTATGTCTTCCAACTTCTGAAAGTTAGTGTAAAATGGAGTATGTCGTACCTGTATCTGATTGCTACTAAATAACAGACCATGTCTGAAGACCACAGACCAGGGTGAACAACACATGCACTGTCGCAGTTTTTAATTGAGATCATCACTGCATAACAAAGATGTCATCCTGTTAAATGTGGTTCTAGCTATTTTTGTACAAGCCTTAATGGATGTTTACTAAGAAAAAAAATAGCATTTATAACCATGCATCTCAGTGAAAGTCATAACATTCGCCCAGAAAACTGGTCTATGTTTAGTCTACTGTTTGGAAGCAGAGGCAGTGCACCGAAGCATACGTGGAAAATCTTGAAAATGCTTGGAATCAAGCACACGACACTGGAGAAAATGATATAGGACATTTTAAAAGATCGAGAGACTATTTTAAAACAACACTTATTCTTTCTTTGTTTCTTAATACGCTTGCTCTCCAGGGTTACCTGTTCCCTCGGACTCGGCGAGGGATCTCACCGCTACCGCCTCTAGGGCAGTGGTGGTGGTGGTGGTGGTGGAGATTTTTGTTTTAAGAGGAAGTACAAGGCGGTAATCATCCTCTTCTAGGGCAGTCTCCTAGAGCGTTATACTTTTGGTAGAGGATACAACTGCAAATAAGGACCATTACCTCGCAGGGGATCCTTACCTGCTATACTGAACAGGAGCCTTTGGGGGGAATACGAAGATTGGAAGGGATAGACAAGGAAGAGGAAGAAAGCGGCCATAGCCTTAAGTTAGGTAACATCTCGGCGTTCGCCTGGAAGGGAAGTGGAAAACCACGAAAAATTACTTCAAGGATGGCTGAGATGTAAATCAAACCCTCTACTCAGTTGACCTCCTGAGGCTCAGTGGAGAGTGGACCCCATTCGAGCCCTCGTATCACTTTTCAAATTTCATGGCAAAGCTGAAATCGAACCCGGGCCTCCGGGTTTGGCAGCTAATCATACTAAACACTACACCACAGAGGGGTGTTAAATCATCACTTATACTACTCCTAAATGATAAATCATTTAGTGCTTTCTTTCTTTACGATATTTTTGATATTTCGGGTTAGCCTTGTTTAAATTGCAAAAAAAATTCAACATCGTTGTGTTCTTTCACAGTTTGTGAACTGATATGTTTTGAAAACACTACTCCTAATAGGAAATAAATAAAATATCTGTATATTTCATGACAATTTGTGTATTTAAACCTATAATAATATTGAAGGTGGGTGTAAATGAACCTCCTGTTCGAGAAACAGTACACGTGTTTAATTCGCCTTATTTTATTCCTGATATCATACACCTTACACGTTCTTACTTTTTCTAAAGTCACACCAATACATCGAATGTTTTCGGCGATGCAAGAATGGTGCATGGCTAGGATTGGGAACGTAGTGGCCTGGCCTCAACTAAGGTACAACACCATCACTTGGCTGGTATAAAAACGGGAAATGGTGGAAAACCATCTTTAGGCTGCCGACGGTGGGATTCGAATCCAAAATCTCTCGAATGCAAGGTCACAGCTACGCGAGCCTAACTTCATGGCCAGCTCACTCGGTGGGACAATACAGGAACGAGACGAAAGATGTATGGTACATAAAAATGTTGTTCTCAAGTGATTCAGTAGCACTTGTAGCAATTCTGATGGCTATCTAATTTGCATTCAGAGTTCTTAGCACGCACCTTGAAGCGACTTTGGCTATTCCCAACTCATTTCTTAATCTTGTATATCTTGTATGGGTCATAAAGCTCACAGCTTGCATTCGAGAAATACTGGATCCGAATCCCACTGTTAGCACCCGTGAAGATGCTTTTCCGTGGTTTTCCCTTTTAGCACCGAGCAAATGTTTGATGTATAACTTAATTCAGGCTACGACCGTTTCCTTCCCACTCTCAGCCCTGTACAATTCAATATATTTTACTACTTGCTGCACTAAATACACAGTAACTCTTCCTTATGTCGTCATGTAGAAGGCCTTGTACTCTCAAAATATTCGTCGACGGCGTAATCCTGATTTTGACCATAATTATACTTGCATCCTTTAACTTAGGAAGGCTATCAGTTCTGAACTGTGCACGTAATCTACGAATATTCTCTGCAAGTTTAAGATACTAAAATCTAACTGTACCTTACTTAACAGACATACAGATGCATCTCCTATTCCCTATTGTTTAAACTGTAAGAAAGGCGACTGTAGAAGCAAGCTTGCTTTTTCTTCTATTCTTTTTTTGTTGGGGGCCAGTAGATGGAGAGTCCCAGTGCGAAAACTATGCCCTCTTACTCATCTGGTCCCGAGTATACCCGATGAGTCGGAAAAATCTCTATTTACCACACTGGCAGGCGAAAAACGATCTGCCTGGGAGGCAGTATTTCCTCCAAGTCAGAGCAGAAACCCAGTCTTCGCTGAGGGAATTTAGAAAAGTTTAAAGTTAGTTACGTATGAGATGGAAGGGAGTAGTATAATGGGAGAGTTCGGGCGCCTCCTCCTCCTCCCGCCGCCTCCTCCGCCTCCTCCTCCGCCGCCGCCCGCGGGAAATTTGAATTTTGGCGGGAAATTTGAATTTTGGCGCGAGATTTGAATTTGTAAACAAAGCCACGTGCTTTTTGACAGCTGTCATCGACAACAACGCAACGCTAACCTCACTGCTGCCATCTTGACGGACCTAAACCTCACTAGTACCAACCTAACCTAACTAGCGTGAGGTAAACAAACCCACGTGTTTTTTGACAGCCACGTGCTTTTTGACAGACAACAACGCATCGCTAACCTCAGTACTGCCATCTTGACGGACCTAAACCTCAGTAGTGCCAACTTAACCTCACTAGCATGAGGTAAACAAAGCCATGTGCTTTTTGACAGCCACGTGCTTTTTGATAGATTTGTAAACAAAGCCACGTGCTTTTTGACAGACAACAACACATCGCTAACCTCAGTGCTGCCATCTTGACGGGTCTAAACCTTAGTGCTACCAACTTAACCTCACTAGCGTGAGATAAACAAAGCCACGTGCAGCTGTCATCCGCCATCTTTGAGCATCGTGCTGCCCTCTTTAGCTACTTACCTTTGAAATGTGGTACGTTATCCGCCATCTTGCATCCGAAACCTCAGTGCTGCGCTCTATGTAGTGGCGGCAAATTCCATGTGCTCTTGTTTGGAAACAAAGCCACGTGCAGCTGTCATCCACCATCTTTAATCACCGTGCTGCCCTCTTTAGCTACTTACCTTTGACAGTTGTCATCCGCCATCTTGCATCGCCAACCTCAGTGCCGCACTCTATGTAGTGGCGGCAAATTCCACGTGCTCTTGTTTGGAAACAAATTCACGTGCTATTTTTCTGACAGCTGTCATCCGCCATCTTTGAGCACCGTGCTGCCCTCTTTAGCTACTTACCTTTGAAATGTGGTACGTCACAGCTGTCATCCGCCATCTTTAATCCAGAGAGAACAGTGCTGCAATCTATGTGGTGGCGGCAAATTCCACGTGCTTTACAAATCAACATGCTTTTTTGACAGCTGTCAACCGCCATCTTTAATCACCGTGCTGCCATCTATGTGGTGGCGGTAAATTCCACATGCTTTACAAACCTATATGCTTTTCTGACAGCTGTCATCCGCCATCTTTAATCCAGAGAGAACAATGCTGCCCTCTATGTGGTGGCGGCAAATTCCACGTGCTCTTGTTTGGAAACAAAGCCATGTGCAGCTGTCATCCGCCATCTTTGAGCACCGTGCTGCGAGCAATTTTGTCAGTTGTCATCCGCCATCTTTAATCTACAGAACACCGTGCTGCCCTCTTTATGGCTACTACCTTAAGCACGTAGTAGCGGGCAATTTGAACAGTTCTGTTAGCTATCATCCGCCATCTTTAATCACCGTGCTGCCATCTTTAGCTAGATACCTTTGAAATGTGGCAGCGGATAATTTGAAAAATGCTTTTTGACAGCAGCTATCTTTGAGCACCGTGCTACCCTCTATGTGGTGGCGGCAAATTCTACATGCTTTACAAACCCACGCGCTTTTTTTTTGACAGCCATCTTTAAGCAACAGAGTACAGTGCTGCCCTCTTTGTTGTGGCGGCAAATTCCACGTGCTCTTGTTTGGAAACAAAGCCACATGCTCTTTTGACAGCTGTCACCCGCCATCTTTTACCAACAGAACACTATGCTGCGGGCAATTTCGTTAGCTGTCATCCGACATCTTTAATCAACAGAGCACCGTGCTGCCCTCATGCGGGGTAATTTCGTTAGCTGCCATCCGCCATCTTTAAACACCGTGCTGCCCTCTTTATGACTACTACCTTAAGCACGTAGTAGCGGGCAATTTCGTTAGCTGTCATCCGCTATCTTTGAGCACCGTGCTGCTCTCTGTAGTAGCGGGTAATTTGAAAAGTTCTGTTAGCTGTCATCCGCCATCTTTGAGCACCGTGCTGCCATCTATGTGGTGGCGGCAAATTCCACATGCTTTACAAACTCACGCGCAGCTGTCATCCACCATCTTACATCGCAAACCTCAGTGCTACACTCTATGTGGTAGCGGATAATTTTAAAAAGAAAAATTCTACAGCAGCCATCTCTCGACGCTAATTGCACAAGATGGTAGCTATACATGACTCCTTAAAGGTGCTCATGCAAGATGATCGCTATACATAGACGCCCTTGGGATGCTTGCGCAAGATGGCGGTTATACAAGGCTCCTTATGAGGGATGCTTGCGCGAGATGGTGGTTGCTCTTATGAGGTGGCTCAAGGATCCATGGCTAGAGACGCCCTAAGGATGCTTGCGCAAGATGGCGGATGCAAGATGACGGCTATACATAGCTCCTTATGAGACAGCCAGTACAACATGTGATCAGAACATTGATTGATGTGTTCAGAACACAAAATAAGTAGAATCGAACACTGTACTCGATACAACATGTGATTAAAACATTGTGTGGTGTGTTCAGAACACTAATCGAACGCTGTATTAGGGGATGCCTTTGTTTAGATTGAAACATAACAAGACTAGAATTGAACACTGCACATTGATTGATGTGTTCAGAACACAAAATAAGTAGAATCGAACACTGTACTCGATGTCGTTAACTTCAACATGTGATTAAAACATTGGCTGGTGTGTTCAGAACACTACATAAGTAGAATCGAACGCTGTATTAGGGGATACCTTTGTTTAGATTGAAACATAACAAGACTAGAATTGAACACTGCACTCGATGTCGGAAGATCAGATTGAAACATAACAAGACTAGAATTGAACACTGTACATTGATTGATGTGTTCAGAACACAAAATAAGTAGAATCGAACACTGTACTCGATGTCGTTAACTTCAACATGTGATTAAAGCATTGTCTGGTGTGTTCAGAACACTACATAAGTAGAATCGAACGCTGTATTAGGGGATACCTTTCGTATGAGTGTATTCACAATTACTAAGCGTCTTAGCAGTGTGATGAACGAGTTAGCTACGCGGTATAGATTTTTTATTTTTATTTTCGTACTAAGCAAATCATTTGAAGTGTTAGGTATGCGATATGTGCACAGTGTGTTTTTAGCTATGCGATATGTGCACAGTGTGTATGTTAATCATTGAAGTTGTACTGAACACATCAAACAATGTTCGATTCTAGGCTTGCTATGTTTCAATCTAAACAAAGGTATCCCCTAACATGTTGTATCGGATCACATGTAACGACATCGAGTGCAGTGTTCGATTCTAGTCTTGTTAGTTTCAATCTAAACAAAGCTATCCCCTAACATGTTGTACAGTGTTCGGTTCTTAGGATAAAGGTATCCCCTAACATGTTGTATCGGGTCACATGTAACGACATCGAGTACAGCGTTCGATTCTACTTATGTACTGTTCTGAACACACCAGACAATGTTTTAATCACATGTTGAAGTTAACGACATCGAGTACAGTGTTCGATTCTACTTATTTTGTGTTCTGAACACATCAATCAATGTGCAGTGTTCAATTCTAGTCTTGTTATGTTTCAATCTAAACAAAGGTATCCCCTAATACAGCGTTCGATTAGTGTTCTGAACACACCACACAATGTTTTAATCACAAGTTGTATCGAGTACAGTGTTCGATTCTACTTATTTTGTGTTCTGAACACATCAATCAATGTTCTGATCACATGTTGTACTGGCTGTCTCATAAGGAGCTATGTATAGCCGCTATCTTGCATCCGCCATCTTGCGCAAGCATCCTTAGGGCGTCTCTAGCCATGGATCCTTGAGCCGCCTCATAAGAGCAACCACCATCTCGCGCAAGCATCCCTCATAAGGAGCCTTGTATAACCGCCATCTTGCGCAAGCATCCCAAGGGCGTCTATGTATAGCGATCATCTTGCATGAGCACCTTTAAGGAGTCATGTATAGCTACCATCTTGTGCAATTAGCGTCGAGAGATGGCTGCTGTAGAATTTTTCTTTTTAAAATTATCCGCTACCACATAGAGTGTAGCACTGAGGTTTGCGATGTAAGATGGTGGATGACAGCTGCGCGTGAGTTTGTAAAGCATGTGGAATTTGCCGCCACCACATAGATGGCAGCACGGTGCTCAAAGATGGCGGATGACAGCTAACAGAACTTTTCAAATTACCCGCTACTACAGAGAGCAGCACGGTGCTCAAAGATAGCGGATGACAGCTAACGAAATTGCCCGCTACTACGTGCTTAAGGTAGTAGTCATAAAGAGGGCAGCACGGTGTTTAAAGATGGCGGATGGCAGCTAACGAAATTACCCCGCATGAGGGCAGCACGGTGCTCTGTTGATTAAAGATGTCGGATGACAGCTAACGAAATTGCCCGCAGCATAGTGCTCTGTTGGTTAAAGATGGCGGGTGACAGCTGTCAAAAGAGCATGTGGCTTTGTTTCCAAACAAGAGCACGTGGAATTTGCCGCCACAACAAAGAGGGCAGCACTGTACTCTGTTGCTTAAAGATGGCTGTCAAAAAAAAAGCGCGTGGGTTTGTAAAGCATGTAGAATTTGCCGCCACCACATAGAGGGTAGCACGGTGCTCAAAGATAGCTGCTGTCAAAAAGCATTTTTCAAATTATCCGCTGCCACATTTCAAAGGTATCTAGCTAAAGATGGCAGCACGGTGATTAAAGATGGCGGATGATAGCTAACAGAACTTTTCAAATTGCCCGCTACTACGTGCTTAAGGTTGTAGCCATAAAGAGGGCAGCACGGTGTTCTGTAGATTAAAGATGGCGGATGACAACTGACGAAATTGCTCGCAGCACGGTGCTCAAAGATGGCGGATGACAGCTGCACATGGCTTTGTTTCCAAACAAGAGCACGTGGAATTTGCCGCCACCACATAGAGGGCAGCACTGTTCTCTCTGGATTAAAGATGGCGGATGACAGCTGTCAGAAAAGCATATAGGTTTGTAAAGCATGTGGAATTTACCGCCACCACATAGATGGCAGCACGGTGATTAAAGATGGCGGTTGACAGCTGTCAAAAAAGCATGTTGATTTGTAAAGCACGTGGAATTTGCCGCCACCACATAGATTGCAGCACTGTTCTCTCTGGATTAAAGATGGCGGATGACAGCTGTGACGTACCACATTTCAAAGGTAAGTAGCTAAAGAGGGCAGCACGGTGCTCAAAGATGGCGGATGACAGCTGTCAGAAAAATAGCACGTGAATTTGTTTCCAAACAAGAGCACGTGGAATTTGCCGCCACTACATAGAGTGCGGCACTGAGGTTGGCGATGCAAGATGGCGGATGACAACTGTCAAAGGTAAGTAGCTAAAGAGGGCAGCACGGTGATTAAAGATGGTGGATGACAGCTGCACGTGGCTTTGTTTCCAAACAAGAGCACATGGAATTTGCCGCCACTACATAGAGCGCAGCACTGAGGTTTCGGATGCAAGATGGCGGATAACGTACCACATTTCAAAGGTAAGTAGCTAAAGAGGGCAGCACGATGCTCAAAGATGGCGGATGACAGCTGCACGTGGCTTTGTTTATCTCACGCTAGTGAGGTTAAGTTGGTAGCACTAAGGTTTAGACCCGTCAAGATGGCAGCACTGAGGTTAGCGATGTGTTGTTGTCTGTCAAAAAGCACGTGGCTTTGTTTACAAATCTATCAAAAAGCACGTGGCTGTCAAAAAGCACATGGCTTTGTTTACCTCATGCTAGTGAGGTTAAGTTGGCACTACTGAGGTTTAGGTCCGTCAAGATGGCAGTACTGAGGTTAGCGACGCGTTGTTGTCTGTCAAAAAGCACGTGGCTGTCAAAAAACACGTGGGTTTGTTTACCTCACGCTAGTTAGGTTAGGTTGGTACTAGTGAGGTTTAGGTCCGTCAAGATGGCAGCAGTGAGGTTAGCGTTGCGTTGTTGTCGATGACAGCTGTCAAAAAGCACGTGGCTTTGTTTACAAATTCAAATCTCGCGCCAAAATTCAAATTTCCCGCCAAAATTCAAATTTCCCGCGGGCGGCGGCGGAGGAGGAGGCGGAGGAGGAGGCGCCCGAACTCTCCCATTATACTACTGAAGGGGAATTTCTCGTTTTGTTTATTTTATTTTATTAGTACATAAACTTGTCCTCAACAGTCAAGATTACTGTCTATAAATTAATTCTCAATGGAATAATAACGTATTTTATGAAAAAGAGTTACAATTTTCAGTTTTTATACGGCATTCGAACGAAATAAAATCAGATATTAGAGTATTTCCTTACAAACCATATTCAGAGCAGTTGTAGCACGAAGTTGTACTTTGACATCTATGGACCTGCGTACTCTTTAGAAAGCTACACACAACTGTCCAAAACGAGTTACTATCAACAGCGTCATATACCGTCCCTCCATATGAGCAACGCGGAGAGGTTTGGAATTTAATCCAAATATGTGGGACGCATTCTAGTGATTATAAATAGTATAACACATCCTCCCCTACCGTGCCGGCCAACATTCTGAAGGTAAAAACATTTTCATTGAATAAGACTCTAACTGGCTAACCGCACTGTCTCACCATATTCAAATCACGCGTTAAAAACCATGGCCACAAAGTGGAAAGGTGTAATCCGTAGTTATCGACAGAGATAAATAAAAAAGATTCATTCATATCACTGACAGCATTTTTCACTAAATAGTTCGAGTATGATGGTCTCCATTGCATTATTCTTGTAGCCCATATCTGATACCATTTTAACTCTCTAACGCTCCTGTTTTGTTTTTGTTTTTCACATACGTAGAGTATACCTTGCTGGCAGGACCTAGTGTTTACAGTGCACTATGTCTTCTGGTGTGGGCTAGAGCAATTTTGTTACTTTCATAGATCTCTCACAGTCTTATCTTTGACAATATGAAAGTGACTGAGGTATGAGCGATGCTATTCTCCGGACCACCTTTTGAGCAGACTAAAGCGGAAGTGACGTCATTGTCTCGTCACACTCGCCGTGGTTGCCAAATGACCCGGCGCGCGATTCAAAGTTGTACTCCACCACTATAATACAGCACAGCTCACGGATTGAACCTCGAATGAATTTAAAATAATTAATACATTAACGTATGCGTGTTAGAACCCCATACAGTTTTTTAACGGCTTACAACTTTAAACAATTAATTTACTGAATTAGATTTTAAATGTGAAAACCTACAATCTGTTTTCCAGTCAATGGCCGGGTCAGGGATGGAATAAATGAAGCCCCATCTTGCGGCGAGGACAGGAATTGAGCCGGCTGCCGAAGCCTGTTTCACTCCTCTGGGGCAATGATTAATGACTGACAGATGAAATTAAATGATACTGGAGATTGATGCTGGAATGAAAGATGACAGGGAAAACCGGAGTACCCGGAGAAAAACCTGGCTCGCCCCCGTTTTGTCCAGCACAAATCTCACATGGAGTGACCGGGATTTGAACCACGGAACCCAGCGTTGAGAGGCCGACGCGCTGCCACCTGAGCCACGGAGGCTTTCACAATTTTAATGTACTAAGTACAATTTCACAGTACAATTTCAATAAATTAGCTATTACAAATATATTTTTATAAAAATATTATTTTTCTTCTTCTTAATCTGTTTACCCTCCAGGGTTGGCTTTTCCCTCGGACTCAGCGAGGGATCTCACCTCTACCGCCTCAAGGACAGTGTTCTGGAGTTTCAGACTTTGGGTCGGGGATACAACTGGGCAGAATGACCAGTACCTCTCCTGCTATGCTGAACAGGGGCCTTGTGGAGAGATGGGAAGATTGGATGGGACAGACAAGGAAGAGGGAAGGAAGCGGCCGTGGTCTTAAGTGAGGTACCATCTCGGCATTTGCCTGGAGGAGAAGTGGGAAACCACGGAAAACCACTTCGAGGATGGCTAGTAGTGATAAAAAGGGGACTCTGGGCCAGGGGCTAATGCGCAAGATGGCCGCCGCGCGCAATCTACCTCTAGGGCTACCGCGCAAGATGGCCGCCACGCGCAATCTACCTCTAGGGCTACCGCGCAAGATGGCCGCCACGCGCAATCTACCTCTAGCTACGCGCTACGTCCTCGGACACCTTCAGAAAATAGGATGTCGTTATCTTATGGAATACTGTCGAAAGAGGCTACTAAAAGGGATACCTGACTTGAAAGAGCAAGTGTTAGCGAACTAGGGGTCATTAGCTGAGCCTAGGTATGACGTATGCTAAGCTGTTGTGTATAACCTCCCTTGGCCAACTCCTGTAGGTCACTTTATTCCGAGGGGGGGGGGGTTGATCAGAGTAAAGCCCCTCCAGGGGCACCGAGCAACCTGTGCTGTTGTTGTGTCTGCAATGGCGAACTTAGGTTTTTTTACCTGAGTCTAGCTATGATGTGTGCTAAGCTGTCGTCTGTTTAACCTCCTTGGCCAACTCTTGTAGGACACTTCATTCTGATGTGGTAAGGTTCTAGCAGAGTAAAGCTCCTCCAGGGGCACCCTTGCCTTAGGTAGGAGCCGAGCAACCTGTGATGTTGTGCCTGCATTAGCGAACTCGGGTTTTTTAGCTGGGTCTAGGCATGTTGTGTGCTAAGCTATCGTCTATCCAACCTGCTTGGCCAACTCTTGTAGGGAGTACTTCAGCCCTAGAGGAGCAGAGTAAATGCTACTCCTAAGGATTCGAACGTGGAGTTGACATAAACTCAAAACTAAAGAGCTTAAGTGCAATTCAAATATCCTCACCCTGATTGAAATATGTGTACGATGTGTACTGACTACAGTAAATGTGGAGACATGTTCATCTCAGCAGAAAAAGAATGACTTTGCGAGCTAAGCTGTATTTTCCCCTACCTGGTGTAGTACTAAAAAATGTTGACAATATGTTATGATGCGAGACACTTGACTTGAGAGAGAACGCGGAGTCTTCAGCTACAGGTCAAAGCTTGTTCGCGATGACGGCACTACAGCTCTTGCTACCAAGATAACGTTACTCTACTTAGATCTGAATTGTTTTATGAGGTAGGGTGGAGGGGTAGATTTTTATTAATGGTATACTGCTAGTCGTAAGGGTAACTAAAAGGGATGGGCTAACTCAGGAGAGAGCTGTGCTAGGACACAGGGGTAATTAGACATACACAGAGCCTTATAGACGCATTCTCTAATTTTCTTCTTTCTTTCTTTCTTTCTTAACCTGCTTACCATCCAGGGTTGATTTTTCCCTTGGACTCAGCGAGGGATCCCACCTCTACCGCCTTAATGACAGCATTCAAGAGCTACAGACTCTGCGTCGGGGGATACAACTTAGGAGGATGACCAGTACCTTGCCTTACATGGCCTATCGTTAACTTCTTAAGACTTAGCTGCTTACCTGATTATGGTTAAGAGTGCTAGGTTAACCCATGCATATGACGCCAGGCTTAACTTTACAAGGGCGTTACAGTCTCAAATTTGAGATTCGATCTTACGCTCAACCCAACTAGACGAGATAAGACATGATCCAGGGACTTTGATGCTGAGATTGGTGGAAGGACTAGGGATATGGTGTGAGGTGTAATACAAATGCTTTATTTACAGACGGCGTAATATTGGGGAGCATCTTCGAAGTTCTAAAAACGGAGAGCCTAGCATAACATAGAAGAAATAACTGCACGTGCAAGTTGACTAGCTTTCGATGTATTTGCTAACACATAGAATACAAAGTATTTTTTCCCTACAAGTTTGCATCTTAGGTACAATCACGCAGGAAGACCTTACCTATCCTTGTACTGAATACCCAATGTAATACGTAAAATTAATCTGGTGCCGGAATATAGCTCTGCAGCATTTCGCGTATTATCAGAATTCCCGAATAAAATCCTTACTTACACTTTACGTTCGATACCCCTGCAGGCCTGACGTTGCGCTGACTACGCGTTAACCTCCTAGGCGATGGTGTAAGCCTTAATACATAACATGCTTCATTCATTGAGACGTAAGGCTGAAAAGCAACCTTAGGTCCAGGGGAGATGAGCGACCGCGCAAGGTATCAGCCAAAGAAAGACAAAGGCTACGAAAGGCGTGAAAATTAAAGATTCCTTAGCCTTCGTAAACCTAATAGCGTAAGGGTCGGAAAAGAACAAGAGTTAACCGAGGAAGGTCGGATAGGATAGATAAAAGTGAGTGACCTAACACAAGTAAGTAGAAGCATGCGTATACATGGGCTCTTATGGCACTAACCCGGTGGAGGCTGTGCTAGGGCTTTTTGCCTTGTATCTAATAAAATCCATGACCTAGCCTGGAATTACCCTAATTCGAGGTTCTGTCGTCCTAACCGGATGCCCTCCTAACTTGCAACTCTCGGTGGAGTGATGTAGGAGGGTGATGGAATACTGCTGTAAGAAACGACTAAAAAAGGGGTGCTCGAGGGCTTTTAACTTCCGAGCGTGGTATAAGCGACAAGAGGACCTCAAGCTGAGTCTGGCATTAATTATAGTTGTTTAACATTTTTGAATAGGGAATCGAAGGTTTAGTGGCTCGAGAACAATCTTCTACTCACAACCACGAGGCTTCAGGAATCTGCTGACAGTGTAGCCGGTTACGCTATGTAAGCAACTCAGCTGTCGCAGAGATGCATGCCGTTACAATTGACATAAATGAAATATCTGACCTGCACACACTTCGACTCTTTGAATACAACTCTGCATCTGTTGGCACAAAGGGATCTATAGCTGAGTCTGGCATAAGTCTAACTCTGCAGAGCTACTACAGGGTTTACAACTTGTAACTCATAAGCTATTAGTTTTTATTAGCTTAACATTCGGAACAAGGCTACTATGCAAGATAGCTGCTATACTTTATTCGTTTAGACTTAACTAGAGGGCTGTCTCATAGGCTGACAACTTGTAACTTAAGACCTCATGCATTATAATTGTGTCAAACACGGAATGTAGCGTACAGGACCTGTTATTTCTCTTTCTTCTTCTCCTCCTTAACCTTTTTCTCAATATATTTGGATTAACACGACGAAAAGCATAGTTCGCAAGCCAGAAATCGTAATCATGCACAGTTATATTTATGACCCAGCCGAAAATTAAATCTAAGCCCTTGTTGATGTAGATGAAGAGAAGTTTATTACGACGGAAACACTTAGTTCTCAAGCCACAAAACATAATCATACGCAGTTAAAATCACAACCCGTCGGGGATCGAACCCAACGCCTTGTAAACTTAAGGTTAGTATGCTAATGATACAACCGAGGAGCCTTGTATCTAATAAAATCCATGACCCGGCCTGAAATTACATCAGCCCTCGACAATACAAACTATTAAGTGAACTACGAGGGGTTATTAACTGTGTGTCTCTTATTACTCTTAGAAAATGTACATTTAAGCTCTACTGATAAAATGTTAGTCTCTTCTATCTTTAAAGTCGCAATGATGTCGCAACGTCCATTGGTTAACACTTGGTTTCTTTCGAGCGTAACATTTAAACTATATAGGCTATACTCGTATATATAACCTGTAGCGTGCCTGCCTCTTACCCGGAGGCCCCAGGTTCGATTCCTGGCTAGGTTAAGGATTTTTACCTGGACTTGTGGGTTGGTTCGAGGTCTACTTAGCGTACGTGGTTAGAATTGACGGGCTATCTGACGATGAGATAGCGGCTCCGGTCTAGAAAGCTAAGAATAACGGCCGAGAGGATTCGTCGTGCTGACTATACGACACCTCGTAATCCGCAATCCTTCGGGCTGAGCGACGGCCGCTTGGTAGGCCAAGGCCCTTCAAGGGCTGTAGTGTTATGGGGTTTGTTTATGTGTATATAACATTTTACTCTTACGTCTAAGTCTATTGAAAAATTGTCGTTCTCTTCTGACTTCAAACTGGTTACCTATCTGACCTTTATTAATCCAAATTTCGTTTCTTCTAATGTTTAACTGCCTGCTGTCATTTCTTGATGGATACAGTACTTTGCATCCATCTCTTGGCACAGGCCAGAGTAAAGTGTAGCTTCCACCGAAGTCCCAGTCAACATTCATGGCTGTGACAATATTGAAGTTGCTGGGGTATGGGTAGTGCTGAGTAATGACATTCAGAGCATGACTAGTGCATCTGAGTGTTATGAAAGGTGCTGCTCATAGGGTCAGTCGTGCTGCAATAGTACTTTCTGACCCAATGAGGAAAGCAATGACAAACTACCTCACTCATCATCTTGCCTAGTACGCCTCATTACGGTGCTGCCATTGTTTTTTGGGTTTTCCTTACAGCCGCATAACCTTTGGTGGTGCAATTTGCAGATCCAACCAGCCTCTGGGCTGATAACCTAACAGACAGACTAATTTTTAAACTTGCGACTCGACGGAAGAACATTTAACGATTCAGCTGAAGTTGGTACATTTTTGATAGCAGCAACACCCTTATCGATTGTTATCTGCAAGAACGCTTCTACTTTGTTAGGAATAGCAAATTAATCTCTATTGGTAAATGGTTTATCTCTTCTAACTTTAAAACTCGTGACGATGTGTAACCTCTGTTGTTCATGATCAATGACTGTTCACAATGTACCTTACAGTAATGTAATCTATTCGTCTTGTGTATATCTGTGGTTATTCTTCAATAAACAACTGCACTGGATGATCTACTAGACTTATGGTTTTTGTTATAGTCCTTTACTATAAGCAGTTACAACCTAAGCTTCTCAACATTGTATATTATTCCTACTAAGGTACACGGGAAACTGATAAATGTCTGATTCTAAGAAAACGAAAAGTTTACCGTGCTAATGACAATGAGTTAAAACGGTGTGTTCAGAACCAAAAAGAAATTCGTGCTACACACATGATAGTGAACGGAACCCAGGGCTTACGTCTTATTATAAGGCAAAAGGGCTTCCACCTCCTAGCAAAAGAGCAAAAGGGCTTTCTCCTCCTATCAAAAGGGATCCTGCTCCTAGCAAATGGGCTAAAGGGATCCTCCTCCTAGCAAAAGGGCAAAAGGGCTTTCTCCTCCTATCAAAAGGGATCCTGCTCCTAGCAAAGGGGCTAAAGGGATCCTCCTCCTATCAAAAGGGATCCTGCTCCTAGCAAAGGGGCTAAAGGGATCCTCTTCCTAGCAAAAGGGCAAAAGGGCTTTCTCTTATCAAAAGGGATCCTGCTCCTAGCAAAGGGGCTAAAGGGATCCTCCTCCTAGCAAAAGGGCAAAAGGGCTTTCTCCTCTTATCAAAAGGGATCCTGCTCCTAGCAAAAGGGCTAGAATTGAACTTGAAACGGAACAGTAACACGGGACTAGGAAAAATTGTAAACGATTTAATACTTATGCTTTTTACATAGGGACATAGCAGCTACACATAGTATTGATAGGGCTAGAAAGAATAGTGTAAAGCATAATGCATGTACTTTATTGATAGGGACAGCCCTTTTGCCCTTTTGCTAGGAGGAGGATCCCTTTAGCCCCTTTGCTAGGAGCAGGATCCCTTTTGATAAGAGGAGAAAGCCCTTTTGCCCTTTTGCTAGGAAGAGGATCCCTTTAGCCCCTTTGCTAGGAGCAGGATCCCTTTTGATAGGAGGAGGATCCCTTTAGCCCCTTTGCTAGGAGCAGGATCCCTTTTGATAGGAGGAGAAAGCCCTTTTGCCCTTTTGCTTGGAGGAGGATCCCTTTAGCCCATTTGCTAGGAGCAGGATCCCTTTTGATAGGAGGAGAAAGCCCTTTTGCTCTTTTGCTAGGAGGTGGAAGCCCTTTTGCCTTATAATAAGACGTAAGCCCTGGGTTCCGTTCACTATCATGTGTGTAGCACGAATTTCTTTTTGGTTCTGAACACACCGTTTTAACTCATTGTCATTAGCACGGTAAACTTTTCGTTTTCTTAGAATCAGACATTTATCAGTTTCCCGTGTACCTTAGTAGGAATAATATACAATGTTGAGAAGCTTAGGTTGTAACTGCTTATAGTAAAGGACTATAACAAAAACCATAAGTCTAGTAGATCATCCAGTGCAGTTGTTTATTGAAGAATAACCACAGATATACACAAGACGAATAGATTACATTACTGTAAGGTACATTGTGAACAGTCATTGATCATGAACAACAGAGGTTACACATCGTCACGAGTTTTAAAGTTAGAAGAGATAAACCATTTACCAATGGAGATTAATTTGCTATTCCTAACAAAGTAGAAGCGTTCTTGCAGATAACAATCGATAAGGGTGTTGCTGCTATCAAAAATGTACCAACTTCAGCTGAATCGTTAAATGTTCTTCCGTCGAGTCGCAAGTTTAAAAATTAGTCTGTCTGTTAGGTTATCAGCCCAGAGGCTGGTTGGATCTGCAAATTGCACCACCAAAGGTTATGCGGCTGTAAGGAAAACCCAAAAAACAATGGCAGCACCGTAATGAGGCGTACTAGGCAAGATGATGAGTGAGGTAGTTTGTCATTGCTTTCCTCATTGGGTCAGAAAGTACTATTGCAGCACGACTGACCCTATGAGCAGCACCTTTCATAACACTCAGATGCACTAGTCATGCTCTGAATGTCATTACTCAGCACTACCCATACCCCAGCAACTTCAATATTGTCACAGCCATGAATGTTGACTGGGACTTCGGTGGAAGCTACACTTTACTCTGGCCTGTGCCAAGAGATGGATGCAAAGTACTGTATCCATCAAGAAATGACAGCAGGCAGTTAAACATTAGAAGAAACGAAATTTGGATTAATAAAGGTCAGATAGGTAACCAGTTTGAAGTCAGAAGAGAACGACAATTTTTCAATAGACTTAGACGTAAGAGTAAAATGTTATATACACATAAACAAACCCCATAACACTACAGCCCTTGAAGGGCCTTGGCCTACCAAGCGGCCGTCGCTCAGCCCGAAGGATTGCGGATTACGAGGTGTCGTATAGTCAGCACGACGAATCCTCTCGGCCGTTATTCTTAGCTTTCTAGACCGGGGCCGCTATCTCATCGTCAGATAGCCCGTCAATTCTAACCACGTACGCTAAGTAGACCTCGAACCAACCCACAAGTCCAGGTAAAAATCCTTAACCTAGCCAGGAATCGAACCTGGGGCCTCCGGGTAAGAGGCAGGCACGCTACAGGTTATATATACGAGTATAGCCTATATAGTTTAAATGTTACGCTCGAAAGAAACCAAGTGTTAACCAATGGACGTTGCGACATCATTGCGACTTTAAAGATAGAAGAGACTAACATTTTATCAGTAGAGCTTAAATGTACATTTTCTAAGAGTAATAAGAGACACACAGTTAATAACCCCTCGTAGTTCACTTAATAGTTTGTATTGTCGAGGGCTGATGTAATTTCAGGCCGGGTCATGGATTTTATTAGATACAAGGCTCCTCGGTTGTATCATTAGCATACTAACCTTAAGTTTACAAGGCGTTGGGTTCGATCCCCGACGGGTTGTGATTTTAACTGCGTATGATTATGTTTTGTGGCTTGAGAACTAAGTGTTTCCGTCGTAATAAACTTCTCTTCATCTACATCAACAAGGGCTTAGATTTAATTTTCGGCTGGGTCATAAATATAACTGTGCATGATTACGATTTCTGGCTTGCGAACTATGCTTTTCGTCGTGTTAATCCAAATATATTGAGAAAAAGGTTAAGGAGGAGAAGAAGAAAGAGAAATAACAGGTCCTGTACGCTACATTCCGTGTTTGACACAATTATAATGCATGAGGTCTTAAGTTACAAGTTGTCAGCCTATGAGACAGCCCTCTAGTTAAGTCTAAACGAATAAAGTATAGCAGCTATCTTGCATAGTAGCCTTGTTCCGAATGTTAAGCTAATAAAAACTAATAGCTTATGAGTTACAAGTTGTAAACCCTGTAGTAGCTCTGCAGAGTTAGACTTATGCCAGACTCAGCTATAGACCCCTTTGTGCCAACAGATGCAGAGTTGTATTCAAAGAGTCGAAGTGTGTGCGGGTCAGATATTTCATTTATGTCAATTGTAACGGCATGCATCTCTGCGACAGCTGAGTTGCTTACATAGCGTAACCGGCTACACTGTCAGCAGATTCCTGAAGCCTCGTGGTTGTGAGTAGAAGATTGTTCTCGAGCCACTAAACCTTCGATTCCCTATTCAAAAATGTTAAACAACTATAATTAATGCCAGACTCAGCTTGAGGTCCTCTTGTCGCTTATACCACGCTCGGAAGTTAAAAGCCCTCGAGCACCCCTTTTTTAGTCGTTTCTTACAGCAGTATTCCATCACCCTCCTACATCACTCCACCGAGAGTTGCAAGTTAGGAGGGCATCCGGTTAGGACGACAGAACCTCGAATTAGGGTAATTCCAGGCTAGGTCATGGATTTTATTAGATACAAGGCAAAAAGCCCTAGCACAGCCTCCACCGGGTTAGTGCCATAAGAGCCCATGTATACGCATGCTTCTACTTACTTGTGTTAGGTCACTCACTTTTATCTATCATATCCGACCTTCCTCGGTTAACTCTTGTTCTTTTCCGACCCTTACGCTATTAGGTTTACGAAGGCTAAGGAATCTTTAATTTTCACGCCTTTCGTAGCCTTTGTCTTTCTTTGGCTGATACCTTGCGCGGTCGCTCATCTCCCCTGGACCTAAGGTTGCTTTTCAGCCTTACGTCTCAATGAATGAAGCATGTTATGTATTAAGGCTTACACCATCGCCTAGGAGGTTAACGCGTGGTCAGCGCAACGTCAGGCCTGCAGGGGTATCGAACGTAAAGTGTAAGTAAGGATTTTATTCGGGAATTCTGATAATACGCGAAATGCTGCAGAGCTATATTCCGGCACCAGATTAATTTTACGTATTACATTGGGTATTCAGTACAAGGATAGGTAAGGTCTTCCTGCGTGATTGTACCTAAGATGCAAACTTGTAGGGAAAAAATACTTTGTATTCTATGTGTTAGCAAATACATCGAAAGCTAGTCAACTTGCACGTGCAGTTATTTCTTCTATGTTATGCTAGGCTCTCCGTTTTTAGAACTTCGAAGATGCTCCCCAATATTACGCCGTCTGTAAATAAAGCATTTGTATTACACCTCACACCATATCCCTAGTCCTTCCACCAATCTCAGCATCAAAGTCCCTGGATCATGTCTTATCTCGTCTAGTTGGGTTGAGCGTAAGATCGAATCTCAAATTTGAGACTGTAACGCCCTTGTAAAGTTAAGCCTGGCGTCATATGCATGGGTTAACCTAGCACTCTTAACCATAATCAGGTAAGCAGCTAAGTCTTAAGAAGTTAACGATAGGCCATGTAAGGCAAGGTACTGGTCATCCTCCTAAGTTGTATCCCCCGACGCAGAGTCTGTAGCTCTTGAATGCTGTCATTAAGGCGGTAGAGGTGGGATCCCTCGCTGAGTCCAAGGGAAAAATCAACCCTGGATGGTAAGCAGGTTAAGAAAGAAAGAAAGAAAGAAGAAAATTAGAGAATGCGTCTATAAGGCTCTGTATATGTCTAATTACCCCTGTGTCCTAGCACAGCTCTCTCCTGAGTTAGCCCATCCCTTTTAGTTACCCTTACGACTAGCAGTATACCATTAATAAAAATCTACCCCTCCACCCTACCTCATAAAACAATTCAGATCTAAGTAGAGTAACGTTATCTTGGTAGCAAGAGCTGTAGTGCCGTCATCGCGAACAAGCTTTGACCTGTAGCTGAAGACTCCGCGTTCTCTCTCAAGTCAAGTGTCTCGCATCATAACATATTGTCAACATTTTTTAGTACTACACCAGGTAGGGGAAAATACAGCTTAGCTCGCAAAGTCATTCTTTTTCTGCTGAGATGAACATGTCTCCACATTTACTGTAGTCAGTACACATCGTACACATATTTCAATCAGGGTGAGGATATTTGAATTGCACTTAAGCTCTTTAGTTTTGAGTTTATGTCAACTCCACGTTCGAATCCTTAGGAGTAGCATTTACTCTGCTCCTCTAGGGCTGAAGTACTCCCTACAAGAGTTGGCCAAGCAGGTTGGATAGACGATAGCTTAGCACACAACATGCCTAGACCCAGCTAAAAAACCCGAGTTCGCTAATGCAGGCACAACATCACAGGTTGCTCGGCTCCTACCTAAGGCAAGGGTGCCCCTGGAGGAGCTTTACTCTGCTAGAACCTTACCACATCAGAATGAAGTGTCCTACAAGAGTTGGCCAAGGAGGTTAAACAGACGACAGCTTAGCACACATCATAGCTAGACTCAGGTAAAAAAACCTAAGTTCGCCATTGCAGACACAACAACAGCACAGGTTGCTCGGTGCCCCTGAAGGGGCTTTACTCTGATCACCCCCCCCTCGGAATAAAGTGACCTACAGGAGTTGGCCAAGGGAGGTTATACACAACAGCTTAGCATACATCATACCTAGGCTCAGCTAATGACCCCTAGTTCGCTAACACTTGCTCTTTCAAGTCAGGTATCCCTTTTAGTAGCCTCTTTCGACAGTATTCCATAAGATAACGACATCCTATTTTCTGAAGGTGTCCGAGGACGTAGCGCGTAGCTAGAGGTAGATTGCGCGTGGCGGCCATCTTGCGCGGTAGCCCTAGAGGTAGATTGCGCGTGGCGGCCATCTTGCGCGGTAGCCCTAGAGGTAGATTGCGCGCGGCGGCCATCTTGCGCATTAGCCCCTGGCCCAGAGTCCCCTTTTTATCACTACTATGGCTGAGGTGGGAATCGAACCCACCTCTACTCAGTTGACCTCCCGAGGCTGGGTGGACCCCGTTACAGCCCTCGTACCATTTTTGAATTTCGTGGCAGAGCCGGGAATCGAACCCGGACCTCCGGGGGTGGCAGCTAATCACGCTAACCACTACACCACAGAGGCGGACTATAAAAGTATTATGTCATATTATTATTATTATTATTATTATTATTATTATTATTATTATTATTATTATTATTATCATCATCAATATACAGTGTATATATATATAATATTTTTTTATTTATTATTCACTATTATTATCTAAATATATGGCCTGATTACTGATTGAAATGAGTTGCTACTCACGAGCGATTTATGAAAAAGGGAGAGAAGTGAGGATTGTATATGGGCCTACTCGTACTGGAATTAACTTGGAACTGACTGATGAAGTTGGGGATCCAGGCAAAAACCTGTCCCACCTCCGCTTTGTCCAGTACAATTTCAATAAATTAGTTATTACAAATATATTTTTATGAAAATATTATTACATATTATTATTATTATTATTATTATTATTATTATCATTATTATTATTATTATTATTATTATTATCATGCAGGAGGTTTCAGCGTTAGCTTACCTTGTGCCGCAGTAATTAGTCTGTGTCACTATCGAGTGGCTGCACACCCAAGTCAGAATCAGAACCGGGGTCAGCACACGAGGTAAACTAATCCCGTCGTCAATACTATTCGCTCGGAAATGCTTATAAACAGACAAAATCATATTTCTCTCGCCGGAAGTAAAAATCTTGCGTTTCTTCTTCAACTGATAACAGTCTGGTGAATTTTTGTTCGGATCCATCGCACAAAAATATCCAATAACGAGTAAGAAGAAACCTACAAACGTACAAGAGACTACAAGAATTATGAATTAGCACACAATACGCACATGCACTGTTTTTGTAAAAGCGAAGCACACGTGTTCAGGACATCCACTGTGTGAGTAAGTATGGCAGCTCCGCATTGACTGCAACATTGCCAAAACTCGCTCTGAGTAGCGCACCCCTCTTGCCCCCTCACCTACCGTGTGACAACACCGAAGGCGCTGCCCCTGTCGCCCGCGCCATCCGCTGGTCTATACACTCACTTCCGCTTTAGTCTGCTCAAAAGGTGGTCCGGAGAATAGTAATGCCATTCCTTGTACAGCCAGTCCCTGTTATGAATGGTATGAAAATGTTGCTCATAGTGTCGGTCGGTGCATGCATTTCAGTGCGCTTCGCAGACTGATATGTAACAGCAACTTCTGGCTCAGTGAAGAAAGCAACGGGAAACTACCTCACTCCTCATTTCCCTAGTACGCCTCTTCAGTGATGCCTAGGCCATCTATGACAGCTGATGGCAGAGCTGTTGGGGATCCAACCAGCCTTAGGGCCGAAGATTGAACATACATACGTACAGTATCTGTGGAAGGCAACAGAAATCACGATGTACTTAGTTCGATCTCATGCCGATAGGTATACAACTGTGTACCTACGGCATCATGGCGAATGAAAAATGATTTCGCTGATAGAAACGTATTAACATTACATACATACATACATTATCATTATAGATTGCTATGCCGTTCAGCGTTCAGTAGTAACGCTTTTAGAAACTTGCAAAAAGCGTGTTTGTTTTAGGTTCATTGAATATTTCTCGTAAAGAAGACATAGTAATCTATAACTGGTACCCGTTTCAGCTCTTCGAACCTTCTCGTTTTCTCAATATCGTATTAAGCTCGTATTAGTGATAGTAGGCTATGTTACAAAGCTGGCACATTTATATAATTGATGTCAAATTAATTATTGTTCGTGCAAAAGTTTATACATACAAATTAAATCCAATATACTTTTTTCTTTTTCTTTTTTGCTATTTGTTTTACGTCGCACCGATACGCCTAGGAGTGAGAAGGAAGCGGCCGTGGCGTTAATTACGGTAGAGCTCCAGCATTTGCTTGGTGTGAAAATGAAAAACCACGGAAAACCATCTTCAGGGCTGCCTACAGTGGGGTTCGAACCCACTATCTCCCAGATGTAAGCTCACAGCTGCTCGACCCCAACCGTACAGCCAACTTGCCCGGCAATCCAAGGATGCAAGCATATGTTAAAAATATACATATAAACAGAATCATACAACCAGAAATCAAGCCTGATAATATCTTCTAAATAGGTTAAGTTCAGTAGCATTAAAATTTATCCGTATATTTTGCTTTACATTTCTTGATATTGTATTATATTTATTCAAAATCTGGCGAGCTTTTAGTAATTGTGGAATGGAATTAAATGCTGTTACAGCCATATACAATACACTATTAATTGCATACTTCACCTGTTCGTTCTTGGGATATGTAAGTCTCCTGATTGCCGTGTTGCATGATCATTAATTGATGAATTATTTAAAAAAAATAGTTTCTTTTGGCCGGAGTTAATTCTATTTATTATAGAAGGGTAGTGTTATCAACAAAAATAACATCATGGTTTTTTAACTTGGGATTAAGTAATGCTGTGATTTTTCGTTGTCTTCAGCACGTAAATACGGCTGCTACTCACCTGGGAAACAGACGCCCGTTGTAGCCGCCCCTAACCTGGAGAACAGACGTCACATGTGTGGCTGTGAATCTTTGACAATCAGAGATCAGGATTGGAAACGACTGGAAGCGTTTGAGATGTGGGTCTGCAGACGAATTCTAAGGATTAAACGGATTGAAAAGAGAACAAACCAAAGCGTTATAGAAGAAATTAAAGGGAAGCGAGAACTTATTTTAAGGATACAAATAAGAAGAGAACATTCACTGGCCACATCTTGCGACTTAACACCTTTCTTACCAATCTGCTGGAAGGGAAAATCACGGGGAAGAAAGGCTGAGGATGATCAAGGAAAAAATTCCTTCATGACTTAGCACAGAGTCTCCATTATGGTTCTGCGTGGCCTCCGTGACTCAGGCGGCAGTACACCGGCCTCTCACCGCTCGATACCTTGGTTCAAATCCCGGTCATTCCATGTGAGATTTGTGCTGGACAAAGTGGAGGCGGGACAGGTTTTTCTCCGGGTACTCCGGTTTTCAATGTCATATTTCATCCCAGCATTCATTAATCATTGCCCCAGAGGAGTGCGACAGGTTTCGGCAGCCGGCACAATTCTTATCCTCGCCACTGGATGGGGGCTTCATTCATTCCAGACCCCATCGAATGACTGGAAACAGGCTGTGGATTTTTATTATGAAATGAAACGAGGAGCTGAGGACAAGAAAAACGTTTGCAAAGACAAGGCATTGCCTTTAGACACTGATGATGATGAGTGTTACCAAAGAGAATGCAACAGATAACCTATCCGGAGCAATGTTTGGTGATGAGTGTTACCAAAGAGAATGCAACAGATAACCTATCCGGAGCAATGCTTGGTGATGAGTGTTACCAAAGAGAATGCAACAGATAACCTATCCGGAGCAATGTTTGGTGATGAGTGTTACCAAAGAGAATGCAACAGATAACCTATCCGGAGCAATGTTTGGTGATGAGTGTAACCAAAGAGAATGCAACAGATAACCTATCCGGAGCAATGTTTGGTGATGAGTGTAACCAAAGAGAATGCAACAGATAACCTATCCGGAGCAATGTTTGGTGATGAGTGTTACCAAAGAGAATGCAACAGATAACCTATCCGGAGCAATGTTTGGTGATGAGTGTTACCAAAGAGAATGCAACAGATAGCCTATCCGGAGCAATGTTTGGTGATGAGTGTTACCAAAGAGAATGCAACAGATAACCTATCCGGAGCAATGTTTGGTGATGAGTGTTACCAAAGAGAATGCAACAGATAACCTATCCGGAGCAATGTTTGGTGATGAGTGTTACCAAAGAGAATGCAACAGATAACCTATCCGGAGCAATGCTTGTTGATGAGTGTTACCAAAGAGAATGCAACAGATAACCTATCCGGAGCAATGTTTGGTGATGAGTGTTACCAAAGAGAATGCAGCAGATAACCTATCCGGAGCAATGCTTGTTGATGAGTGTTACCGAAGAGAATGCAGCAGATAACCTATCCGGAGCAATGTTTGGTGATGAGTGCTACCAAAGAGAATGCAACAGATAACCTATCCGGAGCAATGTTTGGTGATGAGTGTTACCAAAGAGAATGCAACAGATAACCTATCCGGAGCAATGTTTGGTGATGAGAGTTACCAAAGAGAATGCAACAGATAACCTATCCGGAGCAATGTTTGGTGATGAGAGTTACCAAAGAGAATGCAACAGATAACCTATCCGGAGCAATGTTTGGTGATGAGTGTTACCAAAGAGAATGCAACAGATAACCTATCCGGAACAATGTTTGGTGATGAGTGTTACCAAAGAGAATGCAACAGATAACCTATCCGGAACAATGTTTGGTGATGAGTGTTACCAAAGAGAATGCAACGGATAACCTATCCGGAGCAATGTTTGGTGATGAGAGTTACCAAAGAGAATGCAACAGATAACCTATCCGGAGCAATGTTTGGTGATGAGTGTTACCAAAGAGAATGCAACAGATAACCTATCCGGAACAATGTTTGGTGATGAGTGTTACCAAAGAGAATGCAACAGATAACCTATCCGGAGCAATGTTTGGTGATGAGTACATTGTTTTCTGGACATTACGAATGGAGAACTACAGAGGGCTTAGAGTGCAACGGGCGAGTTGGCCATGCGGTTGAGTGCGCGCGGCTGTGAGCTTGCATTCGGGAAAGAGTGGGTTCGAACCCCACTGTCGGCAGCCCTGAAGATGGTTTACCGTGGTTTCCCACTCTCACACCAGGCAAATGCTGGGGCTGTACCTTAATTAAGGCCACGGCTATTTCCTTCCCATTCCTAGGCCTTTCCTCTCCCATCGTCGCCATAAGACCTATCTGTGTCGGTGCGACGTAAACCAAATAGCTTAGAGTGCATTATTTTGAAGAATTTGAAGCTCCACTATCTGATCTTGAGTGCAGGAACTCCATACAACATGAGTGCATTGTACATGTCTTCGAATTAATGCATGGTAAACACGTTTTAAATTAGATACAGCAGTCTGTTGTCTGTTGCCTTTCGTGTTGAGGCTCCGGCTTAGATTCCCAGCCAGGTTAGGTATTTCTACCTAGATCTGACGGCTCGTTCGAGATCAACTCAGCCTACATAATTACAAGTGAGGTTCTAGAAAGCCAAGAATAACGACCGAGAGCATTCGTCATGCTGACCACACGACACCTCGTAATCTGCAGGCCTTTGGGCTGAGCAGCAGTCACTCGGTAAGCTATAGCCGTTCAGTGCTGTTGCAGCATGGTGTTTGGTTTGGTTTACTCTGTTATAAACACCTATAGTAGGTACTGTTTAATAATAATAATAATAATAATAATAATAATAATAATAATAATAATAATAATAATAATATTTTTTTTGCTAGGGGCTTTACGTCTCACCGACACAGATAGGTCTTATGGCGACGATGGGATAGGAAAGGCCTAGGAGTTGGAAGGAAGCGGCCGTGGCCTTAATTAAGGTACAGCCCCAGCATTTGCCTGGTGTGAAAATGGGAAACCACGGAAAACCATTTTCAGGGCTGCCGATAGTGGGATTCGAACCTACTATCTCCCGGATGCAAGCTCACAGCCGCGCGCCTCTACGCGCACGGCCAACTCGCCCGGTATAATAATAATAATAATAATAATAATAATAATAATAATAATAATAGTAATAATAATAATAATAATAATAATAATAATAATAATAATAATAATATAGATTTTACGTCCCACTAACTACTCTTACGGGGTTCGGAAACGCCGAGGTGCCAGAATTTTGTCCCGCAGGAGTTCTTTAACGTTCCGATAAATCTACCGACACGAGGATGAAGTAGCTGAGCACCTTTACATTCCACAGAACTGAACCAGGATTAAACCTGCTAAGTTGGGCTCAAAAGGCCAGCGCTCTATCGTCCGAGCCACTCAGCCCGTCAGGTACTACGCTACTTTTAATAAATTGCAGATGGTTTTGCCAGTCTAGTTTGGCGGTAATAAAAACATCTTAATGTATTTTTAAAAAAGCAACCTGTTTAACAAATTTATCTTTAAGAGTCAGAATATTACTGGGCCCAAAATAAATCTCCAGCACCCTCTTGTGCTGACGGTAAACTATTTTCATAGCTGCGTATTCGATTGAGATCAAGCGGAGCTGATTTGATTGATATCATTTTGTTCGGAACTTAGTCGTCTTACCAATTATTGAGCAATCAGACGTTTTCCCTTTCTTTGTTGTGGACTTTATGCAAGTATGTCGAAAATTTAACAAAATATTATTTTCAAAGAGATATCTGTCGCTAACGGCTTCTTAAATTGAAATTATTTTAAGTCACTATATAGGGTATTTTATAGGCTTGAAAACGACACTTTGTCCCCGAACACTACACAGCCAAAACGGGGTCTTATTTTAAGACCATCTTGTTTGGAAAGGTGAGGACACATACATTTTTTCTTTAGGTCTCAAATATTAGTTTTAAAATGTTCTTTCAAACAAATTATTACAATGCCGATATCACTAATAGTTACAGAAATAACAGCCATGCCAAATAATGTCGCCTTTTGTGACAGGTATTTCAGTGATACTACGCACGCAGCGCCATACCCAAAAGAAAGATGATTTCCAGTCAAAACATTATTCCGCCCGGTACAACTCTAAAAACAGAAGTTATCAAATGAAGCGTTAAGCTTCTATTTGCATTCACTGGTTCACTGTAATCCTAAATTTATTGAAATAAACCACATCAAGTGGAAGGACTGTTCAGGAACTGCACAGTCGCATTGGTAGGTGAGATGATCAGGAGTAATTACCACAGAAGCGCACTTGCTAATTGTATCACCATGACAAGCGTGTTCGACGTATCACTGATAATGGGATTTGGTAAGCGCTTAGATTATATCAATCTACTCAACAGAGATCGCTGATGAATGTGCATAATACAATTGCGAATTGACGTGAAATATATTCACGTTTCTATGGGATTTATAATAGCTATTTATGCAAAGGGTTCCGAAATATGAGTGAGTCATCCAGAGTTTGGACGCTTTGCATTACATAATGCGTTTTTTTATTTACTTACTTAATTACTTACTCTCTCGCTTATTTACTTACATACTTTTTCCGTCCTCTTTTATCGTGCAGTTTTAAGGTTTTCCAGAGAGTCAGCCAATTGATTCTGTCCCGGACCAATCCTTTACTCGCTTGCACTGCCGCCCTTACCTCTTCCTCCAAGGTCCTTTTGGGTCTTCCACAAGGCCTTACTGTCTGCATCCTGGCGTCGAAAGCTGCCTTCGCTACACTGGCATTTTCCATTCCTTGGATATGTCCAAACCATTCCAGATGGTTTTAATCAACTCTCTCCAGCACAGGTGGGCATGCTTTTTGATACTGGCTTTACGTCGCACTGACACAGATAGGTCTTATGGCGACGATGGGATAGGAAAGGCATAGGAGTTGACAGGAAGCGACCATGGCTTTAATTAAGGTACAGCCCCAGCATTTGCCTGGTGTGAAAATGAGAAACCACAGAAAACCATCTTCAGGGCTGCCGACAGTGGGATTCGAACCCATTATCTCCCGGATGCAAGCTCACAGCCGCGCGCTCCTAACCGCATGGCCAACTCACCCGGTAGCACACGTGGGACTTCATGATCTGATTTCTTATTCTGTCCCTTCTAGCTTTGCATACAAATTTCCGAATCCTTTCCACCATTCGAGCTGTAGATGCGCTTCGCTGGAATTCGCCTCATTGAGCTCGGCCACCTTAAATTTGAGTCGTCCCCGCTGACCCTTTTGACGCTCGACATTGGTGATTTTGAACTTTTTAGAATTCTGCTTCCTGGAGCTTACTTTGGTATTTGGTGGTCATTTCCCCAGATTCACAGCCATAGAACAAGGCAGAAAGAAACTATCTCTTAAAACTTAGAGCTCCATCGATTCGGAAATATTTCGGTTATTCAGAAATGTTCCCCGTCAACGAATTGAAAAGCCGCCTCATTGCCTGGGATTGAGATGCGATTTTACCACCTCGTCTGCCATCTTGCAGCACTGTAGGAACAAAATATTTAAATTCTGTGGTTTTCTCCATTTGTGTCCAATTCCTTGAGCAGTGGGTTAGTGCGACATCATCATAGTCTTCATCCTCCTTGCTATGAACTTCATGCCTCTCTTTTCGAGCTCCTTTTACCAAATTAATAAATTCCTCTACAGATTCTCCGCCGAGTCACCCACCAGTAGCAGATCGTCTGAGAAGGCTCAGGGAGTAATCTGCACAGTTCTCAAATAAAATGGCATTTCTAGCACGGAGATAGCTGACGGATTAATAGTGTGTATTTTTATTCCTTGTTTACTATTTTTTTTTACCTGTATGTTATAGTGTAATATTTATATTGAACTTATGAGTTCGCCAGATTAAAAGATTTTAAGTTGCATTGAACGAAATTCTGACACTGCGAGATATTTTAAAAATGGGGATTTGGATGAGTGGTGAAAGGCATGATGAGCACATGGGCAACACATATAGTTTTACGTTCCGAAGATCGAAGTTCGAATCCTTGTCACTGCAGAACTGAATGGTCATTAGGAATAACACAACGTGAGGAAGAACAGGTGGTGGTGATTATTGTTTTAATACGAGGTACAGTATAACTAGGCAACAATCCTCTATATAACACTAATTTGAGAGAAAACATTGGAAAAGATCCGACACTTCGGAAAATGAAGGTATCGGCCGAAGAGTGACGAGGACCACGAAGGGCGTGAAAATAAAAGACTCCATACGCCTCGAATGCTCTGATACCTCCGGGGTTGGAAAAGAACAAGAGTTCACACCAAGGGAGGTCGGATAGGATGTATGAAAGTGAAAAGTCTGGCACAAGTAAGTGGAAGCAATGCCAGGACTCAGCTAAGGGTCCCGTGGTCGCCAACGCACACTCCCAAGTGAGGAAGAACAATCCAGTTATTATTAGAAAATGACCCTAGGGAATCTGCCACGTGGGTAAAGTAAACTCGTGTTCTCATCCCGAGGTGGCGCAGCTCTTTTCAGGCACACCCCCAATGGAGGTGAGCTGCATGTATCATTTCAACCACATACCAGCCCTCCTGTCAGTCTTAAATTTCTGGCAGTACCGGGAATCGAACCCCGGCCCACTAGGACGGCAGCTAATAACACTAACCCTTACCCTACGGAGGCGGACTGCCACATGGGTGAAAGCCCTAAATACAGAATGGGATTGATTGATTGATTGATTGATTGATTGATTGATTGATTGATTGATTGATTGATTGATTGATTGATTGATTGATTGATTGATTGATTGATTGATTGATTGATTGATTGATTGATTGATTGATTGATTGATTGATTGATTGATTGATTGATTGATTGATTGATTGATTATAATCTGTACAAATGCAAACTTAAATCTTTGATACGCAATGACGTGACTGGTAGTCCACGGTTTTCATGCTAAGCTGTGCAATGCGAAGGTGTGGCGTCGCCCCAAACATGTTTGTGTGAGAACTATGTGGTCACAAGTGTGGAACCTGTACTGTTCCTTAATTCTTCTTCTTCTTATTCTTATTCTTGCTTCGTTATGTTTATTCAAAGAGCGGGTTTAAACTTGTTCGCTGGTGTGATGGTTGTCACCTTCTTATCCTCCCAAAATCTCTTCATGAATTCACTGTGTTACATCTGGAGTTCTGTGGACCACTTCCTACCTGTTTTCGTTTTACTAAAGCCTCCACGATCTTCTGTGATGTCGTCCGTGATATTCATTTCTTCTAGATAGTTTATTTTGACCTTCTTTGAGTAGATTACTTTAAATAATCTTTTTCTGAGTCTCTCGCTGTCCATTACATAGACATGGCCGTATAATTTTGGACGTCGCTTACGTACGGCATCACTGAACCTGTCAGTTAATGAGTACAGGTTCTCTTTTCTCCTCTTAATCCACATTCCATTTTATCTCATGGGACCATAAATTTTCCGGAGAATTTTCGTTTCTTGCTTTTTAATTTCTATAATTTTAGAGTTACCTGCAAGGTGTCTGAGGCGTACAAAGCTTCCAGCAAAGCAACTGTCTTGTAGTGTCGTAATTTTGCCTTACGCTATATGACTCTTTTGTTGTAGTTTTTCCACGTTTAGTCTGTACGCCTTACGGAATTTTGTTGCTTTTTCTACGTTGGCTCTACTTTCTAGTCCCGATAGTAATATAATCCCTCCAAGGTATTTGAAAGACACCTGTAAATATTTTACCGTTTTCCATCTCTAGCGAAGTTTTCTTGCTATGTTGATGTAGAATTTCCCATGTACTGTTTTCTTTCTTACGATAAATGAAGGCCTGCTACTACTCATTAATTATTATTAATAAGTATGAAATGTTAATTTTCAGCGTTGTGTCTTTTCACTATGGCCCTATACAATCAGTTTATTCTACACATTAGCCTACGTTTTCAGTAAAATGTAAAAAAAAATATTATAGTAACATTTTCTGTTCTTATAAATTACCTACATGTTATGTTTTAGGTGTCGACAGATACTCCTGTGAGATCGGTCCCTTGTCTTATCGTTTCTCCCTCCCTGCATTGTGTTATACAGTCACACCATGTCCTGGAACATAATATTTACTGGAGATATTGTACGTGTGATACACAGCTGTACACACTCGCTGCAAGCGCCTGACATCAGGGTGGCTTTATCTCGACTGTCTCAAAGTGACAGTGCTGATAACCATAAGGTCTTAATTTATGGCACAACATTAAAGCGACACCTCTAAATACCTGAACATGCCAACTAAGTAGGTTACAGGGTTAAAAAGTATAACCAACATCACCAATATTCTTGAGGTTAATAAAGTTGTACGCTGTTTACAGGGGGTTGCAGTGATAAATATTTGGAGTAGGAGAAGTTCAGCTTAATTCCTGGTATGTAGGCCTTAATGCCGGAGGAACATGGAAGGACCTCGTCCCCGATTTTATTCCAGCGGTGAATTACTTTATCAGTCGAATATTTAATTTCGGGATTCTACTAGAATTCTTCTTTGTTAAACGATTGGCATCGTTGTCTGAGATCTACAACAACTAACTGAACACATGTGGAACATAGGCCTACTACTGTTTTTTTCCTTTAGCTAGTTTGGCTTTTAAGGTAAATTCCCGCACTTGATTTCTTAGGAATTAGCACTGAGTATTGATAAATCCACAGTAACAGAAACATAACTTTACGTTTGGCTTACTCCAGCGTGAAAGCAAGGTCTGACCACCTTATTACGTCCTCTAAACATGTTGTACTCTGATGGAAAATATTGTAAATACCGCAGTGGATCCCTTTGGTAATAGAATCGAGAAACTTCTGTACTTTTTCTACTTACTGTGGAAGACAGGCTCCTTTAACGTGAGCATTTAATACTCTACCAAGTAGTATTATTCGTAGTGATACTGCCATGAATTCACGGAATACTGCGCAATTGGTCATATGTAACAACACAGACTACTGCGTATCTAGCCGAAGTACAGGGTATACGTGAAGGAACTCTGGGGTTTTAAAGTTGAATATTTTAATGAAATAAAAAATTAACGATAATGTGTTATACATGGTTTGAAAAAAATATAGCCAAGTTATTTTACAACCTAGTGCAGTTCAAAATGCGATCCATTTGTGGTACGGCATACATGGAAACAGTAATCGACCTCTTGCCACCTCCTGGCCAGCATGTGTGGGGTCATAATTGCCACGGAAAGGATGATCATAGCAAGTAAGTGGCATTTATTAAATCAGATTAGATCATAACAATACAACGGCATGTCGAAAAGTTTTATGCACGGCATAAGCCCTGCAAAGCGTTGAGCTTGAAGTGGCCAATCAGCGCCCTGTCCGTCTCAGTGCGATGCAGTGCAGTGCAATGGTGACGCCATAACAGAGGGCCAGTGTGTTATATAGCTCATAGGAACTGGATCAGTTGTTACTGCACAGCTGGGGATCCCGGAACCGACTGTTCATAAGGAGAATATTGCAGACGTAAAACACCTACGGCAAAAATCGTTTCTGTGGCAAGAGGTCTATAACCATTTGGAAGTAGACCTATGCCGTGCACAAAAATGGAGCACATAGTAAACTGTAAAAATCCACAGTTCTAGCCCTTCAGGCAAGCAACTCAATGTTGAAAACATCCTAGGGATATGAACTACGAATTTTAGGTGAACCTTACTTATTTCTAAAGATTACAATCCTTTCCTTAATCATCGTCAACCGGTCCATTAGATTAGCAGTTTGCTTCTTTCTACCAGTAGGAGCATTAATGTGAGTCAATCCATTGTTTGACTTAAACACCACTACGAGCGCTAATGTTAGTCAACGCAGAGTTTCACTTCAACACCACTACGAGCACTAATGTTAGTCAACGCAGAGTTTCACTTAAACACCACTACGAGCGCTAATGGTAGGCAACGCAGAGTTTCACTTAAACACCACTACGAGCGCTAATGGTAGGCAACGCAGAATTTCACTTAAACACCACTACGAGCGCTAATGTTAGTCAACGCAGAGTTTCACTTAAACACCACTACGAGCGCTAACGTTAGTCAACGCAGAGTTTTAATTCAACACCACTACGAGCGCTAATGGTAGGCAACGCAGAGTTTCACTTCAACACCACTACGAGCGCTAATGGTAGTCAACGCAGAGTTTCAATTAAGCCCTTATAACTACATTCGGGATGGACAGTTTTCAAAAAATAAAAAAACTCCTGAGAGTACAGAACCGTGGAACACATTACAGAAATAATTATGTAAATATGTTAATTTGGCTAGGATTTGAATAAAAAAGAAAGCGAGTAAGGAAACAAGTGATTTTAGGCTGTTTTTTCTGGAATTGCATTTAGGCCGGAAGTTATTTTCGAAAGTGGGTTTCTACTTCGATCGAACTATCTAAGACTCACAATTAGAAACCCTTTAGCCCATCACCTATCGACACAATTAAGGAAATTGCTTAAATTTACGTGTTACGTAGTAGGGGGGGGGGGCTACTGTGTCCGCTAAGGAATGTTTGCAACATTTAGAGGAAGTCTCAAACACGTTGTCCTTTATTTTAGATTTGTTTAAAATATTTAACTTCAAAACCCCGGAGTTCTTTTATGGATAACCTGTATTACAATTGCAATTAAATTAATGAAATGAAAAAGTAGATTACCATATTGTTTTGAAGTACCAGTACTAAGTAACTATACCATACGTGTTAGTTGATGCAGTGTTTCAGTATTATGTTGATAATTCTCAAAATGCATCACTGTTCTAATTTGATAGTAACAATTTGAATAATCTGACTTAAAATATGGCAATGTGCCGTTTCGAATTCGAAACTAGTGTCCGAGAGGAAGCATTAACATCTTCAGTCTACATGGCCAAACTGCCACAGCCATTTCCATATATTGGCGTGGGGTCCGCGCTGATTTTTACCAGGGTGGGCCTAATTTTAGACATACTGTTGAGTATGCAAGTGGACGGAGACTAAGCCATCCCCATCCACGGATAGCTAGTTTGCCTGAGAAGGGGGTGGTCCCATACTGTCGCGCGTCCAACAATTCGTACCTCAGGATGGATCTTTCCCCCCTGCTAACTTTGTATGCATAACCAGAAGTGTCTACTGTGTCTGTTTGAGGTCTGGGATAACCCAGAGTCGAAGTGCAACAATATCTTTAGCACTGTAATCAGGTCCTGCCCGATGAGGATAGCAGATACATATCTCCGTGGTAGGACGCACTCTGCGAGGAAAGGAGCGTGCCCAATAACGTCTACATCACCGTTCTCTGCTAATCCGAGGATGGTTGCACAGTTGTACTTCCTCTTAAAACAATAATCACCACCACCAACACCATCTGCTAATGAATTGGAGTAGATGGTGATTCCTGAAGTGTTCTTATGTATCAATGTATGTGTAGCGTGTGGAAGAAGCTCCCGTAGTAATCATGTGTCAGTCAATGAGCGGTCTGTCATTATAGTTGGGAACAAAACATGACGGCCTCAGTTCCTAGAAGCGAACTGGAAGCCAGTAATCAATCACACCCTGCACCCTGCTGAGTTAATGAGTTCTAAGTGATCCTTGTTTGTTTTGGAGAGGCTGCCAAACCACTTTCTTCCTCACTCTCTGTAGTATTTACCCTTTCTTCGTGTAGAGTGCAGTAGCCGATTTGGCAACTCTGGCTGCAGTAGAGGTAGTAAATCCTGTAGTCACTAATAGATAGCGAGCTGCCGCTGGAAAGTAGTGCTGTGAGGCGAGATCGTCATGATTTGTCCCCATCAATAATTGCCTAACTGTGGTATATTTGGTACCTATTCTCTTCACCAGTGTCATTGTGGTTTAGGGCCGCTCCCACAGTCCCCTAAGGAAAATGTGAATCGAATTTCGTTACAGCTCCTGTTCAGTGAAGTGGTTACCTTCCAAATGTTGCCTCTTAACTTTAAGTGTTTGTCAGACGCGTAACAAATTTCTGTTTGAGTATTTACATTTGCATAAGTTGCATTGCGATAAGGATGGTTGCCGATTGTGGGAACAGGGCAATCGTGTCTCTTCGTGGAGCTTTCGTTGGTGGTGTAAACAGTTCCTCGATAGTTTGGACCAAATGACCACTTTCTTGTAGTGTTTCATTCCCTCGACGTTACCTGTTGGAGCAGGTACTAACCGATTCCGTTGAGATGTCGTGTTGGTGGAGAATTCTAAGTGTGACCTGGACGGTAAGATGAACAAATACTTCCAATACAGACGATCTAAGCATCAAGAAACGTCTATCTTCCCATGTAAATGAGGATTTCCTCCAGTTCCTTCGCCAGAGGACAGAATCTGGAATACACCATTTTTCAAGGCAAATTGAAAGAGCAGACCACGAGGAAGACCAGCAAGTAGATAGTACAAGGAAAGCTAAAGGTCGCTCTGGATAGAGACATTTCGTAACACAGAAATGACAAAGTAAATTATTTCAAGACGCTCAGCAATGAGCAGAACGACTGATGATAAAAATGTTCTATGGAAAATAAAACTTCCACGAGTTAAATCACTACATCTAGACATGGCGGCCATCTTTATACCGGCTAGCTTTGTGTAACTATGTCAAGGGTCAGCAAAAGAAGTTACCTTACTGTTCTTGGTTCGGGTGAATTGACCACTTACAGTGTATACATGCAACACAGTCCTAATTCATAGACATGTTGACTTAAAATGACTGTTGTTTGCACGTCAGCGATAGGTGCAAATATAATTCAGTGATACTTTCAGCTTCTGTAATATTTCGAGCTTCTGTAGACAGTGAACTAGAGTATCATGTAATGCACTCAGCCGACAGTAATAGTTTCCACGAGTTAAGTCTAGCCCTTTGGTACGCCCTAACTCTATTTCCACATTTACACTACTGTAACATTCAACAGGCATTCCTTTAACCGCCTGTGTCCAAACACCTCCCTCATACATGAAAGAAAAGTAATCTTCTTACCATTGTTAATGACGTACAGTCTGGAAATACAAGCAAAGGAATGTCGTCAAAGGCAGCAGCAGAGCAAAGTGTTTCATTTTATGATTCTTTCCTTTAGTACTGTGTAAAGAAAAGTATTATCTTTACCCTCAAATCTACTCTACTTGGAAAGAATGGGAACTATGGCCCTAATTTCAATCCGGTATGATCTAATTTATCCCATGGAAACAGTGGATTTTTTCATTTCTTGTCAACTAGAACTCTTATTACGACTACTGCATAAGGTTTCATTCTGTCCCTGAAGGGGTACCCAATAACATCGTTCCTCAGGCCAGGGAGATTTTATTCGTTGAAGGAGATGTTCGAAGAAACTTAAGTTGTTGGCGGTCGTGATTTATACTATGAACTCTCCCGGCATTCGCCTTCATGTAGGAAAATTGGAAAAAAAAAGGAAGATCGTTATCAGGACAGCCGGCGGCGGAGAGAAGACCCTCTCCGTCTCCCGAATGCACAACTGTAGATACACGATAGAGCAGTGGCCACAGGTAAGCCGAAGCTCACTCTGATCGGTTGGTCGGTCATAATGCTGAGTGTAGAGCAACGGTAGATTTTAATCACGTTTGATTAATTCTTCTGGCTCGGGGACTGGTTTTTGTGTTTTTCCCATATTCAGACAATGCACTACACTACCAACCACCACAGAAACACGCAATAGTGATTACATCCCTCCATATCGGGCTGTTGCAAGGAAGGGCATCCGGCCTTAAAACAGAGCCAAATCTACACACGTGACATACAGTTTGCATCCGTGGAAACTGGGCAGAAGAAGATGAAGAACAGCCTTGACCATCCTTATAACGTCTCGGATACTGGATAATGTATTTGTCGGTTTTTATAATTTTTCATTTTTGTATTAATTCAAAGCGAACCTTTCACTTTTCTTTCAACACTGAGCTAATTCCTTTTTTCGACACAACAAAATTCCGCTTCTTGAACATTTTAGCAATAGCAGAATAACAGCCTATACAAAAAGGCACTGAAGTAGCTTCCCCAAAAAGGTTCTATTTTCCTACTCACTATGAGAGAAACGCACATCTGATTACTTCTTATAGCCTATAGAATAATCGTCCAGTTATACTTGTTAAAACAATGATCACCATCACAACTACCTAAACACCCCTGTGTGAATGGCAGCACACTAACACAAATTCGTGGTAAATATAACATGCAAAATTATGAAAGCGTATAGTGGAGAAAATGTTTATATTAAGTGAAAACATCCCCTCAATCCAACTATGTTAGTTATTCAAATTGAAATAACCGTAAAGAGATCTAGGGACCTTCCGGTACTGCTGTGATAATTGTTTATTTTCTATTTCAGCAGATACACAAGATTTTATTACTCTTTGTTTGGTTTGAGCCTTGGATGGTCGTTCCTTGATGGTGTTCTGGAAGTAATATCATTATAATTTAAAAAATAAGGTTCCTAGAAGGAAACTGTGAAGTCTTCAATTGATAGTGTACAACAGGCTTCAGAAGTGCTCTCTCTGAGAGACAAACCACATCTGACCAAGATACTTCTGACTGAAGCAGTAATCTAAAGAGCACCGACTCACTAGTGACACGTTGGTAGTTGTCTATTCATACACAGCGAAACTAAGATGTAGTACAAGAGGCTTTCGAATGTTGAAAAAAAAAGAAAATTACAATATTGCAAAATTGGATCATGTATACTGAATGGCCTTATTGCAAACTCAACTCTAGGAAGTACCAATGCGTGTTAGAAAGACGAGAAATGGTAAGAGAGAGTGCGTATTCCCGTCCTATTCTACCTTAGTTACTCATCAAGACCCGAATGTGATCGTTTGAGAAGTGATCTGCTTGCTTTCATCCTGACCATTGTTCTTTGTGCTCGTGGTACAAAACGTTTGGGCTGTTTCATGGAGCGCGGTAGGATAACAGAGATGTCTGTCCTCCCCATTCTTCTTTTACAGAGCTTGGAAATCGTCACATTTTACATTTGTTTGTCTCCTACTTCAAAGGAATGTTGTTGAAAGCTATCTCCTGTGTACGAGATGTGTTTTTGAAACATACCGGTAGTCTGGTTTCAAAGAGACAATTATACCGTGGTGAACTTAATTAGGAGGCCACTCTGAAGTATACTTTTCATTACAACCATCAGAGTACACGGTAGAAATGTTGGTGGAAAATTTGAAATTCATGTAGACACTATGTAAGAGAGAGTAGATATTCCTACTCCTAGACAACCTTGTGCACGGAAATTAATCTGATATTCTTCTTCCATTAAAATCTCGTTACACATTTCGTCAACTTCCTACAAAAAAATTAAATACTAGTGAATTTTTCTTGTTTTAAGAGTTTATTGTTGTTTTAGCAAACGCATGTGTTACATAAAGGGTAAGAATGTGCGGGGGCTGTGTCGAATCCAGAGTCACAAGTCCTTAGCTAAATAAGATACGTGGATATTGGGTGTGTGTTAGGAGTATGCATATACAGAGTAAATACATAAATTCACACATGGTAGCTAACACAAAGAAAGTTAGAATTGCGCGGCAGACTGCAAGTGAGTTGTCGAGGAAGTCCGTAGTAATATTGTCCTATATTCAGTATACGTTTCTAGACAGCATTGCACTGAGCAACGCTCATAAGTAAGGGTGTACGCGTGCATAGGTTCCAATGTATGATAGTAATTTGTTATTACAATGATAAAACGGGGCGAGTTGGCCGTGCACAGCAGTGAGCATGCATCCGGGAAATACTGGATTCGAACCCCACTGTCGGCAACCCTGAAGATGCTGGGGCAGTACCTTAATTAAGCCAACAGCCGCGTCCTTCCCACTCTTAGGCCTTTCCTATCCCGTCGTCACCATAAGACCTATTAGTTGGTGTGATGTAAAGCAACTTGTATGGAAAATGAAATACACTGATAAAATTGAAGTGTGTAATACTTTGTTTAGTATCCACGTAAAGTCCATATACAGGATGTATCAGACCTATAGCGACTATAAAGGCTAGGAAAACAGATATGGAACCTTCGCCAGGGGACGGATTTGAACACTGACCAGTTAGATGACAGCATCGCGCCAATGCAAGTACGCTACTGTGACATTGGCTGAAACCAAGAGTGTTTAGTGTTTGATGCTGACTTTTCGGCATGGCTCTCAAACCGGTCTTGAGTCGCAAGCAGATTAAACAACACCGCCTGGCAAAGCCCGTTTCAATTCACCCGTGAAGTGATATGAATGGCTAAATTCACCAGCTGATAAAATAATAACGCCTCGAGATACAGAACTACTTTTTTCAAATTATTTATCAATGTGAAAAACCCTCTAACGCTTATATTCCCGATTAAATTTGCTTCCGTCCGCCTCTTTGGTGTAGTGGTTAGTGTGATTAGCTGCCAGTCCCAGAGGCCCGGGTTCTATTCCCGGATCTGCCACGAAATTTGAAAAAGTGGTACTAGGGTTGGAATGGGATCCACTCAGCCTCCGGAGGTCAACTGAGTAGAGGGGTCTTCGATTCCCTCCTCAGCCATCCTCGAAGTGGTTTTCCGTGGTTTCCTACTTCTCCTCCAGACAAATGCCGGGATGGTGCCTGACTTGGGGCCAAGGCCGCTTCCTTCCTCGTCTATCTCTTCCAGTCTTCCCATCCTCTCACAAGGCCCCTGTTCAGCATAGCAGATGAGGCCGCCTGGGCGAGGTACTGGTCTTCCTCCCCAGTTTTACCCCCCGCTCAAAAGTCTCCAGCTCCAGAATATTGTCTTTGAGGCGGTAGAGGTGGGAGCCTTCGTTGAGTCCGAGGGATGAACCTACCCTGGAGGGCAAGCAGATTAAGAAGGAAAAACCTTGCTTCTGACCACCCTGCAGAAGGCAGAGTTCTGGCTCACTGTATAACGTTGCAAGGAAGATGAGGAAGACTTAGCGTAGCTAGACGAAGAACACTCATAACCACACTGTTGGTATTCTGTTCACTGCAAATTATCTACGCTAAATACAGATAAATACAGCCTTAAAATACATACATTTTAATACATAACGGGTCGGAGAAATGAGTGATTTTCCTGCTTGGTTATTTTGCTAACATTACCCGGCGTAATTCTGATTTAAGTGAAATGTCAGACGTTTGAGTCAAACCAGTGCAATTTAATTTGAATGTGGAACATAATAATCACAGAGAGAGACGAATGAGATAGTAGTGGACAAATAACACATCAAATAAAATCTGATTAATTGCTTTTATGTTTACAGCAGGTATATTACTGGTTTTTTGAAAGCGAACTAACTTCCTGACCGGTCGCCTAGTGGACGCGTATAGTCGAATATAATGTTTGAATATATTCGGATTTTTCTCCTTTCTTTGTCTGTTTACCGTCTACGGTTGTTTTTTCCTTCGGACTCCGCGAGGAATCCCTCTTCTACCCCCTCAACGGCGCCATCTGACCTTTTAGGATCAATGAGGCATGCGCTCACAGAGCAGCACATCAGCAAGTACGACAGCGCAGTGGCACAGCATAAAACCTGCCCCATTCTGCATCGTGAAGTTGAGGCATCTGAATCCGGACATCAACCGCACGAAAGCAATCTACCATATTATCACCAAGTTTCTGCCCAACGACATACACGATTACAACCTAGAAATTCAGTGGAGCAAAGACGGCTACAATATCCAAACTTGTAGACCATTCTACACAGTTCTCTCAACTCCATAGGACTCGCGCACATTGGAACGCACGCTGCAGCACAGAACCTGGCTCAACAACCACCTACGCGTCCAGCCCCCACATTGTCAGTGGTGGCATATGGGGTCGATCGTAGTCACACAGAGGACGAGGTCGCTGTCCAACTCCAGCAGAAGGCACATCAAATATTCCGGGCCATTCGGATCCGGAATGCCAACGGACCGACCTCGCTGATGCGTATGATATCCCGGGATACTGCAACACTGGACCAGCCACTGAGGGATGGTGTGCTGATCTACGCGGAGCGACATCGTGTGTAGGCCTGCCGCTCATCACCACCGCGCACGCGCTGCGATCGCTGTCAATCCTACGATCATCCTACTACTGCACCGTGCTTTCTCGATCAGGTATGTGCGATTTGTAGTGGTCAACATGCCGCTCATGCTTGCACGAATAAGGGATCACCCAAATGCAGCACTTGCGGCGAAGCTCCTCTCAAATATTCAGTTAAATGTAAGGGTAAACTTCAACCATCTCCCACTCAACCAGAGAACGTGCTGCCTATCACTCCCATTGACCTTCATACACCGCCTTCCTCTTCCACTCTTCCCCCTCCCTCCACTGAGAACATTCTGCGATTCATCACCATAGTGCCCCAGAATGTTCTCCCCTCCCAACGTCCTAATGTTCTGTATCAGATCCAGTTAGCGGCGCGATTGATCTTCCAGACTCACTTGGACGCAACGTTCTCTGGGATAAGAATGCACTGTGCATTCTTTCCCTTGATCCTAGTCCACTGTTGTAGTAATGAAAATTTATTACGGTAACGTATATTCTTTGAGGGCCAAGCGACTGCTGCCGGATCTACAGATAGATCAACAAAAACGGGATATCATAATTTTTAATGAAATATTGTTTACAAAAAACAAAGTCCAAAATTTAAAAAAAGCACTTTCTACCGTTCCGATCGCCCCAAGGCCGCGGAGGGGTAGCTATTAGTATTCATCAATCCGTCCCCTTACAACAACATTATCATTATCTAAAAGAATATCCATCTGAAATCTTAATTACATAAATCACGATTAGAAACAAAATAATAGCTCTAGCAACAATCTATATACCTCCAGATTCATCCCCCCCCCCCCAAACCAAATTTGCGGAATACAGCGATCATAAATGTTACGGGGTTACCCGTGGAATGCAGAGGTGAAAGAAGGTGCGGGCTGGAATGGGTCTAACTACAAAGCTGAGATATTGATTAAAATTGCATTAAAGGTTATATTTTCGAAATTAGCAAAACATAACAATTTTGACATAGAACTTGAACATTCAACAAATAACAACAAGTTAACAAATCAGGTACAAGACCAGGAAAGCCAAGATTTAGAGACACTTTAACGATTTGGGCTTCAAGCCACACTTTTTACAATTCCTGAGCTCTCAGCTCACAACCAAATATTTATCAAAGGACAGAAAACCCCTAATAAACTGGAGTACTTGCTCCCACCTAGCACTGTCAGGCCTCCTAGAGGCACATTTCCAAATACGAGAAAGAGTTGACCCGCTCTCAATTTTTCAAGCCTATCAAAGGCCACAACGGACTTTACTATTAACTGCCCTCAAGGCACACTTACAAAGAAATAGGAGTATCTTGTACCCAACCGAATGGGCCTTAGTAGAAAAATAATAGGTTAAGTTAATGGCCCGCAACACCGAGTAGAATGGAGGCGTGTACTTGCACTCCTACATGAAATCTTTTAAAACCTAAGAGGCACTAGGCCGATGAACCAGGGGCTATTCCCAAACTATGGAGGTGACTCGTATAAGAAAAATTTAATACATAAAGGAAGAAAAAGTTACCAAAACGTAGTCACCTAAAGGCAAAAATGAAGGGGAGCTCGAGAGGGTAAAACACTCTCTATCCCCGATTTATGGTTAAAGATATATGAAGTTTTACAAAAGTGACGGCAATTTACATGTTTGAAGATAGGTTACATAATAAAGGTTTCGGACCTTCCCCGCGGGTTAAACTGCTGAGCTAGCAAGAAATAAAGATGGTTAAGTGGCCATTTCCTTGTTGAAGAGCTGCTGCCGGATGAACGATGCGCTTCCCGCCTCTTGCTACACTTCCATACACTAGGCTAGATGTTGTTCGAGTGGCCGAGAGACAGGAAAATCAGCAGTTTCTATACTCTCGGGGAAGATTCGAGACCTTTCGTGAATAATTAAGACACACCCACAGGAGTTTATTGGGTAGCTTACAGTTACACATCCAAATCGAAGAAGAAAGACACGATTGGTCAAAAATTAATTACAGAAATTCTAGATTGGTTCAATTCAAAACTGGCGGAAGAAAAAGATTAATATTGCCAACCCACAAATTTAAAAAAAAAACGAAATTTAGTAAAGAACAACCTTATGAATACAAATTTCTTCAAATAAAGTTCTTCCACTTTGCACCACTGTGCATGGTCATAGTTTTTTTTATAGAGACATCTATCAGAGAATGTCCACACTTCTTGATCAATAGAAAACAAAACAAGTTGAACTCCACACAGTACTGACAACTTCGTAATCATAAAATTTACGGTAGTGACATCTTCTGAGAAAACTTATGAGTTGATACAGTTGTTAAAGTTCAGAGTTTCTCCTGTAGAGGAGTATTTTAAGGCGGAAAATTCAAATGTGCGGCGTAGAGGTGTACCAGGCGGTACAATAAATACAGTACTTAGATCATTATTGCAGATTTTAACATTACGTCATACACGCAATAACAACAAGCCATTTACGACCAACTATTACATGTTATATGGGGTGTTGACAAACCCTTCCCCTCACCCACCCGCCCTATATAAAAAATTACTCTTGACATTCTGCCACAAACTGTGACATCACTATGCTACCTTCAATTGGCAGTGACCATGTCCCTGCCCTACTAACCGTAACAAATGTACTAACCAACCCATACTAGCATACCCAACGTCCTCCACCAGTCAGACAGTATAATCGAATTGAATGGGTAGCATACAGGCAAATAATAACAAATGTAATACGCAATAATGACCCACCTACTTCACCGTACGAATTACATGATGCAGTAAAGACGTTAGTATCGGCACTAATTACTGCCGACCGACTTCATACTCCTCGCCACATCTCCCATCCCTACAAACCTCCCCTCCCACCCAAGCACTCCAGCTATTAAAATATTCCCATGAACTTTAAAAGGCATACCTCCGAACTCGTGACCCAAACACCCTCCGCGAACATAGAACTTCCCTTAGACATGCTCGTTCATTCATAAAGGCTATGAAAAGAAAAGCTTGGGCAAATACTTGTACTGAATTATCCAATCCGACTGATACTCGCAAATACTGGACCAAATTAAAACAGTAATTGACACACCTAAAGAAATCCCACCCCTAATATCCAATAATACATAACAAATCCGCACCCAGTGATCGTAAGGCAAAGGCCGACATTTTTGCAGAGCATTAGAGAGTCACTTTCTCACCGTCTTCCGATCCCCATTTTTACCATCCTGACCACGGTATAATACCCGCATATGTGGATATCACAAACCTCCTCTTCGACCTAGCTTGATCGCCCTTCCGCCCCTGATTCCCAACATCCCATAAATGCTCCTATTACAGTACAACATATAAAATACGTACTCAGGACTAAAAAGAACACTGCCCCTGGACTAAATGAGATTACTTACCGACACATAAAAGAGGCTGCACATTTCTTCATACACTAAGTGCAGTACATACTATCATTCTCCATACTGGATTATTTCCTTCCCATTGGGGACATGCAACTATTTTGTTATTTTTAAAACCCAATAAACTACCATCCGTCCTTAATTCATATCGTCCTATCAGCCTTCTAACAGTGTATTCTAAAATCTTAGAGACCATCCTCGCGCGCCGTATATATTCCTATCTCAACTCCCTCCATCTCATACCTCAATCGCAAGCCGGTTTCCGTCCTCAGCACTCAACACATGATCACCTCTTTCATATCTCTGCATCCCTCACAAAATATTTTCCTCCAAAAAAACGCGCAGCCCTTATCAGTGTAGACGTTGGGAAAGCCTGTGACAAGGTATGGATGGACGGAATGACATTTAAACTTCGTTACTCCCCGCTATCTATGACGATCATCCGTTTCCTCGCCAACTTTCTTAACTCTCACACAGCCCAAATCAATATTCATAATACATTTTCCTACACCTTTCCTATTAAAGCAGGAGTACCACAAGGTAGTCAATTGTCACCGCTTTTGTATATCTTGTTTTATTCCCTGCAATCCCGGTTACAAACCTACTTAAATGAACTCCCACAATGGCTGAATGTCTAACAAATCAAAATCAATGTAATCCATTCTACTAATCAAATCTACCTAATCCTAAATAATCGACCCATTACTAAAACCACCACTCTTACATATCTAGGTATCACTTTTCAAAATAATTTAAAATGGAATATACTGTACATTTGCACCAGATTTACAAAAAGGCATCCCGCAGATTTCACCTCCTCCGCTGGTTGTTAGGTCAAACCTAGGGATTAAAAGCAACACAAATCATTAACACGTACAAAGCTTTTGTTCAACCTGTTATCACATATGCCTCCTTATCCTGGATCTCCACCTCCCTTATCCAGTATCTAGACACATTAAAACTTGACGGTCACGCCATCCGACTACCCTATCGCCTCAGACCAGAAACTAGACAAGAAGTAATAAATAACCTTTATACATTCCCAAAAATCCTTCCCCAACTACACCCTGTTCGTCCTCGCTATTTACAGAATGCTGTCTCCCACAGCTCATCTGAACCTTTAGAAGCAATTAGCCTTTCCCCTCTCGCTACCGTCATTCTTACAAACCAGCCAACACCTCTCATCAAGCACCTCTTCCCACCTTCGACCTTAGTCCATAGATAAATCTAAACGCAAAACAGAATGATGGACCACTGCAGATCGAACAGCTCTGAACGAGGTTCTTATTCCGGTATTTTTCCATTGCCACTTTTCACATTTAGTGGAATTAATTGCGATATTACCGCCATCTCTGGCTACATTTGTGTTCAGTGCGTGTGTGACCTTCTCTCAGAACTTACGGCGTCTTGGCTTCTTCACTTGGACAAGAAATGGATACTAATATTATACCATTGATTGTATATTCAAACTTAGAAATTGTTTATCACTTCTTTCTATATTTTTCACTTCAAGAAAAACAATTTCACTGTTCTTTGTTAAGTTTGTACTGATTAGTACTTCAAGAAAAAGACTTTCACTTCCATTTTTGATGACGTGTTCTACAAAGATTGGTTTTTTTTTTTTACTTTCGTAAAATGTTTGCTATTAGCACGCACTTATATAGAAACATTTCAAAAACAAATATTTGTAAATATAATCGGCCAAAGAGTCCCTTTGTTGGACTGATGGCCCTCTTCCCTAACGGCGAGAATGAAAGAACTATTTGAATAAAAGAAAGGTATAGCCGCATCATGTGCCTGGTGTGAAAACGGGAAACCACGGTAAACCATCTTCAGTGGAATTCGAACGGAGAATTTTTACAAGAGAAATCTGAAGAAACGGCACACAAAAGAAAGAGTAGGTCGTGGTGATTCCAGAAACGTGTCACGCACTAACGCGGAACGGAATAAACTGTACAAGGACAAAAAGATTAGACTACCCTGCATTGCACCAGTTAGAAATTCACCAGTGAATGTAGACATCGATATGAGTCAATGTAACAGCCTACTCCATGTTTTTGGGCCGATGACCTTCGATGTTAGGCCTCTTAAAACAACAAGCAACAACTCCATGTTTTCTTGTAAAGGAGTATGTCATTGTCAATTAATCAGACCGTTAATTAGATTGAAATGTATTTTATTATCAAAATGGTCGGCAGTAGAGCACAGAACAGTGATTAAACTGTATAAAAACCCAGATCAGGATTTTTAGGTCTATTTATTTATTTACTTCTTTATTCAACCTGATAAAAAGTGGATTTGCCCAAGGGCACACAATAATGCCAGATTTACTTTGTATATACTGTACATAATAATAATGTTTATTCTAGATCGGCAATGACGCAATCGATTCAAATGGCTACGAAGGATTGCTACTGAATACTTAGTTATATTAGTTAAAATATTTTGTGCAGCTCCCTTTTACAACATACAACACTCGCGCCACATAAAAAAATGTAGAAATCTCCTCAAGCCCAAATCATAAACAGTCACTTTAATTGTGTGAAGTTCATATTTACACAGATTGTAAGGAACTACACAGGACCTAAATTTATTCAATGTACAAATTCTTCTTCTTCTACTTATTCTTCTTTTTCTTCTTCTTCTCGTTTGTATTATTAATTTTTAGTTTTCGAAACATTGTACCCATCTTACAAGCTCGATTGAACTTATTTATTAGATTAATTTGCTTTATTCTCTTTACAGAATTTCTTCATCCTCCTGTGCCAGAGCCCTCCAACCTCCCTCGGTGAACTCTTATTTTCCAACTCCACTGAGTCCGCCTCCGTAGCGTAACGGTTAGTGTTATTAGCTGCCGTCCTCGGGGGCCCGGGTTCGATTCCCGGTACTGCCAGGAATTTAAAATTGGCAGGAGGGCTGTAATGTGGTTGAAATGGTACATGCAGCTCACCTCCAATGGGGGTGTGCCTGAAAAGAGCTGCACCACCTCAGGATGAGGACACGAGTTTTGTCCGAGTCGTTGGCTGAATGGTCAGCGTACTGGCCTTCAGTTCAGAGGGCCTCGGGTTCGATTTCCGGCCGGGTCGGGGATTTTAACCTTCATTGATTAATTCCAATGGCCCCGGGGGATGGGTGTTTGTGCTGTCCTCAACATCCCTGCAACTCACACACCACATATAACACTATCCTCCACCACAATAACACGCAGTTACCTACACATGACAGATGCCGCCCACCCTCATCGGAGGGTCTGCCTTACAACGGCTGCACTCGGCTAGAAATAGCCATTAATGTTGAAAACATTTCGTAGTACACAAGGTTTGGGTCTCCATACAACCAAAAATGTAGAATTAAGCAATTTCCTAAACTTTGACGAAATCTGAAGGGACAAAGGGCTTGGAAAGGTTTCTAATTGGGGTCTTGAATAGCTTTATCAAACTACAAAAACAAATTTCGAAAATCACTTTTGGTCTTAATGCAGATCCGGAGAAAGAGACTAAAATCAGTCGTTCCTTTACTCGTTTTCTCTTTTATTCAAATTTTAGCCAAATTAACTTATTTTCATAATTCTTTCTGTAATGTTTTCCTTGGTTCATTACCCTAAGGTGTTTTTTTATTCTTGAAAAATGTGCACACTGAATGTAGTTATAAGGGCTTAGGTGAAACTCTACATTGACTCATATTAGCGCTCGTAGTGGTAGTAAAAGGCAAACTGCTTACCTAATCGACCAGATAACGACGATTGAGAAAAGTGATGTAATTTTCGGAACAAACAAATAATAAAATCTCAGATGCATTATTTATATTCACCTGAAATCCGTAGCTAATATCCCTAGGATGTTTTCAACATTGAGTTCCTCGTCTGAAGGTCTAGAACTGTGAACTTTTTCGCCCTTCGTGGCCGCTCCCTTTCTTCAAAGTGCCGGACGTCTTCCTTTTTCCTTCTCTTTAGTGTTAATGGGGATGGTTCCCCAGTTTCACGTCCACTTCAAACAATCACCACCACATCCAAAGCAATGAAGCTGGTGTATGCGTACATTTTTATCCATCGAGTTTATTCCCATGTCTATATTATTATTATAAGTCCCACTCCTTGGTTTAATGGTCAGCGTTCGGACTTTCCTTCGGGGGGGGGGGGTTCCGGAGTCGATTCTAGGCCAGGTTGGAGACTTTAACCGAGACTCATTAATTGCTATGTCTCAGGGTCTGGGGGTTTGCGTTTGTCCCAATACTCTCCACTTCATACTCAGACAACGTACCACAGTACCAACCACCACAGAAACGCGCAACAGTGAATACCTACACAGATGGTTGGTGTCAGTATGGCCATCCAGTAGTAAAACGGTCAAACCCACATATGTGACACAGTCTGCACTCGTGACCCCACAGGTGGGAGAAAAGTGGTAGAAATATTTTTATTATTATCTGTATATTTAAACAGTTTACTAAAACATATTTGCCCAGTCCGTCCCTCCGTTCCATTGGCCCGATTTGCTTCATTCCTATTTTATTCTGTCCGGAATTGTCTGCCGGTGAATCTCAGGCATTTTTAGGACTCTACATTCAGTCATCTTTGAATAACACTAAATTCAACTCACTAAATCACCAGTCCAGTAACAGCAGGCGAAGGCTTACCCTAGCCCGCAATACATTCTGTATTTAGCGGGTTCTAAACGATTACTTTTTTTCCTATTTGCTTTAACTCGCACCGACACAGATACGTCTTATGGCGACGATAGGATGGGAAAGACCTAGGAATGGGAAGGAAGCGGCCGTGGCCTTAATTAAGGTACAGCCCCAGCATTTACCTGGCGTGAAATAGGAAACCACAGAAAACCATCTTAGGGCTGCCGACAGTGGAGTTCTAATGATGATGATGCTTATTGTTTTAAGGGGCCTAACATCGAAGGTCATCGGCCCGGTGGAGTTCTAACCCACTATCTCCCGGTTACTGGATAATGGTCTCACTTAAGCGACTGCAGCTATGGAGCTCGGTACGATTAAAAATGACGGCGACTATAACTATAGGCAAACCTGCAATTTCAAACAAATTTGGTACACATATGACTGGAGAGAAATACTGTCGGTGTTCGATACACCTAGCACCCCTAGGGATGGAGTGGGGGAGAAGTTGAAATGTAAGAATAATCGGAAATGTCCTACTTTAGTGTTGAATATATGGATTTCTGGGTCCCTGAGATAAATAGTGACGCACTGGGTGACATTTAAGTCCAAGTTGAGCGACCATCGCCATGTAGGATGAGAAGGGGTGGAAAAGAAAATGCACATAATTACTGAGATTATGCGTGCGTGTTCCAACATAGCTCTCAACCAAACTTCGTACACATACATTCCTATCTGGAGAAAGATACTGTAAGGCAAGACATCCCTAGACTGGGAAATGGATGGGAAGGAGTGGCATGTGAAAATAATCGACTATTTCCCATGCAATATGGTGCAACAAGGACAAAGCTCCACACGAAACAAAATAATTTGAAACTAAATTTTTAATTCAACACACAAAAAATAACTCTAAAACTACAAGATAGGTTGTAAAATATCAACCAACTTCACAATTAAGAAATCTACAAAAAGTCACTTAACGCATAATTAAGAGGTAATACAAATTCTAAAAGTAGACCTTCAAAAAGTACCCAGGCAGTGTATGTCAAAACACGTTATCTGACCTATTTATAATGAATATGAGAAGCAGCACGGGTCGTCTACTTAATATAATATTGCCTTTCTCATCCATATAAAGGATATGATATTGCGAACCTCGTTCATTATTTAAAATTCCTTTCTCATTCCATTTTATGATACTTCGCCAGTACCCCTTTATTCTACGTCTCATTCTTGTTTGCTCCTTTTTAGAAAATACTGTCTTACCTTTCCTCTGTTTCTCTTCTACCTCCGTAATCTTCATATTTTCCTATATCTTCTTCTAGATAACCAAACTAACCCCACGCCACTACAGCCCTGAAGGGCCTTGGCCTACCAAACGGCCGCTGCTCAGCCCAAAGGCCTGCAGATTATGAGGTGTAATGTGGCCAGCACGGCGAATCCTCTCTTCCGTTATTCTTGGCTTTCTAGACCGGGGCCGCTACCTCACCGTCAGATAGCTCCTCAATTCTAATCATGTAGGCTGAGTGGACATCGAACCAGCCCTCAGATCCAGGTAAAAGTTCCTGACCTGGCAGGGAATCGAACCCGGGGCCCTCGGGTAAGGAGCAGACACGCTGCCCCTACACCATGGTGCCAGCATCTTCTTCTAGATTCCACATTATATTCTGAACCTTGATGGCGTTCTTTATTTATGGACGACGCCTAGCTCTGTCACACAAACTATGCGATTTTATAGAGTTACTATTATTACTAACATGTTTTACAGTTTTTGGGATGCCAATGTGCCCTAAATGTTTCCTCTTACCAGTTCTTTCAAGTAGCAGTAAATCTACGGGCAGGCTAGCGTATTTCAGCACTTTCAAGCACCTCATGTTTAAGCAGGGATTTAACTTTGAGCTAGAAGAGCAGCGCTCTTCCACCTGAGCTATTCAGATTATTATCATTATGGTTATTATTATGCAATGCTAGGGTATGATGGTTTATTTATATCATCACTACATTCTTACCATGGAGGCCAAGGTTTGAATCTGAGGCATTGGGTGTGGTAATTATGCAAAGAATATTCATGTTCTGAATTTCATGTGATGGTTGCTGTTTTTAAGGTGCAAAATAATTCTGATTGAAGGTAAACCTGGAGGTAGCTCAATATGTTTGTAACCTCTGTAACTATAACCTTACATGCTTACTAATCAATTGGAGCCTGTGGAGCATTAACTGTCTAAAGGGGAAATCAGACTGAATATCTGCCTTAGACCGAGATGTTTGACTACAGAGTTGCGACTGGAGTTTAAAGTCAATAGTCTACTGTTGAACAGGTCTCTTTGAGGGGAATGCTTTGTATGAAGTTCTGACTGCTAACTTTGGCCGTTGTGTAGAAAGTTCGTCTACGGACTAAGACACTGATGGATAATCGCAGTGGAGAAGGTGAACACAGTATAATTAATGGTCTCAGACTTTCTCCCTCACAGACAACATTAAGTCAATTTCCGTCTGCAACCAGCAAACATTCAGATTTCAATTAACCTAGGGACCCTTATATCGAATAAACTATAGCACAGACATGGCTCACCTATAGACAAGAAAATGTGTACGTATTTATTTATTTATTTATTTATTTATTTATTTATTTATTTATTTATTTATTTATTTATTTATTTGTGGCTCAGTGGCTCAGGCGGCAGCGCGCTGGCCACTCATCGTTGGGTTCCGTTGTTCGAATCCCGGTAACTCTATTTGAGATTTGTCCTGGACAAACCGGAGGTGGGACAGGTTTTTTCTCCGGGTACTTCGCTTTTCCCTGTCATTTTTCATTCCATCAACATTCTCCAATGTAATTTCATTTCATCATCTTCTCCTTTTGCTGCTTTTCCTCCACCTGTGGGGTTGCGGGTGCGACTGAGTCACACACACACACATATATGGATTTAGCTCTGTTTTACGACCGCATGCCCTTCCTGACGCTGACCCCAGGTGGAGGGATGTAATCACTATTGCGTGTTTCTGGTTGGTAATTTGGTGAGTTGTCTAAATATGAAGAGGAGAGTGTTGAGGACAAAACAAACACCCAGTCCCCGAGCCAGAATAATTAATCAGATGCGATTACACTTCCCGACCCAACCGGAAATCGAACCCGGGACACTCTGAACCTAAAGCCTCAACGCTGACCATTCAGCCAAGGAGCCGGACATAATTTCATCCCACAATGGAGTGCGGCAGGCTTCGGCAACCGGCACAATTCCTATCCTTGCCGCTAGATGGGTGCTTCATTCATTCCAGTCCTGACCCGGTCCAATTACTGGAAGCAGGCTTGTAGATTTTCGTTTAATTTATTCATTTGTTTGTTTTTATTTACTTATTTCAAGCACATAGCAAGGGCTAATACATTGAGGTTTAGAGACTGAACAGTCTATAATGACGATGTTTGCATCCGTGAACATGTCGATGGCCTAGTTCTCATACCACGAATCTGGCAATTCTCATTTTATCTATTATTTCCCGTAATGATGGCCACACCTCACAACCGCATATAGATATCAAGTCCATCAGAACAATTTTCGTCGTGTTTATTTTCATATGCTAATGCACTTAACTGAACTGAACTGAACTGAACTGAACTTTAAATGCATTATTCTGTGGGAGTGCGTAAGTAAGTCATGCCGACACACGTTCCTACAATGCACTACGGTAAAGTTAATTTTCCTTTACATATGAGACTGAACTCAACGAAACTTGTTCTGAGGGACTATATATCCATATGTGGCTGAGAGGCGTGACCAATCCTACGGGAAACAATAGATAGGGAAAGCAATGTCAGGTACGTGATTTAGGACTAGGCCATCGACATGTATTTGCGTTTTCTTAAGTAAATAAACTAACAAGGAAATAAACCCCATGAAGCTTTGGTTCTGATGAGTCTTGGCGTACCCAGTTACCACCGCTCAGCACGAAAGACTGTACTGTAGATAACACCTGGTCAGCACGAAGTCTCCATTAGGCCATTACTATTGGGCTTCTAGACAAGGACCATTATCTCACCGTCAGATAGCCCCTCAATTGTTCTCATGTAGAAATGCTGGACCACGAATCAGCCCTCAGATCCACGAAAATTCCCTGACTTGGTCAGGAATCAATTCCAGTCTAAGGATAAGATGTACGATTTAGGGCCCGGTTTTAATTTTTAATCAATTATTTTAGTTCACTTAAATTTGCCTGTAGTAGAATTATCTCATTCGTAATATGTTCATTTTTGCGATATACTGTAGATAAGCTCATTTTAAAAATTCACCCCCCCTTTAAAACTTCCCCTTAAGTGGATTTTCAGAAAATAATTACACGTATTCCTTTAATTTTACAGAAGATTCCCAATACCAATTTTCACATCTGTAACATGTTACATCATATACATAGTGTAGACATAATCATTTTAAAAATTCACCCACCGAGCTCGATAGCTGCAGTCGTTTAAGGGCGGCCAGTATCCAGTAATCGGGAGATAGTAGGTTCGAGCCCCACTGTCGACAGCCCTGAAGATGGTTTTCCGTGGTTTCCCATTTCCACACCAGGCAAATGCCGGGGCTGTACCTTAATTAAGGCCATGGCCGCTTCCTTCCAATTCCTAGGCCTGTCCCATCCCATCGTCGCCATAAGACCTATCTGTGTCGGTGCGACTTAAAGCAAATAGCAAAAAAAAAAAAAAATCCCCCTTTGTCACTCCTGTTTAACGCCTCTTAAGTAGACTTTCCAAAAACAAAAAAGTTGTGTAATTCTTTATATTTAAAGATTACATATGCAAATGTTAATGACTGTAAGATATTCCGTTTTTGAGGTATAAGTACCCTCATGAATGGAAATCAACACCATTTTCACCTTTTTTAACCCCCTTAAAATGATTTTCCGAAACTAAAAATACGTATTTCCTTATTTTTAAAGGAGATTCCAATACCAATTTTCACGTCTTTAAATTGTTACGTTTTGGAGATATAGATAAAATTAATTTTAAATTCACTCCCTTACACCCCCTTAGCGACGGAATATCCCATAATCCTCTCTTAGTGAGTTTTTTGTTATGTAATGGCTAATCTCATGAACTACTGGACCGATTCTAAAAACTATTTTACTAATGTGAATATACATTACCCCTGAGGGACATGGGCTGTATTTTATATTGAAAACAATTCAAGGGATGCTGGCACGGTAGAAGATATAAAAATAATAGGCCAATTCTTCTTTTTCTTCTTTCCCTACCGCTTTTCCAACATCTGCGGGGTTGCGGGTGCGAACTGCGTCGCACATGTGGATTTGGCCATGTTTACGGCCGGATGCCCTTCCTGTGATGTGATGTAATCACTATTGCGTGTTTCTGTGGTGGTTGGCAGTGTAGTGTGTTAGGTGAATATGAAGAGGAGAGTGTTGGGACGGACACAAACACCCAGTGCCCGAACCAGAAGAATTTATCAGAAGCGATTAAAATCCGTGAACCGGCCCGGAATCGAACCCGGATTGCTCTGAACCGAAGGCCAGTACGCTGACCATTCAGCCAACGAGTCAGACTTAAAAATAATAAGGTCAATATAGGCGAAATATCGAATTTGTCCTACTACGACGAAACAAAGCTAAATGTAAGATCCTAGACGCAAAGAACAAAACTCGGTAAGCCCTACGGGCCCGAAAACCATGTTTTAAGGAACCAAAACCAACCGTTATAGTGATATTGAGACCACACTACCTCTGCTCTAGGAATCGGATAAGGAAATGAACTGCCGTAACCATGGCAACGTCAGCTTCAGGATTCTACAGCAACGAGATTATCTACAACATATCACAGAAACTTAACATGTTACAGGTATAAAATTTGATATTTGGAACCTTCTTTAAAATAAAATAACACAAATTTTTGTTTTCAGAAACTCCGCTTAAGGTATGAGGATGGGGGGGGGGGTAAATAAGTGAGGAAGGAGTTGAATTATTTATATGAGGATACGTATATCTCAGAAACTGAAGATGTTACAGATGTTAAAAATGGTACTCGGAATCTATTTAAAAAACAAATGAACACACTTTTTTTGGATAATTTACTTAAGGGGTGAAAAGTAAAAACCGGGTGAATTTTCAAAATGAGTGTCTTCTTCTTCTTCTACCGGTTTTCACACATCTGTGGGATCACGGGTGCGAACTGTGTCGCACATGCGGATCTGACGCTGTTTTACGGCTGGATGCCCTTCCGCACGCCAACTCTATGTGTAGGGATGATATTACTATTGCGTATTTCTGGGTTGGTTGATAATGTTGTGCGTTGAGTGAGTTCGAAGAGGAGAGTGTTGGGACAAACACAAACAACGTGTCCTCGAGCCAGCCCGGAATCGAAACCGGAACCCTGCGAACCGAAAACCTCAGCGCTGAACACTCAGCCAAGGAGTGAGGCGCTTTTTAAAATAAGTCTATCTACAGTATATCTCATAAACTTAACATGTGACAGGCGTGAAAATTGGTATTTGGTTTTTGTAATTGGTTTTCGGAAAATGAACTTAAGCTGGAGATCGAAAATAAGTGAAGAAGGAGTTAAATTCTCTTAACGAGAAATATCTCAAAATCCAAGACGTTACAGAAGAGAAAATTGGTTTTTGGAATCGCCTTTAGAAATAAAGAAACCTTTTATTTTTCCACTTAAAGGAGGACTGTTCCTCACTTGTAGAGTTTCATATCGCATGTTCCAGATTGAGCTCTGTCAGTAGCGTGGTCACATTAGCCGCAAAAGGCAATGCCACAAACGTGGTTTACAAAGAGATTCTGGGGTAAACGTAATCCAATTTTTTCGGTGAGATTTTATACTTCAGGGATTTTCAGGTAATGTCTTAGTGCAGTACCGAGGTACAAATATTTTTATTAAATTAGTAAATCCTCTCGAGCGAAGCCGTGGGTAACAGCTAGTGGTAATATAAATGTATCCTCAAAATTTCATTTCTTTATGTCCAGTAGTTTTAGCTCGGCGACGATGAATCAGTCAGTCAGTCAGTCAGTCAGTCAGTCAGTCAGTCAGTCAGTCAGTCAGTCAGTCAGTCAGTCAGTCAGTCAGTCAGTCAGTCAGTCAGTCAGTCAGTCAGTCAGTCAGTCAGTCAGTCAGTCAGTCAGTCAATCAGTCAGTCAGTCAGTCAGTCAGTCAGTCAGTCAGTCAGTCAGTCAGTCAGTCAGGAAATGTTATTTAATATAAATAGATATGTTTTTATGCCACATCAGTGTTTCAAATGTATTATTGGCATGATGATATTTTTTAAAGGAAATGAATGTAGAGAATATAAATTTAGTTCATTTTTACTGTAATTTCATAACTCTGAATAAACTGATATTTTTTTAAAAAACTAAATGTTATATAGAGAAGGAAACTGTTATCTATCTACTTGTTCCTTTCATGGACTAACCCCATCAATTGTGTGGCTGTTTTATACCAAACATACACTTATTGCATCCGCAGGTTCAAAGTATCTCATAGTGCACTGGCACTGCCGGTGGCTACAATTAGCCTACGCAGTGGTCTCCACGGTATGCACTAGCCAGCGTCTTGGTAGGTGTGCTAGGTACCAACTGATGAGCCCAGCCTAGCACACGAGGGCGAAACGCTGGCAACCAGGAATGAGTTAGCTGGAAAATTTATAATGTCCAATAACGGACCATTTATATTGGTATCCCTAAATATTCATCATACGGAACTTAACCAGTTAACTGCTATAATCCCCATTTGGGACTTATCTTTGAAAGAGTCCTTAGATCGGCAGTGCCGATTGTTTATTTCCATTGTGCACAATTTGTTCAAGCCTGTTTATGAAGTGACTGATGAATTGCTTTAAACATGTTGTTTATGGAGTTTAACCTGTAGGGCGGAGATGGTTCTTTCAGGTTCTCTTCATCTCGTTGTATTTTTAAAAGCTTTAAATCATAATATTTTTAGAGGGGAAATTTGTAATTTCAGGATATTATTTTGTTTCTTATAGCCTAAGGATTATAACTAATATCAATCTGTTTTCGAATCTGATTTCCTGTTTCTATTGAGGGTAATTAAATACTGTTCCGTTTTTGAGACACATGACCAATGGCATTTATTCAAAATGTGTATTTACATGTTATTTTTCCCTGTAACCGGAGGTTTTAAGAACCTTGGAGACAGCTAAAATGACAAGACAATTGTTTGTCTGTTAATGGGTTAATATAAACCCGTACTTACTATAATCAATAACATTACTTAAGTAAATAATGATAAATTTACTTAGGAAACCCTAAGTTAAAATCTACAAAAAGTGGAATAATATATATTGTTCTGCCCCTTGAGAGGTACAATATGACGGAATTTGAAATAATTAAATTATTAAGGGTCGCACTTGACCCCTTCCACCTTACTTTATTGTAGTGTTAAGGAAACATGTTCTATCACACACAGACATCTGCAAGTTTTATGAAGTTTTGAAGGTATGAGGCAGTATACATTATAATTACGTCACCGAGATAATTGGCCGTGCGGTTAGAGGTGCACAACTGAGAGCTTGCATTCGGGAGATAGTGGGTCGGAACCGCACTGTCGGCAATCCTGAAGAAGGCATTCCGTGGTTTCCCATTTTCACACCTGGCAAATACTGGTGCTGTAGCTTAATTAAGACCACGGTCGCTTTCTTGCCCTTCCTAGCCCTTTCCTATCCACCGTCGCCATAAGAAGGTGTTCTATGTGGTGTCGGTGCGACGTAAAGCAGTGCAGCTTCACTTTAAATGAACATCACTGAGTATGCTTCAGTCCGGCGCTGGTCGTGTTACATTAATTCATCGTGAAAAAGTGATAACAATTCATTTGTGAATAAAACGTGGACCTGACGCATGTGAACAAAACTGCACAACCAATACAATATTTACGCCCGGCTGCATTATTTACCACGACAAATAAATATTCAGTTGACAATTATTTACTAAAATGCTTTGAGATTTTAGTGTGCGGACCAAGGGAATTAGTATCAAAGCATGTTCTGCAAACAGTTTCAAGCAAAATGAGAGCTTTATTTTCATAATAACCGAGTTAGGGTTTGTCAGAGCTCTTTTTCTGATGTAAAAAGCATTCGTGTATCTCTATTTTACGAATAAAGGGCACGTGTTTATTATCCCAGTGCGTTTGTTATGCATTCCTTCTAAAGCTATCCATCCTTGAGAAAATATCGTTTTGGTGTAAGAAAGGTAATTGTAATTTTCAGTGTATTTTCATATTTCCATTCCATGAACGGGATAGTTTGAGAAGTGCAACAAAAAAAATGAGAATTTTGTGGAATATAAATCATTTAGGGGAAACATATAGCCTCCGAGAAGAGGTTCCTAACCTTTCGCGGGCGTTAGTGTTTTATGGCCGAGGGCGAAGGGTGAATTACGGAGCGCAGATACGGCACAAGCGTCAATGACAAATTTTACCAGTATAATGTAGTTTCTGAAATTGTTATTGTAAGTTTATTACTGTAATCACACTTTACTGAATAAACGCCACATACAGTAAAGGAAGAGATAAATAGTAATAATAATAATAATAATAATAATAATAATAATAATAATAATAATAATAATAATAATAATAATAATAATAATAATAATAATAATACATATAAATAAAGCCGTAGAGTGTCCACTGTATGTAATTTCATTCCTTTTGACAATTTTTCAGGTACTTATCCGATTTAGGTCAACGTAAGACCCTATCGGTGGGTTTTATTTTTCGTGTCTGTTTGTTCCACCATCACGACGAAATGGCTGGATAGCTCTCGACGAAACTTCATATTTAGAGTATGAATATCCAGGGAAAGGTTTAGATAAGCATATTATTTACAATTTGATGAAAAGACAGGGAGTTTACAGGAAAACCAGAACGGTTCCTCTACATTTACTCTTATACTATTGATTTTCTGTAAAATCTGTGGACTGTATGTGAAAGGTCCCTTCATTTTAAACAACTTTTCTTACGTAGATAATTTCGGTTACTCTTCAAATGACGGAAAAAGTACTATTTTCTACGGCTTTCACGCTCTGCATTGAGTGACCGAGAAATCGACAACGAACCTACCGGTTACCATGGCAACGTCTATGGCTGCTTGCGATCAGGGAAGTAGAGCGTGCTATTTTCGTCATCATTCCTGTAAACTTGTGGTTGTTCCGTGGGTAGATAGCGAGACAGATGTCAAGCTGCCATTCTGCGCGATATTACAATCGTCCTGAAATAGCACTAATGGGGGGCGGTGCTGTTATTATGAAGAGTACCGCAGAGTGTAAACCATTATTTCACACCGTAAGGTAGTTTTTGGCATTTGCTATAACTTTTAATATATTATTATTCATCTTCACCTTCTCCAGTTTTCCGCTTTAATTTCTTGATACTTACTTGCCCCTTTAGGCTTAATTAATAACACCATAAGTCATCTTCTCTTCTGTTTAGCTAAGAATTCCTGCGCCTAAATTACTCCTCTGCTACCGTCTTCTTATATCCGTTTACTTAATTTATTGACGGAAATTTCATTTTACAATACATCCACTTTGTATATACATATTTGTCCTATTCAGCTGTCTTAAGTTTCTATTTTCTATTATTTTCAACTTTCTTAACTCTATTACTTCATTCCTTAATTACTTCGTATTTATGCGAGTGCTAATCCCGAATCCTGGATTCTCTTTCCTTTGAGGAAAAACTCCAAGCTGTTCAAATGTAGGCTATAACGTTTTGGCGCCAAAAAATGTCGAAATACGGATGCAATTTCAATGATGGTGATGACCTTCATTTCGTTCATTTCGGGGAAATTGGTGGCTAAACGGTAAGTCGTATCATAAAACAGATGGCACAATCACAGTTCAAATCTACACCTTTGGTCCTGTGACTTTTTGTCATACCTCCATTTTTTATACGTTAGATAGACCTGCATTCCTAATTTTTTTGTTAACTTTGTATTTTTACACATATTGTACCGGCCACCAACCCGTAAAGTGACTCCGGCGAGAAAATCTACAGGGCGTTACTGGGTAAAAGAAATGGGGGCATATCTTAAATTAACTTAGCGGCATGCAGGGTAGGAGAAACGGGGAATACCTAACTATAATGAGAACATATTCGTATAGAATTTAAGTTAATCCAAAAGGTTTATTCAATCCTGATGACTGTGAGAATGATGCATAAATACACAAATGAACTACATTATTTGTTGACATTTGTTGTGGATCATTTAACCAAAGGTCCTTGCATCATGCCCCTATCGGGTGCAATATATATTATCGTTTGATAAATTTTAGGAAATACAGAATCATCAAATTCGGCACACACATTGACACGATCAGTGGCCATATGATAGCCAAATTTGATTTTTCCAGCTGCCACAAAAGTACCCGAAAAATAAATTAAGGTGTGGAAACTGTACCGAAATTTCAACCAGTTTAAAGTTTTTAACGCATTCTAACCCATAAATACTGGAGATACTAGAAAATGTCACAGGACCAGGCGGGTAGAACTCTAAAAGAGGCGTCTGTTCGGGGAATCCGTTTGTGTATATGAGGTAAGGTAAGGGTGTATTCTGCCCGGAGGCAGGTCCGAACCTCCGCAGAGGTGTACATGAGCCGGAGTTTACGTACGGTAGGGTGGCAAGTTCTTTTCTGCTCCTCCTTTCCCTTTTTGTGTACATGACGTACCATTTAAAAGCAATAAATCTCAAAATGAAGGTTGTACTTATTAACGTGCCAATGATGAACTATATAAATAAAGTTCTAGGAGGGTCCGTTGTTAGTAATTTCGTTTACTTTGGCAATTTTTCAGATATTTATCCCTTTTTGGTCAACTCGAGACCGTATAAGTGGTTTTTACTTTTCGTGTCTGCTTTGCTGTTTGTTCTACCATCACGGCGAAACGGTTCGATAGATCTTGACCAAACTTCACATTTAGAGTTTACACATCCAGCGAAAGGTTTATATAAGCATATGATTTTAAAATCACTGAATAGATTAGGGATTTATAGGAAAATCAAAACGGTTTCCATCCATTTTCTCGTATACTATTGATTTTCTGCGAAATCCGTGGGCTGTGAAACGCCCATTCACTTTAGACAATTTGGTTATGTACATACTTTTGCTTACTTTTAAAAAGACGGAGAAATTTACTATTTCCTGCGGTATTGAAATGTGGCCGGCCATAATCACCAAAACTTATATCGGAAACAATCCTTTCGGATTTGTTTCTCGGATAGCCCTAATATAATATAATCTTCCTCACTGCGCGTAGAGGAATTTATGCAGAAATCCGTATAATTGGTAAAATACCGTAGCGAAGCAGGAAAACATTTGCAAGTAATAATAATAAATGTTTTCAAATCCGAAACACTTGTGAGGGATGACATCGTGATATAATTTTGGCCCTTTTATTCGGGGGTGTTTCTTTCTTATTCTTTCCCTGAATACAAGTTTCATCTGTACTTATATTAAAAATCTCATTATCGAAGGAAAGATTTTTTTTTGCTAGGGGCTTTACGTCGCACCGACACAGATAGGTCTTATGGCGACGATGGGATAGGACAGGCCTAGGAGTTGGAACGAATCGGCCGTGGCCTTAATTAAGGTACAGCCCCAGCATTTTCCTGGTGTGAAAATGGGAAACCACGGAAAACCATCTTCAGGGCTGCCGATACTGGGATTCGAACCTACTATCTCCCGGATGCAAGCTCACAGCCGCGCTCCTCTACGCGCTCGGCCAAATCGCCCGGTCGAAGGAAAGATAACAATACACTTGTGGGTCAAGATCTTGATGATAATGTGATGGTTATATAGTCCCCCACTAAATAGTTTATATTGGGATTGTAGTTGATGGGCCAGAATCAATTTTACTCGCGTCAGTCCAGGCAGAGTGGGTGCATGTGCACTATGGTCTGTACGTTCTCGAATTCACTACCGCTTCCGGAAATGATTTTCACTGTCACTAAATGACACTTCACTGGCAATTTCGACAATTATTGACTCTATCTCATTACTTGTAATTAGTTTCTTTTATCCATTTTGCAAAAACTCTGGGGAAAGCGGAAAATATATACCACAATATTCCGCAATCGCGCATGGTCAACGAACTCAGCGATTATCTAGCAAGGAATTGTGCCTAACATAGTCGTAACGCCAGCATCCAGTTTTAAAATGTTTGGAAATACAGCTGATGTCATCTGTTGACTATTAGTGTAACTATTTGAACTCAGAGAGCTGGTAACATTTCAAAGTATTGTGCAAGACCATATGTGGGTTTTCGCCCGACACAAGCGTCTTACTGGTTAATCAAAATGAGGAAGCTTCAGGTACAGGGCATGAGTGGCGATGTATATCTTCCGTTTTAAGGGAATCCGTCAGAACTTGTGGTCAAACAAAAGGTAAAAGCATCAAAACTAGGAATTCCAGTGGCTTTGTGAGCAGGTCATCTAGCTATGAAGCAAAAAATATTGTTTCAAGAAATAGCAGCTCTCGGGAGAACTCTAGGATCTTATAAGGTACCAAGAAGCCAAGAAGAAATCTAAATATCCGTAAGTATGGCAAATAACGAAACACCTCGTCTGCTAAAAAAACAAACGGGGAGGAATGGTGCTCTTTAGACTGTCTCTGACACAGGAGAGGGTTCAAATAGATATCATGCACGTTAGGTGCGTTAAAGATGAAAAGAAAGTGGTTTTGTTCCAGGGAGATGAAATAAGGAAAACTGTATGTGGAGCAACTACTGAATGAGAAAGAAACCTTTAAAAAATTGTGAGAACTTCAAAGTCGAGACCTAGTTCCTTATAAAGAAATAGAAAGGACCACTAAGGGAATGACGGCCAGATGATATTCCATCGAAACTTTAAAGAGCCTTAGAGAAGAGAGACTTCAGTGGTTCGATATTCTCTTCAATAAGATCATGAAAAAAGTTATATTCCTGACGACTGGAGGTTAAGCACCTTTACTTCAATTCATAAACATGTGACAGAGGGAAATACAGAGCAATCAAGGTTGTGATCAATGCTATGAAATCTGGGAACGGGTCATTCAGGAAAGACCGAGGGAAAAGATCGAGATCACTGAAAATCAACGTGTGTTAATGCCTAGCAGGTTCACAAGAGCTGCCGTCTTCACTATCAGGATGCTGATAGAAAAGTACCGATTGTTTATGTACGGAGAGGTACTCCTCAACACCGCACATTCAAAGTAAGCGACTTAATAAACTCATCTATCGGTCAAAAGGTGAAAATGATAACGCAACAAGTTGGAACATTACTCAGAAGATGTGACCACTGAAAAATCGAATAATTTTGTTGTTGTGAAGTTTCCTAAACTGACTGAATTTCTTCTTGTTTTGTTTGCTATACATCAAGAAGTTGTACATTTTTCAGCAAATGACAATACCAAAAAGTCTGATCATGCACTCTGGTGCAAGGTGAAATAACTTATAACTTACAGAGTTTTGTATTTCTAGGTTGTCCAAAACTGAGTCTATGTTCATTTATTTTTGGATTGGCAACCCTCCTTTTTCTTTCCGCCAGTTTTGAATCTAGCCTTTCAAAAATTTCTGTAATTAATTTTCAACCTATCACAGGCTACTTGTTCGATTCTGAGTGTAACTTTGAGATTAACGTATTAAATTGTGAGGGTGTAGCTGGTTTAGTCTTGAATTCTCTCGAACCTTCCCTGAGAGTATATAAGTTGCGTCTTTTCGGGTTTCCTTGTAAATTGATCATCGTTTTTATGTGTGTGTGTGTTAAGGCAAGAGGCGGGGCCGCCTCTTTCTTCGGTCAACAGAACATCTATAAGGTAATGGCCACGTAACATCTATCTTTCTTGCTACCTCCGCAGCTTTATTCGAAGGGTAGGTCCCAAATTTTAACTATGTAACCTACTTTCTAAAATGTAACTTTCTTTCGGGTAATGTAAAAACTTCATAAAATCTTTAACTGTAAATCGGGGATAGAGAGTGAGTTACCCTCTTGAGCTCCCCTTCATTTTGGTTTGAGGTGACAACGTTTTCGTAACGTTTTTCTTCCCGTAATGTGATAGGGTAATTTCCATGCGAGCCACCTCAGTAGTGTGGGAATAGCCCCAGTTTCATTGGCCAAGACCCCTGTAGGTTTTTAATTTTTCATTATCTGGAGCGCAGTGTTCGCCTCCATTCAGTTTGTGTTCCGGCCATTTAGGTAACCTGTTCCTTTTCGCAAAGGCCCTGTACGTTGGGTACTAGATGCACCTGTGTGAAAATCTGTTCTATTTGTAAATTGCGGCTACAGAGGCCAGAGATTGTAAATTTTGATATAATGTGGCCTTGAGTGGGCAGTAAGGAACTGAGAGCTTGTTAGCTCTTTCTGAGTTTCGGTAATAGTAACGAGTGCCTCTGGAAGGCTAGATATTGTATTTTGGGAGGAAGTACTCTTGAATTACGGGATTTATGCCCTTGAGTAAATGATTCCTTGATTGAATTAAAGTTGTAAACTGGATCCGGTATCTCTGGAATTGTAACCGAGGAGCTTGTAGCCCAGAATTGTCAAGGTCTGAATCTTGAATTTTACAATTTCTGAAATTGTCATTGTACCTGATGTTTCATTAAAAAAATTAAGTTTCAAGTTCTAAAAGAAATATAACCTTCAATTCAAGTTTTAAATTAATTTTGATATTCTAGATAGATCCATTCACCCTGGCACCTTCTGTAACCTCTTTCTGCTCCACGGGTATCCCCATAATAGTTTAGAAAGGATCTACATATGATTTTCATAGATCTTGAAAGTTCCTATGACCGAATACCACGTGATGTTGTTCGGAGGTCACTGAAGGAGAAAAAGTCCCTTATTCCTATATCGCTATGATCCTTACATGGAAAGAAGTGAGATACCCATATACATACCTAATGTTCCTTAAACCTATCTTAAGACTGGTTCTCATTTACAATATTTACATAGTTTAAAAATACTTAAATAGTACTGTGTGATGTATATAAGAGGCGATCACAATGTTTCCATGCGACGGCCGTACAGTTCTGAATCGGGATGCCAATCAGGAAAAATCGCCGTGAGCACTGAAGCACTCATCCCACCGGCGCACCAGGTTGAAGATCCCCGTGAGGTAAAACACAGTGCCCTGCGAAGAAGTCCGTCTGCCCATCCCCGTCCGACAAGAAGCGTCGACCCTTCAAGGCCTTTTGAGGGGACCGCCGGCGTGAACGGTTCTAATTGCTTCAGCCACCGAACGCTTGTTGTCCTTGATGGATGTGGCTGACCTCCCAGATCGACCGGCGTCTTGTGCCGAAACGCGACCTGTACGGAACTTGGTGCACCATTCCACAGTGGTGACTTCCGACGAACATGTTGCCCTATACAAAGTCTTCATTCTCCGAAGGATGTCCACCGCAGTTTGTCGTTCGGAACAGCCAAGAACAGAATAACAGCTTTTTGGTCCTGTTTGGACGCATTTAGTAATAACGCAGCCATAGTTCACGTGGCCGGATTTAACGCAAGCACCTCGGCACCACACGACTGCCACACTAATCTCTTTGCCAACATGTCCGTGCTTATATACCCGCATCGGAGTCGTGCTACACCGCATGTCCGATGCAGCAACGCCATCTAACGGAAACTTTTTGATCATGCTTTATACTTGTACACTTAATTCCTGTGCTCAAATAATTTAACTCCGATCACTCTACCAGGCTGTGCTCACATAGTTTCTTTCACTCTGTCAGTCTGCCATTCATTCATTCCCTTTCTCTCACACTTCCTTTCACTATACCAATCTGCCATTCACTCATCCACCCACACACTGACGGCACATGCAGCAGTTCAATTACTGTATTACATTTTTCTCTACATACATCTTAAATTTCGGCAGAGCCATATTTTTAATATCCCCCGACAGCTACTTCCGTAGCTTTGCGGAACGCCAATAAAAACTCTTCAGAATGGCAGAGGTACAGGCGAAAGGCGAACATCATCGCCTCTCTGAGCTGAACGATAAACAAGCTATTGACGTTCTAGAAATTTTACAGAGGCAGAGAGGGATTTCCGGAGAAAGATTAGGCCAGTTTATTTGGCCATTGTCTCGCTGAAGCGAAGCTTTGTTGGATGTGAGGGGGAGTGGCGCAGTACTGTGCTTGTGAGCGAAGGTCTAGGAGCACTAGGCAGGCTTAAGATCAGTAGAACAGAGACTGTATACTTGTACTGCAACATTTCCATGTCACTATCCTGTCATGAAGGATTAAGAATATTAGAAATCACAAGGTAACAACATCAAGTACCTTCAAAAATATCGGATAAGTAACACAAAATAACACAAACACAACACATGGCATGGCGTATGGCTGTTAGTGCCGGGAGGGTCCGAGGATAAGTTCGGCTCGCCAGATGCAGGTGTTTATATTTGAGTCCCGTAGGCGACCTCCGCGTCGTGATGAAAATGAAATGATGATGAAGACGACACATACACTCATACCCCGTGTAAGCGAAATTAATCAATTATGGTTAAAATTCCCGACCCCACCGGGAATCGAACCCGGGACTCCTGTGACCAAAGGCCAGCACGCTAACCATTAAACCATGGAGCGGGAAACAAACACGGATAGGCTATTACAGAACAGATATACAATGGCTGGGCGAAGTGCCGGGCAGCTAAATGAGGTCTACTTGTTAATGAGGTCCCACACCGCCTGAAGAGGGAAGTATGTATAGCGGTTATCTGTCCAGTTGCTCTTAGAATTCAGAAATTGTTCCGTCAATTCTGAGGATCGTGTTCTTCGAGGAGGCTTTTGATCAGCTGTATCCATCTCTCGGGATCCTAGGCCAGACGTGTTCACCGTGTTCACTCTAGATAATGTTCGACCATCAAGTGGGAACTCATCCACGATCTCTCTTGCCGGGAACATATCCAAGAATGATCGGTTTTTCTGTGCTGTCATTCCCACGTCGCATAGTGTGTCCAAAGAATTGTAAAACCCTTTGTTTCCATATAGATGATGATCCGATTCTGAACTTTAGCTGGTTTATAGTGGAATAATTTGTGCGAATTGCCGTCCAAGGTACTCGTAACACACTTCGCCAGCACCACATTTCAAACGAAAGATTTTCTTCAGGTCTCTAGCACTAAGAGTCCACGTCTCGGCTGCATAGAGGAGAACTGAAAATACCAGACAAGATACTACTTTAATTTTCAGTGGTAATGCGATCCTTCCTTACATGCGACAAATTCATCATTACATTTTTGGACATAGCTATTCTTCTATGAATCACAGGATCGCAGTTGAAAATGACTGATCAAGGTATAGAATTTCTGAGATGTTCTCCAATTCCTGTATGTTTTGGCCAATATCTCTGCTCTATCAACAATCATTATTTTGGTGTTGTTCATGTTCATGTTCATTTGTAGTCTCACTTAAGCACTGACACCTTTGACACGAGGAATGAATGAAATGCATCATTTTACATGGATCAGAATGTTGGGCCTTCAAGGAAATGGATGAACAGAAACTCCATTTACCTCAGATGAAGATGACAAGTTGCGCTCGTGGAGTTACCAGGATGAACGGTACTAGGAATGGCACAATCCGAATATATCTAAGAGTAACAAGAATTGAATTGCATTGAATTGAATTGAATTGAATTGAATTGAACTGAATTGAATTGAATTGAATTGAATTGAATTGAATTGAATTGAATTGAATTGAATTGAATTGAATTGAATTGAATTGAATTGAATTGAATTGAATTGAATTGAATTGAATTGAATTGAATTGAATTGAATTGAATTGAATTGAATTTATTGATCATGATTCACATGCCACTAAGGATGAAAAGCCCCTTTATGTAGCGTCTTCTTATAATACAATACAGGTTTACGAGCACACTAACTACAATTTATAATATTAAAATAAAAAAGTAAACATGAAACTTAAAAAATGAAAATATAGATACCAAATCCAATAAGATTAAAACATATATTATATAATAAGTGTGAAAGTAAATAATTAAGCTCATTTGTTATTTTAGACTACATGGATCTAAAGAATATAAAGCTAAAGCAGAGAAACAATTTTCTTCGAAATACACATATTTCTGATTGTTAGACACAAGAATGCCTGATCTCAGCCTCTTGCGTACTCCTCCAGAAAGATAGATGTTAAGGACTGCTTTAATTGAGTACAGATAGTGTTATTTGCGAAACGGTGAAGATTAAAGATGTTGAAGATACGTGATGCAGTGCAAACAAAGGATTTGTTAAATTTATTGATACTATGAAGGGGAATTTGAAGGATGTTTTTTAAAACTATTAAATGCATCATAAAGATAGGATGGTGTCATCAGTTTGATAGTTTTGTGCGTAGCAACAGCTACTGAGATTTCCCGACGTTCATGGAGTTTCAACCATTGTAGCTGTATGTAATAAGGTGTTGTGTGTTCATCACGTCTGGCATTTGTCACGTAACGAACACATGTGTTTTGTAACATCTGTAGTTTTATGTTCAAAGTTTCAGATAAATCGTTGTATACGACTGAACCATTGTCAATTATTGGAAATATAAGACTTTGAACAAGCAGTTTTCTCATGAAAGATGGTGTACATGACATGTTACGTTTCAAAATATGCATGGATGACACAACTTTTCGGATTACATATGACGTATGATCAGACCAGGATAAGGTTCTGTCGAAAATTAGACCTAGATTGTTAACGGTGTCACTATAATCAATATCTGTCTCTAGAAATTTTATTGCTGAGAGGGATTTGAGGTCAACAGTTTTCAGGAGTTTTGTGTATCCTATGCAAATAAGCTGGATCTTAGCCACATTTAATTGGAGGTTATGACTTGCACTCCATTGGATCAATCGAGAGATGTCATGGTTAAAATGCATTATACAAGAAGAAGCGTTAGTGGGACAAAAGTGGAAGTAAGCTAGTAAGTCATCAGCATACATGTGAAAGGTACTGCTTTTAAAGACTTCAGATATGTAATTAATGTAAATAGAATAACATAAAGGACCGAGGAGTGATCCTTGAGGTACGTCACAATTTACTGATTCCCAGCTGGAGGATCGTCCATCAACGAACGTGAAACGAACGTTTAGAAAGGTTTGGCCACCTTCACCGACGACTGAATGCTCCTAGAGTGCGCAGGCTTTCAGTAGATAGCCAACCAGCCCAAGGACGACCAAAGATGAGACGGAAACAAAATATGCCACTTAGTTCATGTAAGAAAGTAAGAAGTGGAGACAGAATTTTGCATCCCTTGGATCCAATGGTGTGAATTGTGTGCGAATGTGACATTGCAGGCGCTGATTTTACTCCGACAATCGTGTCATTTTCAACGATGGTAGATAGTGTGCGATTTCTGTGATTTTCATAACTAAATCCATATTGCTTAGTAATCAGCGATTCTGCTTAGGAATAATTAGGTACGATATTGTATGTTGTTGTTTGAGCCATCAGACCGAGGAATGGTTTAATGCAGCTATCCATGCCACTCTATCCTGCGGTAATCTTTTAATTTCTACGTAACTACTACGTCCTACGTCTGCTCTAATCTGCTTGTCATATTCATATCTTGGTCTACACCTACCGTTCTTAACGCCAATAATTTCCTCAAAAACAAGCTGAACAAGTCCTGGATGTCTTAAGATGTTTCTTCTCCTCGTCAAATTTAGCCAAAATATTCTCCTCTCAACAATTCGATTCAGTATATCTTCATTCGTGATTCGATCTACCCACCTCACCTTCAGCATTCACCCGTAACACCACATTTCAAAATATTCTACTATTTTCTACTAGTTATCATCGATGTTTCACTTCTATATAATGCCACGGTCCAGACGAAAACCTCCGAAAAACCTCTTTCTAATTCCTATATCAATTTTCCAAGTGAACAAATTTATTTTCTTAAGAAAGGCTTTCCTTGCTTGTACTAGTCTGCATTTTATGTCCTTCTTACTTCTGTCATTCTTACTTATTTTACCACCCAAGTAACAATATTCATCTACTTCCTTAAGAGTTCATTTCCGAACTTAATATTTCCAGCATCACCTGACTTCGTTCGACTGCACTTCATTACTTTTGTTTTGGACTTATTTATTTTCATCTTGTACTCGTTATCCAAGACTTGACATATAGAATTCAGTAAAGTTTCCAGATCTTCTAGGCTCAGTAAAATAACAATATCATCAGCTAATCTCAAGGTTTTGATTTCCTCTCCTTGGAGTGTGATTCACTTTCCTGTCAATGAATTTTATGTCAAATGTATCGCAGAATTCTCTTCTGCGAGAGTGTGTGTTTATAAACAAAGTGCGTAACTTTGCGACGAGTCAGTGTGGGCAGCTAATACTTGCATTACTGTCGTCTAGTCGAACATTTGGGTGTATTTACTAAATATGAGATTTATATCCACAAGGCACTTCGCAAATGTGCGTCGGAAGTAGTGGTGTTATGCTGCTTATTGTACTTTGTTGTTGTTTGAGTCATCAGTCCACATACTGGTTGGATGCAGCTCTCCATGCTACCCTATCCTGTGATAACCTTATCATTTTTACATAACTACTGCATCCTACATCTGCTCTAATCTGCTTATCATATTCATACCTTGGTCTACCTCTACCGTGCTTACCACCTTTACTTCCTTCAAAAACCAACTGAACAAGTCCGGGGTTTCTTAAGATGTGTCCTATCATTCTATCCCTTCTTCTCGACAAATTTAGCCTAATCGATCTCCTCTTACCAATTTGATTCAGTATCCCTTCATTTGTTATTCGATCTATCCATCTCACCTTCAGCATTCTTTTGTAACACCACATTTCAAAAGCTTCTGTTCTCTTTCTTTCTGAGCTAGTTATCATCCATGTTTCACTTCAATACAATGCCACACTCCACACTAAAGTCTTCAAAAACATCTTTCTAATTCCTATATCAATGTTTGAAGTGAGCACATTTCTTTTCTTAAGAAAGGTCTTCCTTGCTTGTGCTAGTCTGCATTTTACGTCCTCCTTGCTTCTGACATCGTTAGCTATTTTACTACCCAAGTACCAATATTCATCTACTTCCTTTAAGACTTCATTTCCTGATTTAATATTTTCTGCATCACCTGCCTTCGTTCGACTGCATTCCATTACTTTTGTTTTGGACTCATTTATTTTCATCTTGTACTCGTTATCCAAGACTAGACATATAGAATTCAGTAATGTTTCCAGATCTTCTAGACTCAAGTTAAAATAACAATATCATAGGCAATCTCAAGGTTTTGATTTTCTCTCATTGGATTGTGATTCCCTTTCCAAATTCCTCTGTGTATATTTGTAGAACGAATGCATTCGGTTTTGAGACGTATTGTTTGATCCGTTGTTCATCTGCTATGTTGACACGATTGCTGTTTAACCGATGTACATTGAGGGAGGGTACTCAGTAGTTGATGCGAGAGTAGAAGCAGAAGCTCCCCACTAAGAGTCTGTTATCTTTTAGGGTTTCATGGGAACGGTAATGTCATTCGTGGCGAGATCTTAAGCCACGGGCGTTAGCAACATTACAAAAACCAGAATGAAATGGCTGAAAAGTGCTCCCGTAACGTACACTGGCATATAATGCAGGGCATTAGTAAATAAAAATCGATACAAACTTACCGAAACCGTAAGAAACCTACCAATTGATGATGCCACTCTTCAACCTTACACGGCAAATGTTCTACAGAAAAAAGAAGGAACTAAGAGAAAATCCCAGATTTTAAGCCAAAAATTGCTCCCTCTAATCGTTTTTCCCGTGACTCAGCATCACAACTCATCTAGCGTTGTTTAACATTAACATAATAAAGTCATTCCAATATGGCCCTTGTTTTGAACGTTCTACGAAGGAGCTAAAAGTTACAAATCTATTGAAAAGTTCAGGAAAATTAAGTTTATGACTTCCGTTATACTTTAGTTTATCACTTCGAAACACAATAGAAATTTGATCCGTGGCACATTAAACTTGGGTAAATTTGGAAATGTAAGGAAATAATGATAGCAAGCAAATAATTTAGTATTTAAATAACCCAAATTAAAATTCGTTGACAGGAATTCCATCCATATTGCAATAAATATGAATACATTTGGAAAATTATCTTACCCGAAACATAGTAGCTGGGAATCTTCAACAGAATACGGTCACACTCTGAAAGGTACGCTGACTCTTTGTTTAAATGGTGGATTGACATCTTCAGCCAGCTGTGATAGTGGCACTGAACGTGAGGCTGCTCAGCATATCACACAGACGTGATCACTACGAGGTCTGTCCGGCTTCATGGCTAAATGGTTAGCGTGCTGCCCTTTGGTCACAGGGGTCCTGGGTTCGATTCCCGGCGGAGTCGGGAATTTTAACCATAATTGGTTAACTTCCCTGACACGGGGACTGGGTGAATGTGTCGTCTTCATCATCATTTCATCCTCATCACGACGCGCAGGTCGCCTAGGGGAGTCAAATCGAAAGACCTGCATCTGGCGAGCCGAACTTGTCCTCGGACACTCCCGGCACTAAAAGCCATACGCCATTTCATTTCACTACGAGCTCTACTCCTGGTGACCTGGAGGAAATTCTGCTGGCGACAGATGAAGCGATCAAATACCGTATATTTGCAACGTAGATGTCTGTCTGTCTGTCTGTCTGTCTGTCTGTCTGTCTGTCTGTCTGTCTGTCTGTCTGTCTGTCTGTCTGTCTGTCTGTCTATCTGTCTGTCTGTCTGTCTGTCTGTCTGTCTGTGATCATCTTGAACACTGTTAATTGGACGTAAACATATTTCTTTTAGTTCACATGTAAGTTACACTCACGTATCTCTATACATCTCTCCTCCGCTTTTCACCCTACTAAATTAAATTTCTAAATTAACTTTATCTACTACGTGTTTTGCTTTAGCGGTTAACAAAACTCTTGAAGGCTGCTCTGACTTAAATTTATGAAAGTAGTTTAGGATATTGTTATCTGTAGTAAATTCTCTGAATTTACGCAGAGTTTCGCCAATCGAGACGTTTGATTACATTATTATTTCTTACTAAAATGAATATTTTACAAGTTACGTTTAATTCAGTTCTATACTTTATGTCATCAAAATCATTAACATACATTTAATAATGATGAAGATCGATTCATTCAGAACAAGGAGTTCACACAAACCTGTGCCGTAGAGTCAAATTATCCATTATCCGCCACCTGACTATCACCTCTTCGCATCAATAGGGCACGCGCTCGCAGAGCAGCACTTCAGCAATGTCGAGGAAGTTGGAAAATGGCTCGACAATGCGTTTGCCGCAAAAGACAAACAGTTTTTCAGGCACGGTAATCATACCTTGCCTTAAAGATGGACGAAGTGTGTAGAAGCCGATAGCCAATATTTTGAGCAAAAAAAGAAATATTAGTTTCGCTTTTACGTTACATTGTAATTCACGATGTGAGGCTAGTCTTATAAATGAATAGTAAGAATTTAATTAAGGTAACAACTGTATAGCGGTGAACTGGGTCCCGATGCGTGACGGAAATTATGATAAGCATGGCAAAAGATTTCTTGTTTTTTTTTCTTTTTTGCTAGTTGCTTTACGTCGCACCGACACAGATAGGTCTTATGGCGACGATGTGACAGGAAAGGGCTAGGAGTGGGAAGGAAGCGGATGTGGCCTTAATTAAAGTACAACCCCAGCATTTTGCCTGGTGTGAAAATGGGAAACTACGGAAAACCATTTTCAGGGCTGCCGACATTGGGGTTCGAACCTACTATCTCCCGAATACTGGATACTGGCCGCACTTAAGTAACTGCAGCTATCGAGCTCGGTTTCTTAATAATGGTCCAGTGGAGTATCTTCGCAACATTGAACCGAAAGATCAGTACTATTACTGAAGGAGAATAGTCCTTAAAGCAAAATTAACTAACTAGCAAATGTACCCGTGCTTCGCTACGCTATTCTACATTGTATACGGATATCGAAGTAAATTACTAAACATGAAGTGAATAAGATTTTGAAATTGCATAAAATGCCTTAGCGTTATCCAGAAAAGACATGGGGAGGTTCCTATAAGTGGTGCCCAATGTAAAGTGCGAGTTGCGGAGTTGTGATGACAACGGCAGGCTTACTTGCCTACTGCCATTTACAATCGATTAGATAAGTTTAAATTATAATGTGAGGCCCTATTACCTACTGCATGGTCACAATCGATGTGGGGAGTTTTTGTTACAATGGCAGGCGCCCTATTTTTACTTCCAGACAGATTACAATAGAGAAGGTTTTATTATAATGACAGGCACCTTACCTACTGCCAGTCAAATTGAGTTGTGCTGTTATCATTGTAATGACAGGTCCCATTTTTAATCACAGTCAAACCGAGTTGATGATTTTCCATTATATTAGCAAGGCCCCTATGCCTAATACCAGTCACATGTTAGATGGACAAATTTGTTTATAATGGTGGGCACACTTGCCTACTCCCAAACACAAACGGTTAGGGGAATTTTAAACAAAATTGCATGCTCCCTAGACTTCTGCTAGTCAAATCGAGAAGGGAATTATTAATTGTAATGGTAGTTCCTCCTTATACTGCTAGTTACAAAGGAGTTGGAGAAAGATCCCGTTCCTACTGCCAGTCAAAGTTGATGTAGAGAGTAATAATTACAATAGCAGACGCCCTCCTACTGAGAGTCACTATCGATCTAAGTTATTAATTATAATGGCAGACACACCATTTCTATATCGCTACAAATCGACTTCAATGAATATATATAGATCGACATACGAAATATATGCAAGTTTAAATTATTGCAAACCTTCATTTACAGTTTTAACTGCTGCTAAACGATACATCATATCGACAAATGGATCGTATCATAAGACGCCTCATTTAGCGGTGTAAATGGCTGGTCTTAAGATATTTTCTCCTGCCTCATGTATTTATGGGTAAAATTGAGTTAGGAACGTTGATTAGGGTGAAATATGGGTAAGGTTTTCACGCAGTGCATTACTTTTGAGTACTAATATGACAGCTACAAACATAAAATTTGGCTCACGTATGGATACTGGGTGGAGCAATGTTCGTGTAGAATTAGATAATTCTACCTTTCGAACTACGAATAATCCGTGTAAAAAGAGCAAAATTTAGGTATAATCGAGAATAGAGACAAATCTAACGTATAAGCAATACAGGTACAGTATTACGAAACGCCATAGGACCAAAGTTGTCGATCACTCCAAATTCATCCGTTTTGTGATTCGACTTACGTTTTAGCCGCGAAACCCCTCGAAACGAAGGTCTGGCACCAACATTAAAATTGCCTCAATATTACGATATTTTACGGGGGCAATCGTAAAAGACTTATGGATACACCTGTTACATGACAGCCTTCCAACATGAGAATTTTCGTTGATGATGCAGCCCTAAAAGGGACGAGCCACGCCGAAGTGACCTCATAGCATCGGAATGGACAATGTGATCTGACATTCTGGATAAGTACCAGTTTTTATATTTTATTTCCAACCTCAAATGGACGTAAAATCTTAAGGAATTCACGGATATCTCCATTACAGTGAATCCATGCTGTGAAAATTGTTAATAGATAGATGTTCATATTCTTTCCTACGCAGCATGAGAATAATTTGAAAGTTTCTTTATGAGTGATATCATTTTACCTTCAAGGTGATTTGATATCTACGTTTCTGTCAGGTAGATTGTGTAAGCTTAGAATGTGGCTTTCTATTTTTAATTATAATTATTATTTAAATTTCATAATCCCTACGAGTAAATAAGGTGCGATAATTGGATATCGGATCTGTATACATATGCATATTTTGTTCGCTGATATGTAGACCTCCAAAACCGACAAGGAAGTGGATTTGAAGGTGAAATTTATTTATTTATTTATTCACGAAACACAAGATACAGCTGCACTGAGCAAATTTCACTTGCACTGTCAACAGACTATTTAACAAACGTAAACTTTCGTAATAAAATATAACAAACATAACAAAATATAACAAGATCTGGTACGCATCTTACTAATAACTGTCCAAATCGAAAACCATAGAATGTCCATGTTCATAGCCAAGTCGTCGTGGGTCAAGATGGCGGTATAATACCTTCACATCAACTTATCTTTAAGATACTATTTACACACCTCTCGAATTCACTTTTATTTGATGCTATATCAAGATCTTGTCTCCTATTAATATTGTTAAAGAGTGTTGGGAGGCGGATTAGGAAAGATCGTTGAAGTATTGAGTGCTGAGTGTGGGGAATGTGGAGAAGATCTCTGGTTCTGGTGGAACGGGAAGGAACGCGGAGAGAGAAGAGAGAAACAAGATGTTCCGAGCGGTAATGTCCATTTAAGATCTCGTGGAGGAAATTCAGGTCAGCTACCTGTCGCCTGATGTGCAGCGGTGACACATTAATTGCCATTAATACCTGCTGCGTAGACAGATTTCTGAGCTTGGGGTTTCTGTTCCTTACAATTGCAGCAAAGAAGGACACTGCTCTGTCTAACTGCTTAGTATTGGAGGGGGCGGCTGTTGTCCAAATCGGAGAGCAGTAGTTTAAGAGAGGTTGAACGATCGTGAGGAAGAAGTGACGAAGAGCAATGGCGTCAGAAATTTCTGTGAAGCGATAGAGAATGCCTAGTAATTTCATAGCCTTGGTTGTATATGTTTCTATATGGGTCTTAAATTGTAATTTTGTATCGAATATTACACCTAGGTCACGCTGTTGCGTAACCACGGTGATGGGCTTGTCGAGTAGGTAATATGATGTCGGTAGAGGAGATTTACGCAGTGTTATGGTCATGTGGCTGCATTTTTGTAGGTTGGGGATAAGTTTCCAAGTACGGCACCAGTTCGAGAGGGCATTAAGTGAGGACTGTAGCAGAGCTTCATCTGCTGGATTCCTGATCTCCCTAAATATCTTACAGTCGTCAGCAAAGAGTAGGGTATTCGCTGTTTCGTTGAGTTCGGACGGCAGATCGTCCATAAACAAAGAAAACAGCAAGGGGCCAAGAGTACTGCCCTGTGGGACACCGGAGGTGACTGGTAACCATGAGGATGAAGTGCCTGATATTACCACTCTCTGCCAACGGTTATGTAGAAAGCCAGCAAGAAGGGTCAGAAGACTGCCATGTATATTAAATCGTTCGGAGAGTTTATGGAGCAACAGAGTATGGTCAACAGAATCGAAAGCTTTCGAAATGTCTACGTAGCAGATATCCAGCTGTGATTTAGCTTTGATCCAGGAAGGATGGACTTTTCATCGTGTTGCTGTGGATCTCAATGTCTCTCCGTCAGTTATTCAACGCCTGTGGAATCGCTACAGTGAGACAGGCCAGTTCACAAGGAGGGTTGGACAAGGTCGTGGACGCAAGACAACCCCACATGATGATCGATATCTGACCATCTGTGCGTTGCGGCGTTGTTCAGCAATTGCCAGAGAGCTGCAACAACACCTCAGGAGGGTCACTAGAGTCACGCTGTCTGACCAGACAGTAAGGAACAGGTTAAAAGATATGTCCTTACGACCCAGACGACCTGTTAGAGTGGCCCGTTTAACGCAGCAACATCGCGCAGCTCGCCTTCTGTTTGTCTTAGCCACGTCAACTGGCAACTTCGCCAATGGACACCTGTGTTCTTCACAGACGAGTCCAGATTTCCCCTGACACAGTGTGATAGACGTCAATGTGTATGGAGACGCCGTGATGAGCAATACAAGCCAAATGTTGTCCAGGAAGGCGATCGATTCGGACAAGGTTCTGTGATGATGTGGGGTGGCATCAGTATTGATGGCCGTACGTATCTTGTCGTCCGTGGTAATCTTAGCGCTACAAGGGCTCATCGAGCAGATACTGCTACAGCATGTGTTGGCCCTGAATTCGTACTAATGCACGACAATGCCAGGCTTATGTAGCGCGCATCACCATAGCTGTCTTGCGAGAACTGGACATTCAGGAGATGCAATGGACAGCAGTGACTTTATTCCCATCGAGCATGTGTGGGATAGGCTTAACAGAAGTGTTCGTGGGCGTCCTGTTCCACCACAGACTCTCTAAGACCTCGAACATGCTCTCTTTTTAGAATGGGACCTGATACCGAAATTTGACCACCGTCAACTTATACGAAGCATGCCACGTAGGAGCCAAGGCGTGATAAATGCTCGTGAAGCTCTCCAACTGTGATAAAAATCCACTGTGGAGGACTGTTATCACTTTGTTTTCGCCCATTTGGACATTTCCGTTTGTGTTCTTAAAATGAACGCGAATCCAGCGATATTCTTTTGTATACTTCAACGGTAAATAATTAAGTTTTAGATGGTAATATACTGGATATGCGGTATTGTTTTGTGGAGCATGGCATACGTTCAAAAGCATGTTGTTCTAATTTCTTTGAACTGTGTATCATTAGCTAAATTTAACCCTGGAATGGAAATATGGGGCATACAGTTCCCCGGAGAAATTTATATTCTCTTTCATTTTATGTTGAAACTATCTGTGAATGCCACATGACGTGAGTTATCTTCGGAGGGGTCAGTATTCTAATATAACTATTTGTTAGTGTGAAGAGCTTTGCTTCCATGCTCTGTGGTAGCTTTTGTGCATGCATTATCCCACGTTTCAGTTCATGTGAGTTCTTCTTCCAATATGTTTTCGTTTATAGAACTGTCATTGTTTCTCCGGGAGGAAAGATAATGGATTTGTTTTCTATTACTCCTTCAAAACTTGAAGGTTAATAATATGACTAGTAAAGACTTGTATTACAGGCAAAGATGATGACTGAATTCGAGACGAGCTGTTGATGTCAAACCAAGCGAAGAACATCACACACTTCCAGTGACGAAGAGGACACAGTGATTGAGGACTACGAGGAAGAGTACAGCATATATTTTGCAGGGACATGTTTAATGAAAGTAAAGAATGGTTATCGATGATCATCCAAACCTCGCATGAAAGCTGGAAGACCATCGATGCGTGAAAATGTGTTCTAAAGGCCATGCTAAGGTGTGAAAACAACATCCAGTGCTTGGAGATTGTTTATCGATGCTGGTATGTTATACAACTTAGCTCATTTCACTGGAAAGGAAATCATTGCACGATATATTAAACATGAAGTTGGCCAACAATATAATGGAGATATATATACAGATTTTGTTTTATTATTGTTGTAAATATTATTTTTTAAATTTTGAAGTTACAGTGGGCAGATTGTGCATAGATTTGATGACAAGCTAGAATTATCATGTATCGTTTTTTCTTTTTTAATCTGCTTACCCTCCAGGTTTGGTTTTCCCCTCGGACTCAGCGAGGGATCCCACCTCTACCACATCAAGGGCTGTGTCCTGGAGCTTCAGACTTTGATTCGGGGGATACAACTGGGTAGAAGGACAAGTACCTCGCCCAGGCGGCCTCACCTACTATGCTAAACAGGGGCCTGGTAAGGGGATGGAAAGACTGGAAGGGATAGACAAGGAAGAGGGAAGGAAGCGGCCGTGGCCTGAAGTTAGGTACCATTCCGGCATTTGCTTGGAGGAGAAGTGGGAAACCACGGAAATCCACTTCGAGGATGGCTGAGGAGGTCGAACCCCCTTCAACTCAATTGATCTCCCGAGGCCGAGTGGACCCCGTTCCAGCCCTCGTACCACTTTTCAAATTCCGTGGCAGAGCCGGGAATCGAACCCGGGCCTCCGGGGATGCCAACTAATCACACTAACCACTACACCACAGAGGGGGACACTGACATCACTCACTTTTACAAAATATCACAATAGAAGATCTCCGATTTGTATACATGACTACATGCTACGGGCTGCATTGCACACTGCATAATTTACACATGCATGATTCGTCTGAATCTTGGAAATACTCGGTATTACACAGTATATGGTGGTATTCATGTACCGCCATCGAGTTAACGAAGTGTCGCAGGTGTTGGTTAGTGATTGTCCATGTCTTATTCAACATAGCTACCGTTGTATAAAAGTCGATCCAGATTTCGTCTCTTTTCTTCGCTCTGTACTGCATTAGTTTCTCCCAGGAGTCTGATAATGGTAGCACTCTCTCCATCCGAAGTTTCTCTACGAAGAAAGTCTCCTTGGCAAGTTCATATGCTAGTCGAGATTTTGCATATTTCGATAACCCCAGACTAGCTTTCAGAAAATAATATTTCGCAAATGTTCGTTAAGGAGAACTTCCATAAGAGTTATAGCGTTTTTAAGTTGCAATACAGCAGGATGCTTTACGCAAATTATCATTTAAAAATGGGATACTCAATGGTCCGTGTTAATTTTTTATTTATATATTTATTTTAATTTTTATTTATATTTACCGGTATTTATATATTTATTTAATTTATTTATTTATTTATTTATTTATTTATTTATTTATTTATTTATTTATTTATTTATTTATTTATTTATTTATTTATTTATTTATTTATTTATTTAAATATCACTTTTACACAGCACATTAAATCAATATTTCAATTCTTGCTATGTTCCTTCTTCCTCTCCGCCCATATCTATTTCATTCGTTCTGATCTCTGTTTCCGGAACTGTCCTATGTCATGTGGATGCTTCCTTTTTCGTTCTTGTTCATCTTTGAAAATCACATTTTGGATCTTGTCGCTAAAAATCTTACTGTAATATGTATCCCTAATGTCATTGTTTGCTTCTTTGAGGTCATTCAGTGTCTGTGTAAACCATGCTATTTATACATTAAGCTGTCTGATTTTAAAATATTTTTTTTCAGTCTTTCCTTATTCATTCTGTTCAAATGTTCGAAAAGCGACAATTTTCTTTCACGCATGGTGTGTACTAAATTCTCCAAATTTACGCAGATTTCTTTATTAGATCGTGGCCTGTTATATTCTGCTTCTGTTATCCTTGGCCCTAGAATGTTTCTAACCAGTCTTCTTTCCATGTTCATAATCTTGTTTCAGTTTATGTCTTAAAATGTCCTACGCTTCCAATCCATAATTAAAATAGAAATTATAATCTGTCGGCATTCATTTCTACATTCTGTAAATATCGACAATATCTATATCGCGGCAGGTATTTTACATCAACCTTACAGCCGTGACAAAAAATTCTACACCTCCCAGATGGCGGACAAACCGGAATTCCGATGGGAGACTTGATTCTAAGTTTTAATTATTTTAATTTTGAAAATATTTCTTAGCAGACAAAGTAGGGGTCCCCATACTAGGAAATACGTAAATTTAAGCAATTTCCTTAATTGAACAGAACGTTGAAGGCTTAAATGGCCCTAAAAGATTTCAAATTGTAAGTCTTGAATATCTCTATCAAATAAAAAACAAATTTCGAAAATCACTTCCGGCCTAAATGCAGTTCCGAAAGAATCTTTTTTTTTTTTTTTTTTTTGCTAGTTGCTTTACGTCGCACCGACACAGATAGGTCTTACGACGACGATGGGACTGGAAAGGGCTAGTTGTGGGAAGGAAGCGGCCGTGGCCTTAATTAAGTTACTAACATTAGCGCTCACAATGCATAGACTCACATTAGCGCTCGTAGTGGTGCTTAAGTGAAACTCTACATTGACTCACATTAGCGCTCGTAGTGGTGCTTAAGTGAACCAATGCATAGACTAACATTAGCGCTCACAATGCATAGACTCACATTAGCGCTCGTAGTGGTGTTTAAGTGAAACAATGCATAGACTCACATTAGGGCTCGTAGTGGTGCTTAAGTGAAACACTACATTGACTCACATTTGCGCTCGTAGTGGTGCTTAAGTGAAACTCTACATTGACTCACATTAGCGCTCGTAGTGGTGCTTAAGTGAAACTCTACATTGACTCACATTAGCGCTCGTAGTGGTGCTTAAGTGAACCAATGCATAGACTAACATTAGCGCTCACAATGCATAGACTCACATTAGCGCTCGTAGTGGTGTTTAAGTGAAACAATGCATAGACTCACATTAGGGCTCGTAGTGGTGCTTAAGTGAAACACTACATTGCCTCACATTTGCGCTCGTAGTGGTGCTTAAGTGAAACTCTACATTGACTCACATTAGCGCTCGTAGTGGTGCTTAAGTGAAACTCTACATTGACTCACATTAGCACTCGTAGTGGTGCTTAAGTGAAACAATGCATAGACTCACATTAGCGCTCGTAGTGGTGCTTAAGTGAAACTATGCATTGATTCACATTAGCGCTCGTAGTGATGCTTAAGTGAAACTCTGCATTGATTCACATTAGCGCTCGTAGTGGTGATTAAGTGAAACTATGCATTGACTCACATTAGCGCTCGTAGTTATAGAAAAAGGCAAACTGCTAATTTAACCGACTGGATAACGATGATCAAGAAAAGGATTGTAATTCTCGAGAATAAATAAATCAGTAACACATACTCACATTACTATATTTTATTTACCTACAATTTGTTGCTCATATCCCTGGGATATTTTCAACATTGAGTCGCTTGCCTGAAGGTCTAGTGCTGTGTATTTTTACAGGTAAATATGTTTCAAAAGAAATCACTTAAATGCCCGTATTACAGTAAAATGGTTTAGAAATGTATTGTTTCCTTTCCTTCATAAAAGTGACCTCAGCTGAGTTCGAAATGGCAGGCTTGTTGTCTAGAGTTCGGCACTCTTCCACTGAAAAACGGAGGTAGCAAAGTTATGGTAATGAGTACATCGAGCAAGTGTGTTCACCTGACAGGAAAGCGATCAAGCTTCAAACAGAATTCTAAGTCACAACGAAAGCCACTGGACATGTCACATACCGCAATGAGACCTAACTGGATTAACGGAGAAGAGGCCACATGAAATCTGTGTAAACGGATTAGCCACTTGCTGGCAGTCAAGTGAGAGGTCCGCCCGTAATTCCTGTTCAGGGGAACATCATGCTCATTAGGCAGCTCGTACGTTCCGTCATGTCTTATTAATTAACATCACAGCTGGACCGGTACTAAATCATGTTACTAAATGAACCTCGCTAAATCTCTGCCAATGATCAAAGCTAAATGCTGGTGCAGTAACGTGTACTCTAGCACTTGTGCTATTACCTGAATAAGGGACAAACGAATCAGAAATATTTACTCTTGGAGAGATAATCTATCTAATAGCCGCCCTTCATTAGGGGAAAAATCGGCATCCTAATCATTTCATATGAGCAATTTTTATTCTATATGCGAAGGTAATCCCAAAAATAAGGTCTCCTATTTTTTTGTTTCCTCAATGGTTTACATTATTTTACCAGCTCGCTGTTATGCTGTTCAGGAAGTTATGAGCGGTGCTTAGGGAAACTTCAGGAACCAAAGTGCAGAGATCATCCAGGGTGATCCGCCGATATTCACGCATGATTTTCTCAACATTCACGACTGTCTCGACGGAAATTGACGGTCTCCCGCTCCTTTGTTCGATCGTCATGAAATTCTGTCCGACCGGCTGCAAACTCTATACACCACGTACGAACATTGATATCCATGCACCACTCACCATACACGTTCGTCAATTGGCGATGGGTTTCAGTCGGTTCAGTACGTTTTGCGTTCAAAAACCTGCTAACTGAGCGCACTTCGCTTTTGGTGGTTAACGTCCACAGGGAGCTCCATTCTGAACGGCTGACAAGTGCCTCAGCGCGGCGTGCACATGTGTATATGCGAGCACGGGAAACACTCTTCACAATATTTTGACCAACAACCACAGGAACAGAGTTCTGCATTTATAAAAATTTGGAGACCTTATTTTTGGGATTAAGCAGGGCTTGAGTCATAACGCAAGATTAAAACTGCCCCCATCAGGTAGATTGTCTCTTTCAGATTTTTAGTTTGAAAAAGTAAATTCAATACATGGTACTTCAAGTTAACGAATACAAATGGTGTCTAACAATCGCCAATGAATTGTTCAATACAGAGTCCGCCATGGTCTAGATACTTGTGCCCGGTATTTTGTTTATTCTTAAGAAGTTCAGCGTCTCCTTAGGAATTGTCCCTGTAGAGCTATTCATAAGGCCAGTGACTCCCCATTTTGTAATTTCATACTCCTATCCGAGATCGTCAAGGCATGGTTTATATTATGGCCTTTGTTTAGTCACCACTAATCAAACCTGCTGTTCATTTTCTTCGAATCATACAGTAGGATCAATCACCATACCCGTAATTTCCACCCGCTCGATGACAACAATATCAGCGCGTCTTGTGGATCCATTTTTGTAAATACATCCTACTTCTTCATAGATCTCCAACTGGTGTTGTTTACAGACGCTTCCAGAAATCAATATGCGAACTGTATTGTGCTAATTGATTCCCATTATCTCTCCCTTATGACAGAACCCTAATACATAAGGTAAAGTTTCTAATCTCTCACATCTCTCCCTTATGACAGAACCCTAATACATAAGGTAAAGTTTCGAATCTCTCACATCTTCTGCAACGGGCTGAATTAAGGCTCCTTCCAGGAAGAGATCGAACTTGGGTGACATTACAATTCATTTTCATTGATTCTGTCCATTGTCCGCCTGTCATACTTCACTTATTACTGATCCAAACGTTCCCTTTCTTCCAGTGGGAAAAGGATATCACTCTTTACCCTTGGATGGTAATATGCATTGACTTCTCAAGGAATCTTCACGGAGTGCTATTCGGATGAGCTTGGGAAGAGGGTTTTCGAAATGTTCAGCTTGTTCCTCGAAAAGTGGCAGGCGTTCAAGGCAATGGGCTATTTTAGTACGGAGCTCTCTAGTGTCTTTGATGTATGGGCTTTTCTCATGCATCAGCCTTATGCAAATATTCATATGCTTAATGAAAGCCTCCCACTCAGCTTTGAAAATTCCATTTCATCTAATATGGCGTGGAATCCAGCAGCAGCAAACCATTTTCGATACATACTACTTCTATCGTTTCGTTCCAGTATTGGGTCCTGGGATAGAAATCCCTGTGTCTCAAAAAGGGGGGAACACCAAACTTCGTTTAGAATTCTTAAAACTATAAATATAGAAAAGATGAAGTAATTGAGAAGCTTATTTCCGGAAGGTACCAAATTCAAAAGAAATTGTTTAAGGGAAAGAGAATGAACGCTCAGAGTGTAAAAATGTCAACTGAATATTCATTTTCACACATTATTATGTTGATAGGGAGTCAATATTTTATAAAATACAGCTGTTAAAAAGTTCGCAGTTTAAGAAATACTCAAGAAAAATACGTATTTGGTACTGAAAGTCTAAATACTTCCATCTAAAAGGCACTGTCGTAGTCATCAGAAGACTGACTGAATTTAAATACATAATGACCAAAAGTAAGTTATTTTCAGTGAAGGCACAAATTAGTTCAATAATATTAAATTAAGTAACCGAATATAAGAATAAAATTTAAAAATGTGTTCTGTTGCTGCTGGTCAAGTTCTCCGGAAATGGATCTACTTTGGCTGTAGGGATGCCTTATTTACCCCGAGGAATTTAGAACTTTTTTGAAAACAAACGTTATTTTCAACGCACTTTTTGATGTGGACTTGTGCGGTTTTGACGGTTTCGTTTTTATTCATATCATGGAGCATTTTACCAATTTATGTTTTCCATAATTATCTCAATTTTAAATTTTTCTCATTTGGTACATTTTGGATACAAGCTTCTCAAATTGGATCACCTGACCAAGACTTTTAATTTTACTACTGTAGTCCATTGCAGCTCAACTTTCATAAAAATAAATTAAAAAATAAGAAGTGGCAACAGATTGCCACTATTGTAACGGCCGCAGAGATTTTAGGGATTCGTAGACTTGCTTATTAGAAATACAAGACAAATTTTCTTGGGAAATACATTTTATTCAATATAATCTGGTATACCTAGAATGTACATAATAACTCGGTGTAGTATGAATCTCTGATATGAGAAATAATTTAAGAGTTCGGGAGTAATATTACGAGTGAAAGTAAGATTAATAAATGAATTGTCCAAAGTGCTGGGAGAGTTGCTCGGCACAACATTCAAATTAAAGTGATGTTTGAGAAAATCAACCTCGAACTGAGCGGGGGAGTCAATACAGCGCCACCTTATAACAGAGTATGCCTGTGACTTCACACAAATGTTGCCCTACTTTGAAGCGCTGTTTCATGAAAACTACTCTACTATCTGTCAACTGAGACATTAAACATAATTGTAAATGCAATATACGCGTTCTAACAAACACTAAAAGCGCCTTAACATTTTTCTTTCCATGTGCCCATTATAGAGGGTCACAAGTATAGGTTAAGAGATTGTGTGTTGTGTGTTTGAGTCATCAGTCCATAGACTGGTTTGATGCAGCTCTCCATGCCACCCTATCCTGTGCTAACCTTTTCATTTCTACGTAACTACTGCATCCTACATCTGCTCTAATCTGCTTGTCATATTCATACCTTGGTCTACCCCTACCGTTCTTACCACCTACACTTCCTTCAAAAACCAACTGATAAGTCCTGGGTGTCTTAAGATGTGTCCTATCATTCTATCTCTTCTTCTCGTCAAATTTAGCCAAATCGATCTCCTCTCACCAATTCGATTCAGTCTCTCTTCATTCGTGATTCGATCTATCCATCTCTCCTTCAACATTCTTCTGTAACACCACATTTCAAAAGCTTCTATTCTCTTTCTTTCTGAGCTAGTTATCGTCCATGTTTCACTTCCATACAATGTCACGTTCCACACGAAAGTATTAAAAAAAACATCTTTCTAATTCCGATATCAATGTTTGAAGTGAGCAAATTTCTTTTCTTAAGAAAGCTCTTCCTTGCTTGTGCTAGTCTGCATTTTATGTCCTCCTTACTTCTGCTATCGTTAGTTACTTTACTACCCAAGTAACAATATTCATCTACTTCCTTGAAGACTTCATTTCCTAATCTAATATTTCCTACATCACCTGCCTTCGTTCGACTGCACTCCATTACTTTTGTTTTGGACTTATTTATTTTCATCTGGCACTCCTTACCCAAGACTTCATCCATACCATTCATCAACTTCTCGAGATCTTCTGCAGTCTCAGATAAAATAACAATATCATCGGCAAATCTCAAGGTTTTGATTTCCTCTCCTTGGACTGTGATTCCATTTCCAAATTTCTCTTTGATTTCCTTTACTGCCTGTTCTATGTAAACATTGAAAAGGAGAGGGGACAAACTGCAGCCTTGCCTCACTCCTTTCTGGATTGCTGCTTCTTTTTCAAAGCCCTCGATTCTTATCACTGCAGACTGATTTTTATACATATTGTAGATAATTCTTCGTTCTCGGTATCTGAACCCTATCATCTTCAAAATCACAAATAGCTTGGTCCAATCAACAGTATCGAATGCCTTTTCTAGATCTACGAATGCCATGTACGTGGGCTTGTCCTCCTTGATTCGATCCTCTAAGATCAGACGTAAAGTCAGGATTGCTTCACGTGTTCCTACATTTCTTCTGAAGCCAAATTGATCTTCTCCCAACTCAGCTTCAACTTGTTTTTCCATTCTTCTGTAAATAATACGTGTTAAAATTTTGCACGCATGAGATATTAGGGGGCGTATATTAAATCCTAGTTAATGCGCATTTCCTATTGTTTTTAGGTTTGCAATGAAAATTATAATATGAATTACCTACAAATTAATACAGATGCACAATTTCTCAGTTTTTATTTATTTATTGCCGGGGGTGTCCTGCGACATGTGTGGCTCGCCTAGTGAAATTGTTGCTATTTGATACCCATGGGCGACCTGTACATGTGGGTGTGATATGATGGTGATGACGATGATGGAGTAGGAAAGATGGTGAAACCCATTCCGGGACATAGTCTACTCCTATCGAATAACTCCAAGGTGTCTGCTTAAGGCTTAACGTCCCCATCTAACAGACTAAACACCATCAACAGCTTCATGTGCCCTCGCTCCACATGAACACTGCAGAGAGGTTTGAAATTGAGTCAAGGCACGAAGTCTAGTGAATAGAAGTTGTATACTACCACATATCCCACCATAATAGCCAACAATCTGGTGGTGAAAACATATTCTTCCAGTCGCATTGGGTGTTTGTCAGAGCCTTAACGATCGTGGCCACCAGGCGGGCAATTTCTCAATAAAAACTATTTGGACGGAACCGCATTGTTTTTAAATGCTATTTGTTCGGGGCGTTGACCTATGTAGATCTTTTGCCCCTACGGGCACCATATGTGAAAAAACTGCGTGTATTATGTAATGGCAGATGTGTAGGCCTAATATGTTGAATGTGAGGAAAGGAATGTTAGGGACGACACAGACACTCAGTCCCAGGGCCAGGGGAATTAATCATCACAATTTAAAAAACCCTGACGCGCCCGGGTCCAGGTAAAAATCCCTCACCGAGAAGCGAACCCGGGGCACCGGGTGACAGGCGGACGCGTTGCCCCCTACACCGCGGGGCCAGACTGCCAACATCTTATTCTGCGGCTATTCACACACCAGTGTGTTCGAATGTGCGAACTATGTCACACATGTGGATTTGGCGATGTTTTATGGCCGGATGTCCGTACTGACGCCAACCTATGCGGAGGGATGTAATCACTATTGCGTATTACTCTGGTGGTTGGTAGTGTGGTGTGCTGTGTTGCCTTAATATGAAAGGGAGAGCGTTGGGACATATACAAACAGCCAGTCCCCGAGCCAGAAGAATTAATTAGAAAAGATTAAAATCCCAGACCAGGCCGGGAATCGAACCCTGGACCGAAGGCCTTAACGCCGACCGTTCAACCAAGGAATCTGACAATAATTTCACTCAGAACAGTACAACCGAGCTCAATAGCTGCAGTCGCGGCCAGTATCCAGTATTCGGAAGATAGTAGGTTCGAACCCCACTGTCGGCAGCCCTGAAAATGGTTTTCTGTGGTTTCCCATTTTCACACCAGGCAAATGCTGGGTGTGTACCTTAATTAAGGCCACGGCCGCTTTCTTCCCACTCCTAGCCCTTTCCTGTCCCATCGTCGCCGTAAGACCTATCTGTGTCGGTGCGACGTAAAACAACTAGCAAAAAAAAAAAAAATGTACACCATTATTAACAGTTTGATGTGACACTTTGGATTTCTTTGTTGCCCATATTGTAACCAAGTCTGGTGTCATGTTTGAAACAGCCGTTCTTAAGACGATGTCTAAATTGGTATTACTTGACTACGAGCGCTGTTTGGTTGAGAACAAGTTCATTAACACTCTTTACATAAACTCACTGAAACGAGATTATTATTATTACACAGCAATTGTGAAATATCCCAGTGCGATAATAAGGTAAAGTTAAAACATAATCACCCATCAACAACAACAACAACAACGAGCGTACAACAGGCAATTCCATGGAAAGAAAATATTACAAGAAATACTACTAGTTTAATTTTCTAAATACAGCATCATCATTTACAAATACACACACAACTTAAGTATTTCCAGTTCTTAACACTAAGACTTACAATACTATCCCCTCATTGGCACTACAGTCCTTGAAGGGCCTTGGCCTATCAAGCGACCGCTGCTCAGCCCATAGGCCTGCAGATTACAAGATGTCGTGTGGTCAGCAACACGAATTCTCTCGGCCGTTATTCTTGGCTTTCTAAAGCTGGGCCGCCTACTCACCAGCACATAGCTCCTCAATTCTAATCACGTAGGCTTAATGGACCTAACCCAGCCCTCAGCTCCAGGTAAAAATCCCTCACCTGGCCTGGAATCGAACCCGGGGCCTCCGGGTAAGATTACATAACTATAGGTTGAGCTTACTACTATTTAACATTACAAGTCGAAATAAAGTTAAAACATAACTATCTAACAATATTCGTTTAAAATACGAATGAAGAAAGACGCACAATCAGTCAAATTACGTTAAGAGTTATCTAACCAACCACTTCATTTAACAACGTCAGTCGACGCGGGGCCAACTTTACGCAATACGATCCGTTCTCGTTCATAGAAATCAAGCCAGGCGTGATCGAGGGGTTTTCGCTTAGAATTTCTCCACAGCGGCATTAGCGCTCGCAAACCCTCGGAACAATTAGTATTAAACACCACAGTGGGAATAACTCCACATGCAAATCATTGATGAATATTGACAGAAACTTTATTGTGGCATCAACCGCATGAACGTAATTATGTATTCAACGTTTATTAAACACTACAAAAAAGCATGATTATAACCAGACAGACGGGCCAAAATGAATAGAGTAGCACTAATACCTGTGGGCCGTATGACGTGCAGGTCTGGCCTGAAGATATGCAAGATAATCCATCAGTTGCTACAGTTGAACTCTCTCTCCGTTCTCTCTCTACAAGTTAATGTCGAATTTACACTGACTGACAGAGCAAATGCAACACCAAGAAGGAGTGGTCAGAACTTTATGCCAATTGCAGGGTAGACTGACGTCACTGAGGTATGCTCATGATGTGAAATGCGCCGCTGTGCTGCGCACGTAGCGAACGATAAATGGGACACGGCGTTGGCGAATGGCCCACTTCGTACCGTGATTTCTCAGCCGACAGTCATTGTAGAACGTGTTGTCGTGTGCCACAGGACACGTGTATAGCTAAGAATGCCAGGCCGCCGTCAACGGAGGCATTTCCAGCAGACAGACGACTTTACGAGGGGTATGGTGATCGGGCTGAGAAGGGCAGGTTGGTCGCTTCGTCAAATCGCAGCCGATACCCATAGGGATGTGTCCACGGTGCAGCGCCTGTGGCGAAGATGGTTGGCGCAGGGACATGTGGCACGTGCGAGGGGCCCAGGCGCAGCCCGAATGACGTCAGCACGCGAGGATCGGCGCATCCGCCGCCAAGCGGTGGCAGCCCCGCACGCCACGTCAACCGCCATTCTTCAGCATGTGCAAGACACCCTGGCTGTTCCAATATCGACCAGAACAATTTCCCGTCGATTGGTTGAAGGAGGCCTGCACTCCCGGCGTCCGCTCAGAAGACTACCATTGACTCCACAGCATAGACGTGCAGGCCTGGCATGGTGCCGGGCTAGAGCGACTTGGATGAGGGAATGGCGGAACGTCGTGTTCTCCGATGAGTCACGCTTCTGTTCTGTCAGTGATAGTCACCGCAGACGAGTGTGGCGTCGGCGTGGAGAAAGGTCAAATCCGGCAGTAACTGTGGAGTGCCCTACCGCTAGACAACGCGGCATCATAGTTTGGGGCGCTATTGCGTATGATTCCACGTCACCTCTAGTGCGTATTCAAGGCACGTTAAATGCCCACCGCTACGTGCAGCATGTGCTGCGGCCGGTGGCACTCCCGTACCTTCAGGGGCTGCCCAATGCTCTGTTTCAGCAGGATAATGCCCGCCCACACACTGCTCGCATCTCCCAACAGGCTCTACGAGGTGTACAGATGCTTCCGTGGCCAGCGTACTCTCCAGATCTCTCACCAATCGAACACGTGTGGGATCTCATTGGACGCCGTTTGCAAACTCTGCCCCAGCCTCGTACGGACGACCAACTGTGGCAAATGGTTGACAGAGAATGGAGAACCATCCCTCAGGACACCATCCGCACTCTTATTGACTCTGTACCTCGACGTGTTTCTGCGTGCATCGCCGCTCGCTGTGGTCCTACATCCTACTGAGTCGATGCCGTGCGCATTGTTTAACCTGCATATCGGTTTGAAATAAACATCAATTATTCGTCCGAGCCGTCTCTGTTTTTCCCCAACTTTCATCCCTTTCAGCCACTCCTCCTTGGTGTTGCATTGTCACTGTCAGTCAGTGTACAATGTTAGGAATGCATTAAATTTGCTCACATTAAAGTTAATGGTACGGTCAGCAAATAACTGAGGTTAAACGCTAAATGAATTACATAACAGCTGAGCTACTTCATTTTCTTACGTTGTGCTGCAAACTAATCAAATTAGTCTCTTCCATAATAGACTGTAATTCCTCTTGCTTTCACATCCAGTCGTCCGAAAGTCGTTTACATGCTTCTACTTGTCCTTCCAATTTGTCGCATTGAGTACGAACATGAAATCATGTGAACTTGTAGCCATTTATTTCTGTGAATATAAACTAACATTCAAATTAGTGAGAGAAATATCCCAGGGTTATCCAAGAGAATATATTTGCAATGAACGCATAGCAAGCAAACCAATGTAATATTCACAGTCCTAGGTAACTATATAAATATATATACTTATTGTCAGTACATACTTTAATTAATTGAAGAACATCAGGAATTAAATTCCAAATGAAGTGCTATAGTTCTGTTTGTGGAATATTATTGATTATTTACCTCCAAATGCTGTAGGACTAATTCTGTTTGTGGAATACTGAATGAAAAATGAAAACCTACAACCTGTTTTCCAGTCATTGACCGGGTCAGGGATGTAATGAATGAAGCAGTACGATGGGGTCGCCACTTCCAAAGTGATTTATTAATGAATGATAGATGCTATGAAATGAGAATGGAGAGTGTTGCTGGAATGAAAGATGACAGGGAAAACCGGAGTACCCGGAGAAAAACCTGTCCCGCCTCCGCTTTGTCCAGCACAAATCTCACATGGAGTGACGGGGATTTGAACCACGGTATCCAGCGGTGAGAGGCCGACGCGCTGCCGTCTGAGCCACGGAGGCTCCTTGTGGAATACTATTATTAGTAATTTATCTCCAAGTGCTGTAGGCCTAGCTCTGTTTGTGAAATAATATTATTAGTTTTTATTTACCTGTAGTGGGTGTAGTTCTCCTTGTGAAATAGTATTATTAGTTTTTTAGTATTAACATTTTCCTTTGTAATATTTTAATTTTAGATATTTTTTATCATGTACCTCTTCATTTTACTGCTCGTGTTTGTGATTACTTTATGTCATGCTCAATCATGATACGATGAATACAAGATGATTATTGTCCTAGTTTACACTCATAATATTTCAATAATTTTATAGTTATTAGTGTTTTAGGTAGCTATCTACTAAGATTACATCAGTTTTAAAATATGTGATCCGTTGCGCGGAAGCGGACGCAAAGTCGGCAATGAAAATTAAACAGCAGAACTGAACAAAGGTCTTGGGGTGTAAAAATTGGATTCCTATTTTTTATTTCTTGCGCTATCTATTGGTCTTCTTGATAAACTAAGTTACGGATCAGTTCCAGTCTTCACCACTCGATGCCGTGCTAACTTTGTACAATTGGTGAGAAAGTAAGTGAAAGCAGTAATAGCGTTTTTCCTAACAGCAACAGTCAATAGTTACTATCTTCTGAAGTATTGCACCTAGAAGCATGAACACTTTGTTAAAGCGCTCTGTATCTTATCACAGTTTTATAATAATTAAAAATAATCTCAATGGTGTAAAATGGGATTTAATAGGTCCCTTTCCGGGACACCGGTCACATATTCTCTTCGTACGGGGTGCATAATATTCTGAAAATTGGATATTGAGTATTATGGTGTGAAGTAACAATGTTTAGAATTATTGCAGGCTCCATGGTGTGAGCTCGGCAATGAAAATGAAACGTTAATAATAATAATAATAATAATAATAATAATAATAATAATAATAATAATAATAAGTGGACCTGCGCTCTACGCAGCATTCTTTACATGCCTGTCTCAGTCATATTGATTTGCCTGCCTTTTTCAGTAGTTTTATGAACATTAAATACCGGTGCATAATAACTGTTTCATTCATTATGTACTTTATAACACTTCTTTTCATTCTTTCCATTCTTTTTAACATTTTCACACGATCTCTCCGAGATAGTGAAACATACAGTTGGCCATGACTGAATGCTAGTTCTGGTAAGTAAACACCCACTTTATCAAGAGGTTGTGTCTGCGCTTTATTAATGGTAATGGTTACGCAGGAGTCTTGTGGTCTTGAATCCTTTCGCTTTGTGCGTATGTCGATGTTTTCTATTAGCAGCATGTAAGTTATTAGGAAAGTTCTGTCATCAGTTGAGTATATTAAGAAGCTGGGGAACGTCAGAGTATAAAAGAGTATACAGCACAGAATAATATTCTTCCATGATTAGAGCAAGTGTATACTCTTCGACTTGACAAGTAGTAATCAAACATGGCTGCATGCAATGACATTGTTAAGGATGAAAATCACATGTATCAGTATATTAACACGTTGACTGCCAGGACACATAGCAAGAAAAGTCCCGGTGGCCAAAGCATTTTTTCTTTCATGCATGTAGTAAATAAGCAATAAAGCAAAAATCGAAGTGATATTTCACTTAGGTGTTCAATGTACGTACGAAATACAATAAATATTCCCAGCACCCCGAGGTACCGCCGTGGCCCCACAGGAAAGTTCACTGCATGGTTTTGCCTAGACGGCCAGAGCGGTACAGTCTAGCGGTACTGGAAGCTTGCATTGCTTGATAGTACGCATTATAGATAACAGAGCGTGCCACGATTTGTTTATTGGCGCTTAGGACTACAATCGCAAGACACTCATTGTTTTACAGTAGGGTGTGTGTGAAATACTTGCGAGATATTTCTAAGTTATTTTACCAGTGAACGGAGAGGTTAGTTACAAAATGAAACCGTTTTCTTCTCGGACTCGGAAGATAATGACGCTAGCTCTTCAGTATGAGAATTCTAGTATGTAGTGTATATATCAAACTGATCTATTACGATTTGCAACACAAAAACTCTTCACCAAATTAAATTTGAAATATATTCATTTCGTATTTACTCCTTGCCAAATGCTCAATGGTAGTGTAAAATGTTGCTATGTTGTCAATGAATGTTGTCAATTTAGAAAATGCAAATAAGCTCATGTTTACGCTATATTCATTGCAATATGCGATGAAATTAGCTCAGGTATGGATACAAAAATTTGGAAGGAATCAGTGTGGCCTATTGATTAGGTTGGCATAAGCTTGGGGTGAAAATGGAAAATCACAGAAAACCATAACCAGGTTTCCCGACAGTAGGATTCAAACCCAATCTCCAAAATCTTGAGCTTGCCAGTTAACTAACCCGGCATAGCTAAGCGCATGGCTAAACTGATTGGACAAATACTCACATATTGCCAATAAAAAGAGGATGAATTAATAAAAATAAAGACTATATTTTGGAAACCAAGCACGCCAGGATTTGCTCCGAGGCCATAGCGATACGCTAGCATAGCGAATTCAACAACTCAGTGGTCCACTGGCCCAGCAGGGAAAGTCATATAGCAACACCTGTCAGCGGTACTTTGTACCGTCGTGGCCTCATGAGACACTCACTCAGCGGTACAATGTACCGCTTTGGCAGCCAACGTGTTAAAAAGTGTTAGTTGTTAAGCAACCTGCTAAGTACAGAATGTAATGCGGGTTAGAGTCTTTCGCCTGAAGTTATTGGAGTGATCATTTAATAATTTGATTTTATGATTACTAAAAATTGGCTGAACATAGAGACCTATCAACGTCTCGTGATTCACCGGCAGGTAATTTCAGAGAGAATTAGAGAGAAATGAAGCAAATTGCTCCAGTAAAACGGACGGATGGATTTTCCAAAGCTGTTTTAGTAAACTCTTTCAATACAGTGAAGGATTCATATCAGCAAAGAGAACATAAAATGAAGAAAATTTGAGATTCCATCTAAATATACAAAAATGTATGTCCTCATAACTTATCTAAATGGAGGTGAGTTGTTCAGTAATAACCCAGATGAAGATAAATCTAAAGGATTTATTCATGTTAAAGTTATGTTCCTCTCTTCCAAAAAAAAAAAAAAAAAAAAAGAATCGGAAGTGCTCATTTCGTTAAAACTTTCCCCTCAATGTTTTTGCTTTTACCTCCCAACTTCTTCTATACTTAAGCTCATTCCAGCGTTGCTCAGTATTAAAGTACAAATAACGAAAAAGCATTTATGTGCATATTTAAATAAGAAACTTATACATATCACTGAGTCCATACATTTCAATTCGCCAATGTACAATATATTTCAAAGTATTTTCCGAGGTTAAGTCCTCCATCGTGGTAACAAGAGTTATAACATAATTATAGCATTGATTTTTAAGCAATCGATATGAACCTCTTAAAGCTCTCTATGATAATAATAGTTCGCGAAAGTCAGGTTAAATTATTTTTCAAAATTACTAGGAATTGAGAAATAGTCCCTCCATGGCCTTCCATTGATCCCATCAATTTAATGTCCTTCAAATTAAATTTGACTTTTTTATAAGTTACGGTCGGTTCAAACGAAATGTAGGAAAACAATCCTGACTTTAATTCTGATCTTAGGGGATCGAATTAAGAAGGACAAGCCCACAATGTGCCGTTCTTAGATCTAGGAATGGTATACAATAATGTTGATTGGAACCAAGCTATTTGAGATTCTGTAGCAGAGCGGAATCAGATATCGAGATCGAAGATTTATCCACAATATGTATAAAAATCACTCTGCAGTGATAAGAATCGAGGACATTGAAACAGAAGCAGCAATCCGGCAAGGAGTGAGGCAACATTGTAGTCTGTCTTCCCCTCCTGATCAATGTTTATATAGAACAATCAGTAAAGAAAATCAAAGAGCAATTTGGGAAGGGAATCACAATCCAGCGAGAGCAAGTCAAAACCATGAGATTTGCTGATGGTATTGTTATTTTATTTGAGACTGCAGAAAATCTGGAGAAATTCCTGAAAGGTATGGACGGAGCCTTGGGGAAGGAGAACAAGATGAAAATAAGTAAGTACAAAACAAATGTAACGGAGTGCAGTCGAACAAAGTCAGGTGATGCAAGAAATATTAGATTAGGAAAAGAATTGTTAAAGGAAGTAGATCAATATTGTTACCCGGGTAGTATAAAAACTAACGATGGAAGAAGTAAGGAGGACATAAAATGCGGACTAGCACAAGCTAGGACGACTGTTCAAGAGTGAATCTTTCAACGCCTGACGTTCCACAGCTTCTCTCTATAAGGGCAAGATCCCACAACATGAGGCAGAGTTTCTGCCTCTCTTCAGCAATACTGAAAGAGGTTTCCGTTCTGGGACTTGTCAGGAGTAGATCGAACAGCGTATAAGTTTTTATCCACTTGTATTACCTCACAGCATTCAATGACTGATAACCAGTATGGTTTCTAACGCAGTTATTTCCGGGTTTAATTGTTCAAATAAGGCCACACCTTTTCCTTTGTAAGACAATTTACTCCATCTCTTAAATTTACAATTTCCTATTTCTATTCTTATTTTTGAAGCGGAAGGTGAGTACGTTTGTCAAGGAAGTGTTCTTGTTTCTCTAATCCAACCTCTGTGAGACGCTGGTTGCTTTCCTTAATGACATCACCTGTTGTATATATTGTACCTGTCCCGAGTATCGACAGAGTACTAAGTATAAAATCCTGCTTCACAAATATGTCACGGATGGAGATCTTATGGATGAAGAACTCCGGATAATCAAACCCGGACATCGAAGTACCATCCTCCCTACATTCATTCAGAGCAACGACTACGCTCGAGAGCATATGGGTCATGGTTCTGTCCGGTGAAAATAAAGTCGACATGTAACATAAATACCTTGAAAGTAGGGCACTATAGTAAGAGGAATACATTAATCTAAGAAATGATAAGCATGACTTTTACCAAATTCAAAACACTCAGAGATCATGACATGCCAAATAATTGCATGTGTGGCAATTTCAAGATCTACTAAACTTATCTTATCGCATGGGTAATGCCATTTAAGGTCTTCACGAGTTCGTTATATTCTCTTGAATTGCATTCTGACCTTACCATGCCGAAAACACTCAACACTGCATATATGATAAATTCACTGCCGCGTGTTATAGAGACTTATCCCTTTCACTTTAATAATGATATAATTTGGATATCTACTCTATTGCGAAAGAACACATAAATCACATGAAGACGGTGGCATCTCAAACATCTTCTTTTCTTAACTCATGGATTTCGGGAGTATCGGATCAATACATTCCTTATGACTTCTACAAATTCCTAATCTTGAATATCCCGCCGTCGCCTACCATTGATGGTTCCAATTAACATCACATTACACATTACCACGCTACCGAAGATACGTGTCTCACCGGGGTAACAATAATATTGCTAATATTTACAATGCAGACATTACAGCGGTGGTAAACCTGTAACGCCAAAATGAATCATCATACAAGTACACAAAGCACAGACAATAAAATGCATACTATGGTAGAGCATTATCCCTGTAAACAAGACAATAAATTCACTCCAATGCTTCCAAAATCTGTGATCACACATAGGTCACCTGGGATCGATCCAAGGACTTCGATACCACTCGGGTATCGAACCACGCCTTCTTGACATCGAAGTGCTATCGGAAATTCCCTAACTACGACTTTATTTTAATACTCTAATTGGAGGAGTGCATCTACTACAGTATTATTAAACACAACGCCTTCCGATAGTAAATACCAATTCTACGTAAGCGAATATTTAAGTACTTTGATCTAAATGGGCGAGACCATCGCTGCAGATCAGAAGCACCACATGTTTGGGAACAAATCCCTTAAGAAACAAACAAGTGAGGGGTCTTGAAAATTTTGCCCTCACCCTCTTCTCTGAGGCCATAAAACACTCGCCTAAGGAAATGCGTCCTGGCTAAAACAGCTGAGCAGAGATACACAATTCCACTCGGAATAAAGAATTAATTAATTCATCTACCACATGTTTTCCAGATATACTACCCTCCATAGATATTATTCACATGTCATTCACCTTCTTCCAATGCCTCAGTTAATTACAATGCTGGTTAACGTTATTATCGTCATTATTTCGCATGTTCTGCATATCTTCATATATTTTCTCTATCGCCTTCAATTTGAAGCACATCTACTTAATATCTGCACTATTCAAATACCTTCCTGAAGGTTTTAAGATGAACTTTACCGACAGGGAATTACAGTATAACATTCCACACACTTGCGTATCTTTCTAGATCATTGGTTCGTACCTCGAGTCGTCGTTTTCCTTCGTCACTTATCAGCATCCTTAAACTAAGGGAGAATGTCTATAACCATGCAAGACGTTAATTTGTGAACCACGTGAACAATTTAATACTCGGAACATAAGAATACCCTACCAGCTGATTTAAAATGGAAATACATAGAAGTCAGCAGAATTATTTAAATCCACAGGCAGCTTTTTAAGTCTAGCATCATATTGCTAGCTCCCTTTCTCCTGCCTTCGAACTCGCGCAGCGTCGTTCGTGTCCCGGACAGGGAATAAAGTGCTATTTACACTCAAATATTTCGTAGATTGATGGGGAAAACGGCACATATATCTTACTAGGCTTCCCAACATATCTAATCACGTGGAATTGAACGGATTTATCATATATATATATATATAAATACTAGCTGTTGTACCTGTGCTTCGCAACAGAATTATACATTGTACACAGAATTCAAGATGAAGTAATGTACAAGTAGTGAATAAGATTGTATTTCATTGCGTAATAACACAGGTACTTAAAAATTGAATTTCATGCGCCTTCCCATAATCTATATTTCATCCAGCCTGAATAAGGTTATTTAGAGCCTACGCAGAGCCTACTTTACCTAGGCGTACCTATGTTCATTCAATCCTCTTCACCCATTTTCTCGTTGCTCGGCACTGATTTGGGCTTAGCAATAAAAATCGAAATTCTTTAAATCGGTTATCATAGCCCGTAAAACATAAATGTTAGGAAATGTAACACTATATATACCTTTAGTTATTAGTATTTGTCGATAGGACCACTAATAACATTGATTTTGATATATTTAATTTTAGGCCTACCATTTTACTTAGTGTGAATACAATTATTTATAGTCTACGTTGGAGTCACTTACTCCCCGACTTTGCATACCGATTTAATCAAATTCTCTACAGGCAATTTTTCGTGATGCCCGTACATACAGACAGGCAGACAGACAGACAGACAGACAGACAGACAGACAGACAGACAGACAGACAGACAGACAGACAGACAGACAGACAGACATACAGACATAACGAAAAATTAAAAAGTGCGTTTCCTTGTTACTGTCGACACAAACGATACAGAAATATCAATCTTTTTAAATTCTGAGTAATGTCAGAAAAAACTATTATATTATATGGATAGATATGGGTTACTTTCGAGTGCAAGCAATGTACAAGTTTTGATATGCTGTAATCTCGATTTCCAAGACGAACAAACACTATCTAGACCCTTAACATTCCTTCTAGATTAAACCATGGTATCAGGCAAGTCAGCTAGAAGTTCAGTTATTTCGTTTGCCGCCTTCTTGATTAGCTTGTATATATCAGAAAGAAAACTAGTAGGAATCGGTTTTGCGCGAGTTTTTTGAATTGAATATACAACAGCTGGTAATACTGAATAATTTAGAATGTGAAATGTTTGGTCCGACTCTAGTAAGTGAGTGTACCTAGTAAGGTTGTTTATTGCAAAGGGCCAACTGGTTTGTGAAAGACAGGAAGGTTTGAATGGTGAGAACAGAAATAAAATACCGTATGTATGCAATAGTAGGCATTTTTCAACTTGTTGCAAACATTACGAAGTACATTAAGTGTTGCAAAGACGGAATGGTTTAAAAATGAAACTGGACTAAGGGGAGGGTGCTATCACCTCTATTTTTTCTAATAGTTATTGACGAAATTGTAAAGGAGACAAACGAAGCACAAAGGAATAGGGAGATTAAGCTATTAATATTTGCAGATGATATTATGATCTGGGAACAAACAGCAAAGACGTACAAGAACAACTAGATTCACTGAATGAAAAATGGAAAAGTACGGTATGAGAATCATCACAGAGAAAGGAGGAGAAAGACAAGGGAAAGTATTTATGAAAATTTGATGTTCAGTGCCTTGAAATTGTTGGGAATTTCAAATAACTAAGGAGTGAATTAATGCATAATGCAAGGCTGGACATGACGATTGGGAAGATAGTGCAAAAGCGCAAAGCATTCTACCCAAAATGTAAGTAACCTTGTCTGGAATCAGCAAGTACCAATGAAGTATGAGGAGATAAGTACAAAATTTATTTTGCACCCATATTGTCTTATACGGCTGAGACTTGGACAATGAAAATAAGGAAGGAGAGTAGAATTGAAGCTAGTGAAAGGTAATACCTACGAATTATGATATCAAATACAAGGAAAGACAGATTGTAAAAACCTAAATAAGAGAATTGATAAACTAAGATGGTTTCGACATGAAAAGGGAATGGAAGAGAAAATAGTATCAAAACTGATGTAGGAGATGAAATTCGAGGTAAAGATAACTAGAGTGAGACCTACAGCAAGGAGAAGCGATTTGATAAATAGGAGTGCAGGAAGAAGAACCGTGGACTAACACAAAATGATTGAAGAGGAATGGTGGCATGGGAGAGGAAGGTGTACAAGTGCCATAAATGCCTCTACCCATTAGGAGCTAGTGAAGGAGAAAGGATGTTGTTGATGATGGGTAAGTGAACATTTTAGGCTAATGCAGTATACTAGCAGTTGCGATCAACGCTATTCTGTATGAAAGAGGCGAGTTCTCGACGGAAACGATCTTTCCATCGGTCTGCTTTTAGACCAACTTTATAAATAGAAAGGATTAAATTGTGGGTGGACTCAGGATATCTTTCTCATAATTTGGAAGTAACGGGCATGCGAATTGTGGGAATGAACAGGTGGGTACTCGCAATGAGGAAATAAAGTGTAAGTTATGAATGAACTCGATGGATTAAGCTGTACTGCCTTCTGCAGTGGCACCAAGCTATATGAATGGAGGATGATAGGTTTCATAGAAAATAATGGACTGGACTTTGGTTGGAAAAGGATGTAGAGGGAGACGATGGTTACACTCAGTTATTAAAGAGTGCATTATTATAACAGGTATATAAAATAATGGCAGGTATATTCTGCTATGATGTGATTCAAGATGTTACCCTGAAAAATAATATTTATGATATTATTAAAAACAAACTGAAGTTTAAATTGATATGGTGTCTCTTCATTTCTCACTGAATCATACCTAAATTACAAGCCAAATTCAACTGGATGTTGGTATGGGTATTCATCAGATATACAGTCAAAATACAAACTTATTCTAATTTTTCAATAATTAATCTTTTATAAATGGGGGGTCGTTAATATGTAGGTGTTTCTTGAATATGCACATGTTGTTTCCGCTGGAAATCATATTTTAAACCGAAGTCAATGGCAACGCCAACTATCCTCCCACAAACGGTGGGTTCGTTCTCTTAGTTCTTTACATCCTGGCAGTACACAGAGACCATATACAACCCAAGAGACTACTGGGAAAAATTCAGCAGTTAATACCTTTCATATTTAGAAGGGTTTACACTTCTGGGATCCATTACGTGCCATATCTGATCGACAGTCCTGCATACACCATAGGAGATTAAACGCGGCCGTTATGAAAGATTTCATCACCATTAAAAAACTGTTTTACCAGTGGATTCTCTAATTGGCGTGGACAGCATGTGTAACGTTTAAAGGGAGACCACGAACATTTAGCTTACCTTGAAAAGGAGTTTACTGTACAACTATAAGGAATCTTCACTCCTTGAGGCAAATATTAACAGGAGTATTGACTGTCAACGAGGATATCATTGCTCTATAAGAGAATGAACAAATGACACCGCGGATGTTCTGACACAAACGGGCACAGATCAAGGATATTCTAAACTTTAATAAAATATATCCACTAACGATGATGACAGCAGATAAGTTTGAAGAATGCGCTTACAAAATCATATTTGTAAAAACCGACATTTCTTTGAGGACCTACTCCCAAAATATCATGTTTGAAGTAGTAGTAGTAGTAGTAGTAGTAGTAGTAGTATTTATTCATTCATCATGTCGTTTACATATTTACAGGACTCTGTTTTATATATACATAACTCTTCTAATAACATTATTACTTGAGAAATATTAATCTTATAACTAAACCACATATATTACAGAAGTAGTAGGACATATTATCAACATATTAATACTTAAAATAAATTGAACTACTAACTATCTCTTGCACACATTAAATAAATTATTATTATTATTATTATTATTATTATTATTATTATTATTATTATTATTATTATTATTATTATTATTATTATTATTATTATTATTATTATTATTATTATTATTATACAAAATCACACCAACCTCATCAGAGTCGAGTAGATATCAGTAAAATACCACGTGTGGTAATTACTAATGTGAAAATTAATGAAAAATTCCAGATCTTGCAGGAACCAAGTTCTCTGTTCTGTCACATTTTTATTTATGATAAGTTTCCAGAAGAACTTTGGTAACAGATTAAAGATGGAAAATATTTAGTTATTTCATGGATTAGGTTTGATTTTTGTAAGAGAAGTGATTAGCTGTTCCTTGACACTGTGAAATGACCTACGGCCTCCACTGTATTTAGACAACACCCCTCGAGCCTACGCTGTGTGCCATCTAGCCTTACCCCTCAGAACTTGATTTAATTGTAATAAATTTAATTTTCTGGCTTGGCACCCCTTCCAAGGTATTTAGGGTGTTACTAACTATGTCCAGTCAGAAGCGAGTCCAGCGCGAGTTTTTCAGCACTTTGCCCCACTGCTTGATCCCTGTGCAGGTCTTCCTTATGGTTCAGGAGGAAAACAGACCTTTCAGTATCAAGGTGTTTCTCCCCGTCCGAATAATCTGGAAGGGCCAGCCTCCCTCTAAAATTAGCTAGTTCCAGCGATTCAGTAGGCTCAGTCAGTCACCGAGCTATTGCTGCCGAAGAGTATCTTACCGGCGAACGAGACTGTTCAGTTATGTGAGTGACACCACCGTCAAATATGTGTACTGCTGAAACACAGGATCAGGGTGATACAGTATTGACGGTGCTGTCTATGTACTGACAGTGAAGGTCGAACAGTGTACTTATGCGATGTGGAACATCGAGGAACAAATTCTATCGTGCGTGTGCGACTGTGTTTATACGCTCGCGAAACTTAAGTGTGCGGCCGCCAATGATGTAGCGCGAGTTTTATCGTGAACTACCCCAGGGTCCAAGTGACACTTGCAGAAGTGTTAATGTTTTAGTTTGTAAGTCTCTGAGTGCATACTAGTGCGAGTGAACAGTGAGAACGTGGAAAGTGCTAACTAGAGTGATTGCATAACTGCGTAGTTGTGTATTCGTATTAATCAATAAAAGAGTAAGTTCTACCAGGCGTTTATTTACTTATCTACAACCCCGACATCACGTTACAAAGGCTGTCAGAAGCGAGATTGACTGGTGTCGTACGTCTCAGTCAGTAGACATTCTTAGTGATAAAAAGGATACAGAAGAGTTCCAAGCACTTCTCCTAAGAAAGTTCAGTGAGCTTAAATCCAGTCAAGATGAACTTAAGAACGAACTTAAATCAAGTCAAGACCAACTCAGAATTGAACACACATCCGAAGAGGGCCAACTTGAAAGTAAGATCACGAGAGAACTAAAACCGGAATTAAGTGAACTTAATTTAAATCATTGAAATCAACTACGAACTGAAATTGGAATTGAATGAACTTAAGGATGAATATGTAAATTAAAATAGGAAATGGGATATTTCTGAATAAAGTTAAGGAGTGAAATTATGCAGGACGTCAAGGTACTAGTTCATAATCAGTTTAAATAAAAATATCAGGTTATGGAGTCAGGATTTCGAGTCCTGAGATAGGAAATGAATGTCTTGGGTGCAAGAGTGACTGCCATGAAGACTCATACTAAGCCCACTAGCAGCGAATGAGTTTCCAGGTTCGCGAAATTAAAAATCCACAGTTCCAGACCTTCAAGCAAGCAACTCAATGACGAAAATATCCTAGGGATATGATCTATTAAATTTAGGTAAATAAAGTATAATAAAGTGAGGAAATAAATTCTTTACGTATTCCTAAAAATTACAATAATTTTCTTAATCATCGAATGCAAACTATGCAGTGCGTGCCTGCACAATCTACACGTTAATGAAACACCACTTGATTTTAGAAGAACCGTCCGTCCCGACATCGTCAGGAAAGTGAATAATGATTAATTGTTGATCAATGATGATGCCACGCGTTCACTGAAAACTCAACCATATCCGGTCGATAAGAATAGCAGTTTGCCTTTTTCTACCACTACGAGCGCTAATGTGTGTCAATGCATGGTTTCACTTAAGCCCTTATAACTACATTCAGTGTGGATATTTTTCAAAAAATCGAAGACTACTGAGAGTATTGAAGCAAGGAACACATTACAGAAATAATAATGTAAATAAGTTAATTTACCTGGGATTTGAATCAAAAATAAAACGAGTGAAGAAACAAGCTATTTTAAGCAGATTTTTCGAAACTGCATTTAGGCCAGAAGTGATTTTCTAAATGTGTTTTGCAGTTTGATAAAACTACCCAAGACTCACAATATTTGAAACCATTGCAGGGCCTTTAGTCCAACGTTCGGCACAAATTAAGAAATTGCTTAATTTTACGTGTTACGTAGCATGGGGACCCCTAATTTTTCTCCTAAGAAAAGTTTTCAACACTTAGGAAAAACCTTTCAAACAACGTGTAACACATTTTCCTTTTTTTTTAAATTCATTAAAATACTTAACTTCAAAACCCCAGAGTTCTGTTATGGATAACCTGTACTGCAATTGCGATTAAATTCATGAAATAGAAAATTACATTATGATATTGTTTGAAGTGCCTGTACTATAAAATAAGTGTTGATTTAGTGTTTCAATATAATATTGATAAATCTCAAACACGTCATTGTTCTCATTTGACAGTAAAAATGTTAATAATCGGACTTAAAGCATGATAATGTGCCGTTCCGTATTCCGAACTAGTGTCCGAAACGAAGCATTAGTATCTTCAATATATATGGGCAACATACCACAGCCATTTCCATATGGTGTCGTGGGGTCCAGCGTGATTGTTACTAGGGTGGCCTAATTGTAGAGAAACTGTTGAGTAGGCCTATACCAGTGGATGGAGACCAAGCCATCGCCATCCACGGTAGCAATTTTCTTGAACCAAATCGATAAAGTTTGCCTGAGACGAGGGTGGTCCCATACAGTCGTGCATCCGTCAATTCGTACCTCAGGGTAGATCTTTCCGCCCGAAGACGATAGCAGATAACCCATCTCCGTAGTAGGTACAGTAATTATAACAGGGAGGAAAGGAGCGCGTCCAATAACGTCTATATCACCGTGTTCTGCGAATAAATTGGAGCAGATGATGATTCTTGAAGTGTATGTTTTTGGTGGAAATTTAGCGGTAAGGCTATAATGTTAACATGAGTATCACGAACAATAGCTCACAGTGTTTAAACTTTTGCGAATGCGTGCGTAATATTTCATTTATTTATTTTTTAAACAGACAATAATCATATGGCAAATTCAAACTGGCACAGTTAACTATACATGATTGGGAGAAGATTCAAAGAAGACACAAGGAGTACGAAAAGAATACTACAAAAATTACCTGTAACCCTCACCTGGAACATCTGTTTTAGAATAATAGAAGACGGAACCTCTATCAGATGAATGATTCGAATTAACGGGTTTAGTTTCCTTCCGCGAGCTCAAGATATTAATTTTTGTGTTTTGGGTATATTGAATATGATACACACAAATACCGTATATACGGTATACATACATGATAAATACTTGTGTTACTTTTATCAAGAGAAATATCAGAAAACTCCAGATTTGACAATGCTGCAATTTTACACTACAATTCCTCTTCAACGTTCAATCAATCAATCAATCAATCAATCAATCAATCAATCAATGAATCAATCAATCAATCAATCAATCAATCAATCAATCAATCAATCAATCAATCAATCAATCAATCAATCAATCAATCAATCAATCAATCAATCAATCAATCAATCAATCAATCAATCAATCAATCAATCAATCAATCAATCAATCAATCAATCAATCAATCAATTAATCAATCAATCAATCAATCACTACTGATCTGCATTTAGGGCAGTCGCCCAGGTGGCAGATTCCCCATAGGTTGTTTTCCTAGCCTTTTCTTAAATGATTGCAAAGAAATTGAAAAATTATTGAACATCTCCCTTGGTAAGTTATTCCAATCCCTAACTCCCCTTCCTATAAACGAATATTTGCCCCAATTTGTCCTCTTGAATTCCAAATTTTTCTTCATATTGTGATCATTCCTACTTTTAAAGACACCATCCAAACTTATTCGTCTACTTATGTCCTCCCATGCCATCTCTCCACTGACAGCTCGGAACATACCACTTAGTCGAGCAGCTCAATCCTTTCTCCCAAGTCTTCACAGCCCAAACTTTGCAACATTTTTGTAACGCTACTCTTTTGTCGGAAATCGCCCAGAACAAATCGAGCTGCTTTTCTTTGGATTTTTTCCAGTTCCTGAATCAAGTAATCCTGGTAAGGGTCCCATACACTGGAACCATACTCTAGTTGGGGTCTTACCAGAGACTTATATGCTCTCTCCTTTACATCCTTACTACAACCCCTAAATACTCTCATAACCATGTGTAGAGATCTATACCCTTTATTTACAATCATATTTATGTGATTACCCCAATGAAGATCTTTCCTTATATTAATACTTAGGTATTTACAATGATCCCCAAAGGGAAAGTTCACCGCATCAACGCAATAATTAAAACTGAGAGGATTTTTCCTATTTGTGAAACTCACAACCTGACTTTTATCCCCGTTTATCATCATACCATTGCCTACTGTCCATCTCACAACATTATCGAGGTCATTTTGCAGTTGCTCACAATCTTGTAACTTATTTATTACTCTGTACAGAATAACATCACCTTCGAAAAGCCTTATCTCTGATTCCACTTCTTTACACATATTGCTCACAAATATAAGAAAACATAAAGGTCCAATAATACTGCTTTGAGGAATTCCCCTCTTAATGTTTACAGGGACAGATAAACCTTCATCTACTCTAATTCTCTGAGTTCTGTTTTCTAGAAAGGGAGCCACCCATTAATTTTTGCCGGTAGTCTCCCATGATCTATCCTATCAAATTCCTTAGACAAGTCAATCGCAATACAGTACAATTGACCTCCTGAATCCAGGATATCTGCTATTCCTTGCTGGAATCCTACAAGTCAGGCTTCAGTGGAATAGCCTTTCCTAAACCCAAACTGCCTTCTATCAAATCAGTTATTAATTTTGCAAACATGTCTTATATAATCAGAAAGAATGCTTTCCCAAAGCTTACATGCAATGCATGTCAAACTGATTGGCCTGTAATTTTTCAGCTTTATGTTTATCACCCTTTCCTTTATACACAGTGGCTACTATAGCAACTCTCCATTCATTTGGCAAAGTTCCTTCATGCAAACAATAATCAAACATGTACTTCAGATATGGTACTCTATCCCAACCCATTGTCTTTAGTATATCCCCCCAAACCTTATCAATTCCAGCTGCTTTTCTAGTTTTCAACCTTTGTATCTTACTGTAAATGTCATTGCTGTCATAGGTAAATTTTAATACTTCTTTAGTATTAGTTACCTTCTCTATTTGGACATTATCCTTGTAACCAACAATCTTTACGGTGGGAGAATTTGGGATGTGGATTATTTTATTCATTCTTCTAAATATAATTGGATATGAGTGAATAGTATTAGCGGGGAAATTATCTAACTAAATGGGATATTGAATGTTGCCGGTAGATGCTTTATCACTGATGGTTTAATTATGCAGCTCATTGACGAATGTGAAGGGCTTTTAAGTAATTTTCTGGGAGAACGTAGGGAGTTCAGTTATAATCGAGTAGACTTCATGTGTATGTACAGCGTTACGGGGATTTCAGTTTCCATTAAATACAGATATTAGTACTGAAAGGGTCAGTATAGCTTAACGACCTGACAGATTGCTTACTCCATTAGTCTTCTGGGTTCTGATTTCCGTTTATGTCGACACAGTGGGCAAAGACCTGCTTATTGGATTTCATGACTTGGAAGATACAAACTGGAGTTCAAAAATACAAATATATATTTACGGCATATACCTAAGTAAATCAACCAAGCAATAAATCACCACTGATCTGCACTGTTGGCTGTCACGCAAGTGGCAAATTTCCTTACAGTTTTCTGAAATTATTTCCAAAATGTGCAAACTCATCAGAAATCTCCCTTTAAAGTTATTCCAATCCCGAATTCCTCTTCCTAAACACGAGTATTTGCCCAGTTTTCCTCTCGAATCCAAATTTATTTTAATAATCTTCCATACTTTTAAAAAAACTTCACTTAAGCTTACTCGCCTACTGATGTCATCTCAAGCCATCTCTCCCCTGAGAAATAGAATTATTCCTCTTGTTCAAGCTGTTCGTCTACTTGTTTCCAAAAACTCCCAGACTAAAGTGTGCAAACTTTGTGTAACACTATTCTTTTGTCAGAAATTGGAGAAAACAAACCGTGCTACATTCTTCCGAATCTTTCCCACTTCTCGTGCCAAGCAGTCCTTTTGAGGGTCCCATGCACTGGAATCATACCCTAACTGGGGTCTCACAGTGACATTTACGTCCTCTCCTTTACTTAGTTCCTCCAGCACCTCATAATCGTATGAAGTGATAGGCTTGTGTTATTTTGAATCGACAGTATTTTAAAGAGGCCACTGCTCGTTGTATACCGGGTGGTCTACCAGCCCCTTAAAATTCATGAAGGTACGCAACCCACATAACTCTGATAGTCCTTAAGGTCCATATTCCTCTTACTTCCTATCACTTTGTCTGCAATATAAAGCGAGGCAGACTGGTATAGGAAAAAGGACTAAATACTATTTTCACGCCGAGATAAAAGGACCATAATTGAGTTCTTTTATAATATGTACATACCGCTAGTACTGACTAGAAACAGGTTACGTAAAATAAATATATTGTGGCGGAATTCAAAATGAATGCTATGAAACACGAATCGGAGGTATAGGGCAAGTTAATAAGTATCTGAAATGTTGCTCTAATTGTCTTTAGGTGAGCTTTATGGCACTGTGTGCTCACCAGCCGCTAGATGGCACCGTTATCTACGTCTGTGGTGGTTTCAGCGTTATCAGATCAGTACAGCCTGCGCTGTTGCGACGTAGAGGTGTCCGCGCTACTCTCTGTTTGCATCAAGGAAGAATAGGGTTCCGCAATCCATTGTTTGTGGCCCGAGACAGTACCAGGAGCGGAAATTCGTAGAACAGTCACTCATCTGTTATTCAGGATCATATCACGCACTTGTTCAACATTGGCTTCAGTTACGGCTGCAGATGGACGCCCGGACCGTTCTTCATTCCGTGTCAACCTTCAATATTTTAGCATTATAATTATTTTGTTGTTGTTGAAAGTTGTCGATGCGAAACACCAAAAGTTTTAAGCCGTTTTCGAGTGATAGCGGGATATTATGTACAGAAAAGCGGGTGGTGAACGAGTTCTTCAAGGCGCTTCATTTAAATGCACGGGGTTGAAGTGTACCTCCCGGTACAATTATTATTATTATTATTATTATTATTATTATTATTATTATTATTATTATTATTATTATTATTATTATTGTTACCGTGTTTTTGTGGTAGTTAGAGGTGAAAGAAGGTGCGGGGTGGTGAACAGGTCTCAAGCTACGAAAGTAAAATTAATTTAAAATTTAACAAGGTTATATTTACTTTTCAAACTCAGAAATAACAAGAATGGCAGGTACAGAGTAGCAAGGCACCAAAGAGCAACAATAGTATTTACAGGTTTTGGGCTTCGGGCCCCGAACTTCCAATTCTCGAGCAGTTAGCCCGAATTTACATGTACATAAGGTTTAGCAAAGGGGCAGAAAACCCCAATCATGCCCAGGAGCACTTGCTCCGAATTACACAGTAATACCTCCTAGAGGCACGCAGAAACAAATTGCAAAAGAGCGATCCGCTCTCAAAGTTTTAAGCCTATCACAAGGCCACACCTAACTCTACTTTCAAGCTGTCCTCTAAGGACGTAAGCACAGGGGTAAAATACCCAACCTACTGAGGTCTATTAAATGAGAAGAAGGTTAATTACATGACCTCTAAAATAACAATTTGAGAGGAGGCGATCTGCACTCCTAATGCATTTGTTTTAAAACCGAATCTGGCTCTAGGCCACTGATGCAAGGGCTAATCCCATACTACAGAGGTCACTTTAGAAAAGAACAATTTACTTTACATTAATGAAGAATCGGTTGTGAGAAATAAGTTCACCTCAACACAAAATGAGTGGGAGCTCGAGAGGGTTAAGCACTCTCTATCCTAATATTTAGCCTTAAAAGATAATAGATGCTAAGAGTAGTTACATTTTAGGAAACGGTTACATGGTAGAAACGCTTCGGACCCGCCCCGAGAGTTAAACTGCTGAGCTAGCAAGAAAAGAAGATATTAAAAGGCCATTACCTTGGTGTAGAACTGCTCCCCGAAGAAAGAGGCGCTTCCCGCCCCCTGCTATATACTTTACACACTGAACGATGGTACAGAAGTGGCGCAGAGACCCTAAAATCAGCAGTTTATATACTCTCGCGGAAAGTTCGAGGCGTTTTAGGAAGGAAAACACCCGCCCACAATCTTTTATTGGTGGATAACGAAAACCCCTACACAATATGAAGAAGAAACACATTATTGGTGGAAAATTAATTAAAGAAATTCGGGATTGGCTAGATACAAAACAAGGGGAAAGAGAGGGGTATACAGCCAACTTAAACAATAACAGAAAGAAATTTAACAAGAAACAAACTTTTGAAATAAAAATTTCTCCAAAAAAACAGTTCTTTCACGTCGCACGAGGGTGCACCATTGTAGTTTTTCAGTAGTGTCCTCTAGAAGAGAAAGTTCACACTAATTACTACCGGTAAAACAAAAATACATCAAAAGTGGCATAGTTCAAAAACTTCAAACTCTCCACGTAGTGACATCTTCTGAGAAACTTGAAAATTAATACCGTCAATAAAGTTCAGACTTCCTCCAGCAGAGGAGTTTCAATTGGCGCACATTTTAAATTAGCGGCGTGGAGGTGTACCGCCCGGTACAATTATTATTATTATTATTATTATTAAGAAGTAAATTGCAGTTGGGAAATATCTCATCGCCAATGATCACATACCGTAGTGTAATAATGAAGTAATGTTAAAACGTAATTTCCCAATAACAAGAACAACTACAACAAGAGTACAACAAGCAATTCCATGGAATAAAATATTACAAGAAATACTACTAGTTTAACATTCTAAACCCAGTATCATCATATACAAATTCACACACAACTTAAGTATTTCCAGCGCTTAACACTACGGCTTACAGTAATATATTTCACTAATTTCAAAATACAAAATGTGTCCAGGTTGTAGGAAATGTCTAATTTATAATGTATCGGTTTGAAATCAGAAGTAGGTACGCTACCTCTTACAATATTAACCCATACGAAGAGAAAAAGTAATTTAAGAAATTGCAGGAAAGTATTGGTACAGGAAACTTGCACAATTACGGACATTATAATAAGCTTTTGGACTTTTGCCATGTCAAGATATCAATGTGACATTCTTTACGTTCGCAGAGAACTTTGTTCCACGTCTTCAGAGGAAAATCTCATCTGGTCATGAAGAAGACTTCTACAATAGTGAAGGTCTTAATTTATCAATGCTTGACCTTTGATAAGGAAAATTTTCTCATAGCAGTTTTTAGTACGACTGCTTTCTTTCGTATTTCCTTTTGTAAAATGTTCATAATTTAACCGTCTCTCACTACATCTCTCGTCATAACTGCTCCGGGTTTTATTAAAATGGCACAGCACGTGAAGATTCTTCAAGCTGTGAGCGATGATAATGAAGTTTATGATGTACTGTACCTTATTTTTTACTTCTAATATTCTATCCTTGTGGACAAATAAAAGAACAGATAAGAGATTAATAAAGAAGTTAAAAATAACAAGTAAGGGTTGGAGCGTGGAAGTTGACAGGTACACCAGCGGCACTATGGACAGTCACACGTAAACTGTCAACTTTTGCGCGGGTTGTTAAGTTGAAAATGTAATATTGTCTTTAAATAAGGATCAAGTACACAAACCATCAGATACGTACCTACCAAAGTTTGAACGAAATTGATTACCGCATATCCCCTTTCGACCTGACGCCCACGTTACGGGATAAATACAATGATAACACTGTCAGGAGTTCCAACACCGCCATTATTTTCACCTTTTGCAGTAACTGTCCTTTCTTTACAATCAGAGCTTGCAGATAATTTTTTCCTTATATCTGTGTTATTTCTGGCGTTAGGGTCAATTACCTGTAAGCTTTCATTCGAGAGATAGTGCGTTCGAACTCCACTGTCGGCAGCCCCGAAGATCGGAAATAAATTGTTCATCTTCTTCAACGGATTCTAGATCCGAAGTCCTATCGGCACCTTGAACGGACTGCAAACTAGCCATTTAGCTATTGTTATTTTAAAATAACTCAAGTAACGAACGTCAGGATTTTTTAACTTGTAAGACCGAGGGAATTCCAGAAGGGAATGTTTAGGCATGATAGAATTATTTCTACAATGTGCTCTATCTTTGTAGAGGCTGCCTGGCCCAGGCGGTAAAGGCGTATTCGGTTCACCCGGAAGGACGTGGGTTCGAATCCCCGTCAGGAAGTCGTAAAATTTAAGAAACGAGATTTCCACTTCCGGAGGGGCATATGGCCCTGAGGTTCACTCAGCCTACACCAAAAATTAGTACCAGGTTAATTCCTGGGGGCAAAGGCGGCCGGGCGTAGAGCTAACCAGCCTACCCCATCACGTGCCGCGGTTAACAATGGTGGAAGCCTTTACCTTCCATTCCTCCAAGGGCCTTCATGACCCGTACTGAGGTGACTTTGCTTTGCTTTCTAGCTGTATCTTGGTCGGTAGCTTCAGCCAGGACCTGTGTGCTTACTACTACTACTACTACTAAACGTTTTCATTCCTCTCCTGAAGGGGGAGGCGGGCCTCTTAGACGGTAACGCCGTCTCTCAGGCCGGAAGATGTGTTACGGTGAAGGAGATGCACGGAGAAGGTGAGGAGGTTCGCTTTCGTGGCCTATACTAGGAACTGTCCCGGCATTCGCCTTAGTGCAGGAGAATGGAAAACCACGGAAAACCATTCTCAGGACACCCGACGGTTGGGGACAGCCATGAGGTCCAGCCCTGTCCCGTCTCCCGAATGCAGAAGCGTAGAGCCACGATAGAGCCGTGGCCACCTCTCCTCCGCTCGTTTGGCTGCTGAGAGTGCCGTAGCCACTTGAGAGCCGAGACCCACTCTGCATCTACTGACGCTTGTGTGGGATATCGTCACTGCTCAATCATCGGCCCGGTTAAGAGTTGTTCAAAAAGCGATTACAGATGTTTAATGTTCATCGAGGCCATATTTTGAGAGAAACGTTGGGAAGTTCATATTACATTCATATTGAGAGATTAAAATATATATTGTCCTCGAATGAGGACCCTGTGCCTATATAAGATAAGTACCTCTTGGGTTTGTAAGACTTGGGAGTAAGGAAAAGAGCTGCTCGACTAAGCGATATATTTCGAGCTGTCTCTCTCGAGAGATGGCTTGGAATGAAATTTCTAAACGAATAAACTAGAGTGGAGTTTTTGAAGGTTGGAAAGACCTTAATATGAAGAGAAAGTTGGAATTCAAGACGATAAATTGCGGCAAGTATTCCTTTATACGAAGAGGAAATAAGGATTTGAATAATTTATCGAGGTAAATGTCCGACATATTTCCAAGTTCCTTGAAATAATTTAAGGAGAACTAGCTAGACTAGTGATAGGGAATCTGCTTTTATTTTTGCTAGTTGCTTTACGTCGCACCGACACAGATAGGTCTCATGGCGACGACGGGATAGGAAAGGCCTAGGAGTTGGAACGAAGCGGCCGTGGCCTTCATTAAGGTACAGCCCCAGCATTTGCCTGGTGTGAAAATGGGAAACCACGGAAAACCATCTTCGGGGCTGCCGACAGTGGGATTCGAACCTACTATCTCTCGGATGCAAGCTCACAGCCACGTGCCCCTGACCGCATGGCCAACTCGCCCGGTAGGAAATCTTCCGCCAAGGGTACAGTCCTAAATGCAGATCAATGATTGATTGATTGATTGATTGATTGATTGATTGATTGATTGATTGATTGATTGATTGATTGATTGATTGATTGATTGATTGATTGATTGATTGATTGATTGATTGATTGATTGATTGATTGATTGATTGATTGATTGATTGATTGATTATTGATCTAAAATTCGTGTTGTTATTTGAAAATCTTCCACTAGCTTGCAGCATGTGGCAGCATACTAAAATGCAGTGGCCTAGAATCTGGGAAGAGCTCGGGTTTCTGAATAAATGAACTGTAGATCGAAGCCCGAGTCTAACTCGCCGCTTACCAATCCACCCACCCTTCGTATGTCCCGGGCTTATATGTGGACGTATTTTGTCAGATGATATCCAGTAGGCCACCAAAAAACTTCAATATACCAATAGCAATGATATACTGTGCCAGGATTTTTCGACTACCCTTCAAAACTCGACTACCTCTTCCTGGATCGAGCCTACGAATTTGAGTTAAGAGTTAGAAGAGTTAGAAATCCTAGAACAGATCCATCAATGCAGGTAATCAAAAGTAAATTATATACTTCATGGAGATGGCAATGAAAAGCGGAAGATAATATATATATATTATATTATATTTAAGTAACATTCCTAACAATGAAACTTCATTGGGATAACTAGGGACGATATATTTTGTGAGGATATAATAAATACAGATACTGTTAATGAAGTAAACTGTGCAATGTCCACTTTTTCTTCGTGGAGAAATGTTTTGAAAGGTTTTTCTAGTAATATATTAAGGGAATAAACTATCCATGGAACAATGCAGGTCATGTTGAGTAGGTGCTGAAAGCGCCAAACGTCACCTGTCATGTCACCTTGCCTGCCTCTCTGAAGCTGTCTGCTGGTTAAGCCTCTAGACAGGCTCGTCCTCACGAAGAACTTCGTTGACAAATTTGGCAGAAGAAAGAACTTGGTGTCTATCACAAGATTTTAACATTAACGAGACAGAATGACAGCGAGTAAAGACGATCCTATGTACTCATGTGAACCGTTCGATAAAATCAGCTGTGACACAAACATTGCAAAGGTGGACTGAAACTCCAGAATAGTGAGACAAAACCTTACTATGATGGCATTTTTAGTTCAATACCCACTCGCGCCGTGTCATGGCTAGTGAATAAATTATATTGTGGCAATAAAAGGGCCGAGTGCGGGACGGACAGCAATAATGCCAGCGAGACATAATAATTGCGGCACAATTGCGACAATGTGGATGGAGCCAGCAGCGAACGAAGCAAGTTGCGGCCTGCGATAAGTGGCTGTTAGGAGAAAATGGACGGTGCATATCAATGGAGCAGGCGTCCAGATTTATCTAAAATTAGAAACTAGTAGAATCTATACGACTTTGTACTTCCGATAGGCGCGCGTATGCAGCAGATACGGTGAATATTTTTCATAACTCGCCCCAGGGAAATCTAAAGCAGTGGAAGTTTCACCGTTCGCCTATTCTTCCCTTGCGTCTGGACGGGACCTATTTCAAACTTTCAGGTCTGTAGTGAAAACATTGTTGGCGCTAGGATCTCTACCGTGTGTGCCAGATACGCGCGACCATTCTAGTAAGTTTTTCAAACTTCTCATTTAGATTTAGATTTGGCACATCATGTATTCCCCGTACATCAAACGTTTTGTTGTATGTTTGGTTTATAATGATTTTCATAAAACAGTTTTGGAAACGGGTATTGAATGTATGGAAACGGGTACCATATGTAGGCATATGTGTCGTAGGTATGAGATAAGCGCGATCATCGGAGTGACTCAGGGACGTACGCAGAAAATTTTTTATAGGAGATATTAAATATTAACTTTTGAGCACTTCTATAAAATAATGTTGGATGCATACTGTGAAATTAGAAATACTAAATTAAATCACTGAAAATAACACAATGAGTTAATTAGACACGTTTGCATTCGTGTTTATGATTACAATAGCAGACGTCTCCTGCGTGCTTCAACCAGCTCAAGTATTATATTTTCTACGGCCACATGTTCTTCTTTGTGTATGTATATATATATATAAGAGCTAAAACATTCAACCTTTCCTGTGCAGTCATATTCTGAAAACAACCTTTTAAATATTTCAGGGTTTAAATTGAGTGTTCTGGAGTGACAGTGTGGCAGACAGCAAACAGATTCAGTTCTCTATGTATTCTTGGGAAAATATCACTGTCGCAAAATGTTAAGTACAGGAATAAAGTCAATTGTCCTCGAATCAGTCGGTATAAGATAACTGTGAGTACCTCTTGGGTTTGGGGAACAAATTATATATATTTAATATACCCTTTAGGGTTTAAGTAAATGGATAAATCACAGAAAATTTGGTGGGTTACATAACTTATATGCTTACCTGTCCGCAAAAATAAGAATGCACCTAACCAGCAGCAGCCATAGTGAACTCGTAACGGGTCCTTGTGACGACAGTGTGATAGGACAGGTATACTACTATATTATTATTTTTCCTTAAATGAGAAACTAGTTACATTAGAACTATTTAATTGACAAAAGCATAGTCAATTCACCAATCTCACATAATAACAATAATTATTTACAATAGGATGCACTCATGGTGCGAAATCAAAATGCCAAAGACGGCGCACATTTAAAATTTTAAAAGATGATGGCGATGTGCTGATGGACGAGCTAGTAAAGCGGTGAATGGGTCCTTCCCACACACTAAAACAGAGCATAATGCTAGGATTAGGGAGGTTCCGCAGAAATAAATTTACCACTAAAGTTTCCTTGCATCAGGGACATATTCACATATAAACAAGAAACAATGAGCGCTATAAAACCCAACCAAACAAGAAAAACACTGAAGCTACTTGTGGCACGATTCCACTTAAAATTTGATGACTATGAACTCACATCCTGTGGGTAATCTTCACTGTTACAAGACAATCTAACGATCAAACATAAAATCAACCAGTACACAAAGATACCACACATTCTGCACACACAAATATGGACAAGCAAGAGGAAAGAAAAAATCTCTGTCAAACAAATAAATCGCATCTGTAAAGGGAAGGAACGAGCTACTGCATGCGGTTTTTAAAAATGGCCGTAACTCTCTAGGTTGCGGTAATTGTGCCAGTGACCTAGCCGACGGGAGTATGAGGGACTCCCAGACTCACAAAAAATCGTAAGCAAACGCTAACACTGACCTCGCCTCGGCTGCCTCTCTCGTCTCGAAACCACACAAGAGCTTTTCACTTCTGTCTTATGTCGACAAACATATGAGCCTCTACACAACTTCTTACGACCGGTAAGGAACCAATTCTCATTCTAAATATCAGGCTCGTTTACCAGACCGCTTCTGGGTCTAATTCATTTAATTCATATTACTATCCCGTACTATTTTCTCACAAAAACACAGCACTCTATACATATGGCGCAACCTCACGCTCTCAAGACCCAGGTTCGAGTCTATATCTTTGGCAGTGTGAAACTTGGTCAGAAAGTTTGATGACATTGCTTACAACGTGGTTTTAATTTACTCAACAGATTTTAATCATAGTGAAAACATGCAGATAAATCATGCACGTGCAGCACGCAGGTACTACGTTACATTAATCTTTCTATCCTTCCTGATAAGAGAGACAGACAAGCTTTCCTAAAATGATCCTTATATACAACAAAAATTTAAGTCACGAAACATTAGGGAATATTCTAATCTAACACTAAAATAAACAAAAGTGACACCTAGCTCAATTATCACCCATAAAATAATATAGCACAAGGTACGAATCCCCAAATGATAAGTTATGTACATTAAAAACAATAATGACTTTTAAATTATCTTAACAAATGGCCTGATGGGCTCCTACGACATGATTAAGTCGTACTCTAATTGCCAAATGGTTCAACTACTAATATTTATATAATTAATTGCTAATTTTCTGCGTAACTGTCACTAATCCTACCACATGCTTACAACATGGTTTTACTTAGCACATTTCCGGTGACCTTCTTCTCTTTCCATCCGGACTTGGCCATGCCATTTAGCCAAGCATGATGAAGACGTTGATCATAGATGCTGGTCGTCTCGTACTGATGTCCCCAGTTCGGTCCATCCCCGGCAACTGCTTGAGGCTCCGCTTGAAATTCACTTCCACACGATCTTGAAACTGGATTCCCGAATTACTGGAATGAAAAACTCAGTTATTTAACCGCACAACAAAATCGTCGTACAGACGCCGTTTCCTGCGTATTCTAGACTGGTTAAAAATGTACATAGTTCTTGTATCGTTAAAAAAACACATAGGGAGATGTGTCCAGGCTTACTTATACATAAGTTCGTAGCCTATTTTTGTCGAGTCAAAATGGTTATTTTAACTCAACCACACATGTGCATCCTTCTGAAACACAGAAATAATTTCAGTTTGCAGATTAAATCCTAATTCCGATGAACATCATACTACGAACTGACCCGTACTACCTCTCTGGAGAAATCTATAAAAATAGCAAAGTTTCTGGTCAATCAGTTATGAGGTCATTACCGCACTACGGCAAGATCTAATCTAATCTCGTGATAAGAAAACTATTGTTCACATTTTTACAGCTCTGAATGAAGTTAGCTCGAACGCTCCAAAAGTAATCAAAGTATCTGCTTAGACGAAGGTTTATGGTGCAATCACAAAGACTGACACGCGACGTACACTGGCATCAATCTTACAGTCGAAAGAGATGCCTCCCTCCAAATCACTCATCTCTTATAGGGAGCAAAAAGCGAAGCCACGCCGTGTAAACTCCCGGCAAACATACTTGAGTTTTATATACTGCTTCCCACGGTGGCAGTATTAATGTGGAAAATATCAACTTTGTCACGTATTAATGGCATTAAACATACCATTATGTTCACAAAATTCTGGGGTTTATTTTCTTCGTTTTATTATACAGAAGAACCCTCAGATAGAGGAGATATCACTCGAATCCCGTGAATACCTGTCTCCTCCCGCTTTAAATGCTGTTAAGGTGGTATGGTGCTTCCCAAAACAAAATTCTTATCTCTGTTTCTTTCTCCAACACACCTTGTGTTTCACTCATATATGGTCACACCCTTCCTAGGGAACCACCTCCAAGGCCCTGCATTCTATACTGCTTCGTGCTCTTATACTTGGCGCCCTGTTGCGCAATATTACAATTGCTTTAAATATCGCCTGTTAAGTAATGAACAGAATGGTTAAATATATATTTACATTTATTAATGGAAGCATCAACATACTGTTGGAAAATACCTAGTCCAAATTAAAAGCAAAACAATGAGGTACCTAAAATGAGGAGGTGGCTTGCAAAAGCTCACAGGTCACAAAACATATTTTAAAGTAAGGATTGGTTGTGTATTCGCCATAACAAGAGGTATGTGTATAATTGAGCAAAACCACACAAAACACATTTTAAAAGTCGTATAAAAAGTACTGGTACAGAGCAAACACTCACATGTCCACCATTCTGATTTCTTCAAAACCTCACAGGTCCATTCAGCCAATGGGGAAAGTAGAATGCGTCAAGTGACTGTCAGTGTTTTCATCTGTCTCCTTGTTTACCTACCTTGTAGTGTTTGTTTCGGCGGTTATGACTGTGTTTCCATCGTGGTTTAATATTGTTGTTCTTGTAATAATTGAACAAAGTGAATATGAAATCTTAATATTCGTGAAGAATTCTAACCAAGGAACTAGGAAGTGGCAGTAAAACGTCTCTAGAATTAATGTGGCAAGAAACTCAAGACATTCTAAACCACATGGTGCTAATACGTTCACACCGCTAATCGTAATAGCAAAAGATTTCAGTCTAGTAAAATACGATCAAGAGAGTTCCGTAATAAACTGTATAATACAAGTGGCAAACAAGTTCATGACCAAATGGTCAGCAGAAACATCCAGTTCTCTCAAGTGAAACGTCGACGCCCTCGTCAGCCTGCGTATTTTGGACTAGGACTTTTCAGGTCCTGAAGCGAGGAAAAAACTTCACATTGTGTCAGCACCTTACAGATTCCCTACAGTTCGTGGGCAGCAAATCACAGTACGTGAAACGTGTTTTTACATCTAAGTTTTCTGCAGACAGTATAAGCAGATTTTGAAAAACGGAAATTAGGAAACGATTTTTTAGAGAACAGAGGTGGAGAGTCAGCCACAAGTCGGCAGTGAAAAAAATATGTAAGGGAATTTGTTGCAAATATACGAGGTGTTGAGAGCCACTATAACAGGAAAAAGTCCAAGAGAATTTATCTACAAAATGATCTTTCTATTAAAAGACTCCACGCCATAATTAATAATTCTATGACAACACCTAATTTAAAAGTGTCCATTGACAATGTTTCGCAGAATATTTTCCTGGGAATTTAACATTGGTTTTCGCTCACCAGCGTCTACTGTTTGTGGATGTCTTGCCATGCTCGACGACAAGCTTAACACTGCACCAGGTAAAAAAAAACCTTATCACAGAAGAGCGTGCCCATAAAAGGAACCAAATGTTTTTATGAACTGTTACATGAAATTGAAGACGGTGTAATAAGTGTTTGTTTCGATAAGCAACAAGTGCAACCACCGCCACAGACCCCAATACAACAAGCATTTTATTCGCGCCAGCTAGGACTGTACAATGTCTGTGTAATGAATATTCAGACCCAAGATTTGGTGTTTTCTCATTTGGACAGAAGAGACGGGGCTCTATAGAAATTGCTTCAGACCTTTTAAGATACTTACAGATCTGTGATTTCACTGACAAGAGGCCTTTAAAAAAATTTCCTGATGGCTGCTCGGGGCAGAATAAGAACTATCATGTTTTTCGTGCGCTTATGCTGTTCTCAGCCAAACATGAGGGTAGTCTGCCCACAATTAAAATAACATTTCCTGTTAGTGGACATTCGTTCCTCCCTGCAGACCGCGTATTTGCGTTGATTGAGAAACTGTTGAGGAAGAAGTCCACAATAATTAATAATAACAAATAATACAGAGAACATGAAAAAGTGGGCATAGTTCAACTGTTGGGAACAGATTGGGTGTTAAACAACCTGAAAAGTCTAGGAAATAATTTAAAACCTCTAAATCTGATCCGTGAAAAGAATTACGAGTGAAAGAAATATCAGAAATTTTAAATTAATATTAACCGTGAAAATATAATGAGTTCTACAGGTTTGAAAATGGAGGTCTGAAAAAGTATACGCTACTGAAGAGGGTTTTAAGTTGGAACCATATTTTAAAAGCCCCTATTGAAGTAATTCCTTAAATTCACCCAATTAGCACCCCGAAGAAAAAGGGTGTTGATGAACTCCTTACAACTTTATTTTAGAACGACTGGAAAAATGAGGACAGCCTGCAGTGGTAGAAGAAGATTGTTGTTCGTGAAGAGTGGCCGACATCCGAGAAAAAAGAAGATGACGATGTTTTGTGTGACTGTTTAGAAGACGATCGCGCTATTCACGTCTAAACAAAAACATTAGCACACAACTAATAACACTGTTCTATTTTTTAACATTGTGACTGTTGATGGACTTTAACAAAAGAAATTATTTCGAGGAATACGTATTATTGCGTAAAATCAAAGTGTATGTTGTAGGTCTAATTGGTGAATTATTACATTCGTTATATACAGTTAATATCCGTTTCCCATATTTTAGCAATTATATATTCGTATTCCATGCGTAACAAGAGTATTTAGTAAAATAAACTATTCTTGAAACAAGAAACGGTTAAACTGCTTAATGCTTCAATCGTAACTTCATATATCCACGTTATGAATTGTGCATAAGCTCACATGTACTTATTGTCGACCCATAACGTCACAGGTCCAAAGTTAAATATTATGTATTTAGTACACTATTGAGGTGTTACGTAAAATGATTTCTAGGACCAATAAGCCAAATACCATAACCGTCGTATAACTATTAGCTGTGACATTGCTGTTACACATTTTATCTTTACTAAACATTTGTATTTAGTGGACCTGTGGGCTTTTGACGCCACCTCCTCAAATCGTAATTTATATGGTTACCACAATTAATCACAAGTTCTAAACTACAAAATTTCGGGGGCGTGGTAATGAGACCCCAATTACGCCTCCACCACCTGCGAACGCCACTTGTGTGATTTACTGTTCCCTTTTCAGGTAATATGTCGAATAATCGGAGATCTTTTAATCTCCGCAATTCTCTGTACATGGAATCCGTAAGGCAAGCACTCTTTACTGCAGAATACGATTGTGAAGATACACTAATATTCATAAAAACCAGAACACCTTGAAAGACTAGAGCTAGTACGTTCTCATTCACAGGACAAGTGTATTAATATGTGTTCCGGGGTTACCCGTGGAACACAGAGATGAAAGAAGGTGCCGGGGTAAATGTGTCTAACTACAACGTCAAGAATTGAATTTAAAACTTAAACTGAAGGTTATATTTTCAGAACAAAAAAATTAACAATTTTTACAGGTACAAGTAGCAAACATTAAACAAGATAGGGAAAAATCCAAGATTAGTGGTTTTAACAGATCATGGGTTTCAAGCCCTCGCTTTACTTTTCCTGAGCTCCTAGCTCAAATTTACAAAAGAGCACAAATTTATAGAAGGGCAGAAATCCCCTAATTCAAAAAGCACTTGCTCCTAAAATTACAACATCTAGCCTTCAAGAGGCATACAGTAATCTTACTTTGAAAAAGAGCTATCAGGCTCTCAGGTTTCCAATCCTACTCAAGGCAACATTGCATGAAAATCCAATAATCTCTGGCCTTACAAGGCAGTATTTACAAATAAAAATCTTATTACACAGAGGTATCTAGTACCCAACCTACAGGGCCTTAGTGAAAAAGAACAGGTTAAATAAACGGCCCGAGTACAATATGAATGGAGTTGAAGACTGAGCTCCAAAAAAAATTAAAACCTATAGGGGCTATTCCCAAACAACTGAGGTTGGACGGATGGAAATAACTTTAATACATTGCCGAAACGAAAGGTTATAAAAACGTGACACCTCAAACCAAGATGAAGGGGAGTTCGAGAGGGTACTTCACTCTCTATCCCCAATTTAAGTTAAAGATTTTATGAAGTATTTACATTAGTCGGCAGAAGTTACATTTTTAGAAAAGTAGGTTACATAGTTGATAATTCGGACATTTTCCCTCGGGTTAAACTGCGCAGTTAGCAAGAAAGAAAGATGTTATGTGGCCATTACCTTGTAGAAGTTCTACCAGCTGACGAAGAGGCCGCCCGCCTCCGGCTTGACACACACACTCAGTAAGATGACGATCAATAGGCCAAGAGACCTGCAAGGCCGCAGTTTATAAACCCTCAGGGAAGGTTCGAGATTTTTCACGAATAAACCCGCCACACCCTCTCAATTTATTGGTCAATTTAAAAGTTACACTCGAAATCGAAGAAGAGAAGAAGAAGACTATGATTGGTAGAAAATTAATTACAGAAATTAGGGATTGGCTAGATAAAAACTGGCGAAATAAAAAGGGAAATATTGCCAACCAAAAAATAAATGAACATCAATCAGAAAAAACTTATGAATACAAAACTACTTTGAATTATAAGTTCTTATACCTCGCACCAGGGTATATGATCATAGCTTTTTGGTAGTGTCATCTATGGGAGAATGTCCAGAGTTCTTGATGAATGCCAAACAAAACAAGCAGAAGTACAGTCAGTTCCGGAAACTTCACAATAACAAAATTTCATCATATTTTAGTGGTGACATCTTGTGAGTAAATTTCTAAGTTGGTGTAGTTTCAGTTTCACTGTTTCACCAATAGAGGAGTTCATTTAGGCGCTAGATTTAAGTTCGCGGCGTTGGGGTGTACCTCCCGGTACAGGCCTCCGCCCCCCAAATGTCCTTCCTTGGGGTGACACAGAAGAATTTTGAAAAAAAAATACATTTCCAGTTGAAGAAAATTTCTAAGTTTTTGTTTTTGTTGATAGGTAGAAACTTGTTAAACTCCATCTTTAGAGTGCCTTAGTAGTCACAGAAGGTTAAATACATGTGAATATTTTGACGGCAAGTCCTGCCGCCGCTGCCGATATCCAGTTGAGGTCGCCTGGACCCCTCAAGTACCCTCAGATACACCTCTCCCGCTATCATGAGAGGGGCAGTCGTGCTGATGGACGCCGCAGATTAGAAGTATATATACAGTCCCCAGATGAGTTGGTGGTACAGTCACCGCACTTTAGCCTTTGCCGGGAAGATGCACTCCGGCGCGCCGTTCAGAAGGAGGCCTTACTAGAGCGAAGAGGGTCCTTTCTTCCCCCTGGTGTCCATCACAAGATGTTGAAATACGGCGGCAGCCAGCTGAGGGGGCACTGAAACAGTAAGATCTCGGCGACAGAAAGGTGTTGTAGGGGAGTTTAGAGTACGGTCTTTATTGGTGATGCTGAGGGGCGTGCGGCTTGGAAGGTGCTTGTATGCCAATGGTGTGGGTATGCAGGAGACGGGGGCTTGGTAATGGCCACTCAGGAATGGGCAGCAGGAACAGCAGAGGGGAAGATCGTACATACAGTTTATGTGTATATAACAAAATAAAATAATTTGGGGCAGAAGACTCCCAAAAAATATAACCTTCAAACTGCAGCTAAACGTTGATGGCTAAGTTAACAATGATATTACACAGGTTTCACCTGAGATAGGTGAACACTAAAGATCCTCTCCGTGGCTGGATTGCTCACTAATAATGTAACGGGAGTCAAGGAATCCAATATGATGCACGACCCACAAAATCTGGGGGCAAGCTTGCCCGCGGGAACAAAGTTCCTAACCATGATATGATCTCCGACTTTTAAATTGGTGGGCCTCCGTCCACTATCATATATTTCCCTAACCTTTTCATGGGACACCTTAAGATTGACCTTAGCCTTCTTCCATAGATCTCTAATATTATAGGGATCTATTGTCTCTGGTAAGATATCATTAAGTGACGAAAGGTTAGAGAGCGGCGTGTTAAGCACAAATTTTAACATCAGAAAAGCAGGAGTGAACATATGGTACTCATAAACCGCCGAATTCAAAGCAACGGTTAACCAATGCAGAGACGTATCTCACCTGGAATGATCTTCATGATGAAATGCAATGAGAGCTGATCTAAGATTATGATTGACCCGCTCAGCCAGAGATGGTTGAGGATAATACGCCGATGTAGTTACATGTGATATAGACAGATCAAAACAGAATTTACGGAAGAGGGCGGATGTAAATGCCTTAGCATGATCAGAAACTATATATTGAAACGGACCCAAGGAAGCGAATATGGTATTTAAACAAGAAATGGTGGACTGACCGGTAGCCATCTTAGTCGGAAATAACCAGAAAAATGTTATGAAACCATCTGCACCCACGAGAATGAATTTGTTGGCGTTCCCCGTTGATTGGGGGAAGGGTCCGACGTAGTCTATATAGAGGCGTTCCATGGGGCGCGACGCTTGATGAGAAGATAGACCTAGTTTAGTGGACAAGGTGGGTTTACAAAGAAAACACGATTTACAAGCCTTTACAATTCACGAATTTCGCCGTCCATGCCTTTTCAAATAAACATCTCTCGGATCTTTCCTCGAGTTTTGATGATACCTAAATGCCCCCCCTAATGTGGTCTCATGGTAGTACTTGAAGATCATAGGTACAAGCACGGCTGGAACCACTACCTTCATCTTGTGATCATGACTTGACGGGCAACACGAATCCCCGTTCCTCAACACATACGGGACGACATGTTCCCCAGAAGAAAGGGTTTCCATAATCGGGGCCAGCACAGGATCTTCACGTCGATATTTTTCAATATCCCTAAACAACATGGGGGCATCAGTTAGAATGGCATTTACACCCGAAGGTATGGGCGCGGGAAGAAAGGGACTGTTTGTAGGGCTCCACTTCATGAGCAAACATGCGGCTTAGTCCATCCGCAATAAAATTTTCGGATCCTCTGATATGCCTAACATCAAATTTGAAGGCAGAAATCCTCAAATTTGATGTCGGAGAAGACCCTATCTAGCAATCGCGTCAGGACAGCTGCTCCCGTGGTGAGCACGAAAGGCACGCGGTTGTACTCATACAAGTTCCAATCCGTGGCAAACTCTATAAGGTGTTTAGATTCTTCAGCTAGAGGGACCTGATTATACGCTTGATTGAGGTCTAAGATGGTGAAGAACTTAGCTTTTCGAAACCATCAAAAACAAGAGTGAAGGTCGGGAAGGGGCAAATATTGTAACACCACCTTCCGATTTAAAGCCCTGTAGTCAATCACAGGCCTGAAGCCACCTTGGGGTTTCGGGACTAAGAAAATGGGCGATGAATATGCAGACTTAGAGGGCCGAATTATACCATCTTTTAACATTTGATCTATGATTTCCTTCAAAGCTTTCATTTTAGGTGAAGATAACCTATAAGGTAGAAATCGAACAGGAATCGAATCCGTAACCTCGATCTTGTATTCGATAACGTCAGTAACGCCAAGAGTATCGGAGAAAACCTCTGGAAACGATTGACACGACTTACTAATACTATCAGACTGCTCCTCAGGCAGATGTCTAAGGTCTAATACCATCTCATCCTGGGTAGGTCCGGCTCCATGGCTAAATGGTTAGCCTGCTGGCCTTTGATAACAGGGGTCCTGGGTTCGATTCCCGGCAGGGTCGGGAATTTTAACCATAATTGGTTAATTCCGCTGACACTGGGGCTGGGTGTATGTGTCGTCCTCATCATCATTTCATCCTCATATCGACGCGCAGGTCACCTACGGGTGTCAAATCAAAAGACCTGCATCTGGCGAGCCGAACTTGTCCTCGGACACTCCCGGCGCTAAAAGTCATACGCCATTTCATTTCATTTCATCCTGGGTAGGCGAAACAGATGAACATGACACAGAACTATATCTGAGTAAGGGGATTTTGAAATTACTAGCAAATTTGAAAGTGCATCACTTGCTCTGAATGTCGAGCACTAGACCGGTGTGAGACATGAAATCCGCTCCCAATATAATGGGGCAAGACAAGTGCTTAGCCACAAACAGTTTAACTTTCCACGTAAATTTAGCAATTCTAATTTTGGCATACAGAAAACCTAAAATTTCTAACGGAGAAGTATTAGCCGAAATGCACTGAAACGAAGACGAACAAAAATCGGAATATTTACAAACAGATTTTAATTTGGAATACAATTCAGCCGAAATAATGGAACAAACACTGCCTGAGTCTAATAGAGCGGGGACAGGTTCATTATTCAATTCAATTTTGAGAAATGGTATAGGTGCGGGGGAATCCGCCGCAATCCTAAGACATTCTTTAGGGCCTTCAAATGTGGGGTTGGAAGACTTCCTACCATGTTCCGAGCCTGAGATTTCGGCTGGTTTACTTGGGGCGAGCCTTGGAAAGATGAGTTAGCCGACTCAGCCGAAGCCGCTAGTCACTTTTGATTGTTGTTGGAAGGTGCAGGAGAAGTTAAGCAGGAGGGCTTGCCATTAGTATTAGGACAATTCTTAGCAATAGCACCGCATTTAAAACAGCCTCGAGATGACCTTGCTCCGTTCTTTGCCCCGTTGGATTTGATCAAAAGGCACTTGTACCGGACATGGTCTGCAGACCCACAAGCATAATATTTGCGGGTTGCGATGGTACGGCGAGGTGCAGGCCGAAGATTACTTGAAGAAGGAGGGGGCTCCCTCGCGACACGTAGTGTGTCCGCATACCTAACTCCCTCGGCTGAGACAGCCATCGCTCCTAACTCGGCAAAGTTTGCGGACGCGACGCAAAACACAAGTATGACCTGTAAGATGGTGAAATTCCTTCCACAATGGCCTGTACAATTTGATCTCCAGTGAAATGTAGAGCAAATAGCCTAGTGTAGAATTTAATGTCTTGGATGAAGTCTGCCAGGTTTTCATCCAATCGCTGTACTCTGTAATAGTATTTCGGTATTAGAGAGGATCATGCCCTAGCCGGGATGAAGTTAGCTAGCAGGTGGGCATGGAAGTCTTCAATAGATGATTGTTCAGTAATGGTCCTTACTATTTTGTCTGAGAGGACACCAATGGAATAAGGGTAAATAATCTGAAGGATTTGACACGGGGAAAGCGTAAACACAAGAGCATGATCCTGAAACTCAACTAAAAATCTTAAAAATGCAATGACCTCATTAGTAGAGTTAACAGAAAATTTAGAAATACCCCTGAGCAATATTGCTAAAGGATGGGGCAAACTGCTGAAGCCGGGTGACATAACGGGTAAAGGCCTAGGGGGCGAAGAAGCTGTTTCAGAGACTGCATTATTCAAAATAAAGGGTGGAATGGATGTGCGACGACCGGACTCAGTTTCTAATGGGGCAGATGTTTGTTGGACTCCTACGTATTTCCTACTTTCTTCCCCCTTGGAGGAATCCTCTTCACTAACTATGTTTACCAGAGTGGGTTGGTCGGTTTTGGGGGGTACTGCCCCAGTTAACAATAGGCTAACCTTACTGGACAATTTAGAAAGATTTTCGAGAAGAGCACTAGCCTCCTTCCCTTGAATGTAATTTAACTTAAGAGAAAATAGATCAGTAACCCTATTGCAAAAATGGAACAATCTACCTTGTACACGTTTAAGTTGATTAGGTGATGGATCACCCCCTTCAAAAAACTAAATACAGTTGCTAGCTCAGTAGCATTATCAGTGATCGTGGAGAGAGCGTCGTCAATATCTTTCTCCCGCAAGGTGGGGATACTAATCGTCAAATCAAGAGAATCTTTAACCTTAGTGGTATCAGCCGCAACCGTGCCTCCAGATTGAACATTTCTAATAGCAAATTCATAAATTAATTCTTCCTTGCGCAAATAGCCGGGATGGAGGACATCGCGAGGCCCGGACATGATGACAAAAGATTGACAAATTTAGAAAATAAGAAAGAAAATTCCAGCGACGGATAAAATTGTTAGAGTTCAAACAAAAGCAATGTTTAGCCGTCAAAAGGGGTAAAATAGAGACCCATTCAACCACACTCTGCTACCACTTGTTACCATGTTTTGGTGGATCAGCAGAGGTGAAAGAACGTGCGGGCTGGAATGGGTCTAACTAACTAAAGGCCGAAAGATGAATTAAAATTTCAATAAAGGTTATATTTTCAAAACTTAACAATTTTCACATAAAAACTTCAGATTTTAACAAATAACAACAAGTCAAATCAGGTACAAGACCAAGAAAGCCGAGATTTAGAGAGACTTTAACAATCTGGGCCACAAGCCTTAATTAATACAATTCCTGAGCTCTCAGTTCACAACCACATATTACCAAAATGGCAGAAAACCCCTCATTACATGGAGCACTTGCTCCCAACTTTTAACCTCAAGCCTCCCAGAGGTACTTTTTCAAACACAAGAAAGAGCTGACCCGCTCTCAATCGTTCAAGCCTATTAAAGGCAATACAATGCTTTACAATCACTTGCCATCGAGGCGCAACTTGCAAGAATTAAACAGGGGTATCTCGTACCCAGCCTACATGGCCTTAAAGGAAAAATAATAGGTTAATTAAATGGCCCAAAATACCAATGTGAATGGAGGCGTTGCTTGCGTTCCTACAAGAAACCTTATAAAACCTAAGGGGCACTAGGCCGATGACACAGGGGCTATTCCCAAACTAGGGAGGTGACTTGTATAAGAAAATTTTAATCATTAAGAGTAGAAAATCAGTTATGAAAACGTAGTCACCTCAACTCAAAATGAAGGGGAGCTCGAGAGGGTAAAGCACTCTCTATCCCCGATTAACAGTTAAAGTAATAAGAAACTTTTACTTAAGCCGGCACTAAGTTACATTTTAGAAAGGTAGGTTACATTAAAAGGGTTTCGGACCTTCCCCGAGGGTTAAACTGCTGAGCTAGCAAGAAATAAATATAAATAAAGATGTTAAAAGGCCATTACCTTGTAAAAGAGCTGCTGGGGGATGAAAGAGGCTCTTCCCGCCTCCTGCTATACTTCCATACACTAAGCTAGATGTTGTACGAGTGGCCGAGAGACAAGAGAATCAGCAGTTGTTATACCCTCGTGGAAGATTCGAGACCTTTCATGAATAATTAAGACACGCCCACATGCGTTTATTGGTCGGCTAAAGTTTACACATCAAATGTGAAGAAGAAGGACACGTTTGGTCCAAAATTAATTAAAGAAATTCTGGATTGGCTAAGTTCAAAACTGGCGGAAAGAAAGATTAATATTGCCAACCCACAAATGAGAAAACAAAATTTAGCAAAGACCAAAACTTCTGAATACAAAATTTCTTCAAAAAGTTCCTTCACTTCGCACCAGGGTGCATGATCATAGTTTTTTGGTAGAGACATCTGTGAGAGAATTTCCACACTTCTTGTTAATTAGTAAACGAAAACAATTCGAAATTAACACAGTGACATCTTCTGATAAACGGTTGAATTAATTCAATTTTTAAGTTCAGAGTTTTAGCTGTAGAGGAGTATTTTAAGGCGGAAAATTCAAATGTGCGGAGTACAGGTGTACCAGCCGGTACAGTTGGCACTACAAAACGATGCCTGAGGAAGGTGTTAGGCAAGGCGTTGATAACCGAGGAAAGGCTTAACACCATTCTAGTTAATACTGAAGCCGCCATCAACTCACGACCCATCTCTCAGAATGAAGATGAAACAGAAGCTCTGACTCTCGCCCATTTCTTGACCGGACAAAGATTAACAGCCATACCAATTGGACCAGAACCAGCATTAAGGACGAACCTGACAAAGTAGATAGCCGTACGACAAAAGATCTCAAACGACTTCTGGAAGCGCTGGATTAAGGAATACCTCACGGAGCTGAGAAGCTTTCACGAAGTTCGACGTCCTCGAGGTAACAGACCACAACTGAGAGTTGGAGACGTAGCACTCCTTCAAGAAGACAACCAACCACGACACATGTGGAAGAAGGCCCGCATAGCGAAAATCCGAGCTGGAAGAGACGGAGTGATCAGACCCGTGATTCTTAAGGATTCAACTCGTCCAGTGCAGCTGGTCATCCCCCTGGAGATAGACCAGGGTGGGAAGGATGTCAGGGATTGAGACGCCATCTATGCCCTCTGTCGGCGCATTATTCTGTGACAGAGACTAGCAGAGAGTTGTGTATCTGTAAAACCAGAGAGTTTTGTACTAACAATAATAAAGGGATTTGTTTATAACTTGTAAACGGTTGTTACTCGCGTGGAGCAAAATATAATACACGGCGTCTCACTGCAGTTCGCAGGGCCAGATGAGGCCCCACACGCTATTAGGTGACTATCCCATGGCATTTGCTAAGTCAGTGTATATCATTTATATAATTTATATGACTTATTGTTGTATATTCCAATGTGTTGCCATACGCTAAATAATAATAAACTATAGGGAATTTTACCTAATATGAGTGCTGGTTCCAGGTCCACGTGATATCATTTCAGGAGCTATCTGACAGTGAGATAGCGGCCCTGATCTAGATGGCCAAGAAAAATGGCCGAGAGGATATGTCGCGCTGCCCACGCGTCGTATCATAATCTACAGACCTTCGGGTTGAGCGCGGTCGCTTGGTACTTCAAAGATCCTTCGGGACCGTTAGAGTCAGAGGACTTGGGAAATACAGTAGATGTAAGGACTGCAAAGTGGGTGTAAGTAGTCTAAGTTAAGCTTCATAACTCCCTGTTATGTAAACTTCACTCCACCGGCAGATAGTTCACCCACACAAAGTTCGCACAACCGATCACTTTAAAAAAACATAGCTGAATACAAACGCCACTGCAAGTGCTGAATATGTAGATTTAGCAATAAGGAGAAATGCGACAAAAATCCATAGTTTTAGTCCCTTAGGCAAGCAACTTAATGTTGAAAATATCCTTGGGATATGACCTACGAGTTTTAGGTTAATAAAATATTTAAAATTTTGAGAATATATTATTTATTTATTTATTCCTAAAAATTACAGTCCTTTCCTTATTCATCGATATCCGGTCGATTAGATTAGCAGTTTGCCTTTTTCTACCTCTACGAGTGCTAATGTGAGTCTATGCATTGTTTAACTTGAGCACCATTACGAGCGCTAATGTGAGTCAATGCTTTGTTTCACTTAAGCACCACTACGAGCGCTAATGTGAGTCAACGCAGAGTTTCACTTAAGTACCACTACGAGCGCTAATGCGAGTCAATGCATTGTTTCACTTAAGCACCACTACGAGCGCTAAAGTGAGTCAATGCAGAGTTTCACTTAAGCACCACTACGAGCGCTAAAGTGAGTCAATGCAGAGTTTCACTTAAGCACCACTACGAGCGCTAATGTGAGTCAACGCAGAGTTTCACTTAAGTACCACTACGAGCGCTAATGCGAGTCAATGCATTGTTTCAATTAAGCACCACTACGAGCGCTAATGCGAGTCAATGCATTGTTTCACTTAAGCACCACTACGAGCGCTAATGCGAGTCAATGCATTGTTTCACTTAAGCACCACTACGAGCTCTAATGCGAGTCAATGCATTGTTTCACTTAAGCACCACTACGAGCGCTAATGCGAGTCAATGCATTGTTTCACTTAAGCACCACTACGAGCGCTAATGCGAGTCAATGCATTGTTTCACTTAAGCACCACTACGAGCGCTAATGTGAGTCAATGCATTGTTTCACTTAAGCACCCCTACGAACCTTAATGTGAGTCAATGCATTGTTTCACTTAAGCACCACTACGAGCGCTAATGTGAGTCCATGCATTGTTTCACTTAAGCACCACTACGAGCGATAATGTGAGTCAATGCATTGTTTCACTTAAGCACCACTACGAGCGCTAATGTGAGTCAATGCATTGTTTCACTTAAGCACCACTACGAGCGCTAATGCGAGTCAATGCATTGTTTCACTTAAGCACCACTACGAGCACTAATGTGAGTCAATGCATTGTTTCACTTCAGTACCACTACGAGCGCTAATGTGAGTCAATGCAGTGTTTCCCTTAACCCTTTGTAACTACGTTCGGTGTGGACATTTTTCAAAAAATCAAAAAGGCCTTTGAGTATTGAACTAAGGAACACATTATAGAAATAATTATGTAAATCAGTTGATTTGGCTAGGGTTTGAAAAATTAAGGAAAAAGCGATTTTAGGTGTTTCTCCGGAACTGCATTTAGGCCGGCAGTGATTTTCGAAATGTATTTTTTTAGTTTGATAGAGCTATCCAAGATTCACAATGCCAGACATTTCCGGGCCATTTAGTCCTTCAACATTCGGCACAATTGAGGAAATTACTTAAGTTTACGTTTTTCGTCGTACGGCGACCCCTAGTTTGTGTGCTAAGAAATGTTTTCAACACTAAAATAATCCTACAAAATTTAAGAATCATATAAATTACAATACATCTGTTAGTTATATCGAGTACGGCCGCGCGCTACCCACTTTAGTCGGGTACGTACGGGTTGTTATTCAGTACCTCCTGCAATCCTTACAAGCGTACACTGTTTAAAGTCCTTGGTAATGAACCATCCTGTTCATTGGGACAATTGTATTAATTTGAGTATTGGATATGGGAATCACACAAGGCCACCCACGAAGCCAATGTCTTACAGTATATGTCATAAAGGGGTCCAGAAGAAGCGTTCTTGTGTGAAGTGAGCGCGAGCGTCATTATAAGAAATCTCCAGAAACACATTAAAAGGAGTTATGTCCCAAGCCAAGCCTCTTGATGAAGATTGGGGACGCTTCCCAGATCCCGGCAAAACTTATATTACGAGGGAAGAAAGAATTAAATTAATATCTTTGGTTACGGAAGAGTTGCATTGGATTTGAGACAAGAATTGCAACCTGTATAATTTCTGCTTTATTTTGATATGCATTAGGGCTGCATTCATTAATGCATTCGCTAATTAGAGCTCATGATATAATTAATGCGGGAAAACTTCCCGGGCGCGCTAAGATTGCACGCAACCAAGCGGCTTGATGACGCTATCCGGGATTATAAAGTAAGGCCGCCGGGCATATCAGAGTCATTCTTGGACCAAAAGGCTGCTTGAACGAGTCGTCATACTGCGTGTTGGTACTGAGAACAACGCTTTGTCTTCGAGCTACACCTACTACCCTTACTGCTATTTCTGCAAGGAATTAACCCAGCATCAAGTCAGAACGAGTGTTTGACATCACCATTGCAAGGAAGCCACAACCAGGAGCTGAAGCCAACACGACAACGGGCATCGATCCAGGAACGTTGGGAGCACCTGATCAGCACAACGTCGAAGGGGACACCTTCCAACTACAGAGGGAGCTGTACGAAGACGCAACACAAGAAATAATGTCTCCAAGTGGTCAACAGTATCTGATGCCAGCCCCGCAGTCTATCATGAGGTGGTAGATTCAGTGGTCCACAGGGATGGCCGCTCCGTCATGTCATCTATAACATAAGGTCAGAGCTTTCCAATTCTGTTTCAAGCATGTCATTTAAGTTTAGATAGGAATATGGGGGCCGTCAGTCAGATTAGTTATGGTAGGAAATTTTTCCTTGTAATTTAGAGCTAGGCCTCAAGCTCGAACCCCGTACATTAAGATAGATGTTATTTGTAGAGTCCGTGTTAGCCTGTTCATATTTCACTTTGCTTGCGTTATTTTAATGTATATGTGATTTTATGGGTCTGATCGAACTCCTTTGGTTAGAGGAGGTTAGTCTAACAGATAGGTACTTTTATTAGATCGCATTTAGGCATCTGTTTCTGCAGACGTAGAGGTGTATAGTTGAGACCAAGACGTGACCAGTAATTCACCCAGATTCCCTAATAGAGCGAGCAAGTCCGAATATTCGAGAGATATGAGCCCATGAGAGGCAGAAATAAGATTTGCGATTGATTCGAGAGAGCCCAGCGCAGTTGAGAGTATGTATTGGAGAGGCCTAGTAGGGCCATGTGTTTATCGCATATTGATTTGTGTCTTTGTCGTATCAAGGTTGAGCCCATGGGAGGCGGAAATAAGATGAGTTATATCGCTGGGGATATTGAGATGAGGGCAGATCGCCCTGGTGTATTTAAAAAAGTACTTTTTAGCAGCCAGATTACGTAAGGTATTTTGAGAGGCGAGATGTTTTTCTGGCAGTCAGCTGAGCCCATCAATTATGTGGACTGCCGCTGGTGAAGTGGTTACAGGGGTGAGGGGCTGCGCCAGACGTCACAGTCTTGAGAATTGGTTATTGTCGTCTGCAGTTTGTCAAGTGTGCCTGGGGGGGAAGAAACGACCTTCATGTTTTGAAAGCAGGGAGAGATTTTTTTTATGTCCTATTTGTTTTACGTAATATTTAACACTGGCCCGTTTGATACTTACACGCGTGTATATGTTGGGTGTGTCCTTTTTATTTGGTTTGCATAGGTATCTTTGACGCCTTACTCGTCATGGGACTAGGGTTCGTGACCGAGTCAGGTCATTGTACATTTGCGGTGATTTTTGTTTGCACCGGGGTTCGACGGCGCGAGGCATTGTAAATTTTATGGGAATAACTGTTTATGAGTAGTTAAGCGGATATCCATCTTTCTAAACTTCGTTACTTACACTATTGTAACATGCTTGTTGCAGCACAACGGTTTTCGTGAAGGCAGTGAACTGGTTGTCATCGGCTCAGCGTTATTTGACCCTATCATATTGAAAAGCTCTTTCATTTGTAAATAATTCAGTTTTGTGTAATAAATCCCTATTTGTTAAACTTTGAATGCAGCGATGTTTTCTGTTAGATTTAGCGAATTCTTACCTGAGTAGGCACATGTCCTAGTGTTTTATCTTTATGTTGCCCCGTTATCCCCATGTTATCCCTGAGAAGAGCGCTTATCCGGCTGAGTGAAGAGGACTGTGTTCAGGTAAGACTATGTGCAACAGCTCACGTTTGTGAGAGTTCTTTCACTACTGTATTCTGGGTTCGTGACCGGCTTTCGCCTGGCCGGAACTTTAGAATCCAGTAGGGCACAGTAAGTTATTTACTAACCTTACTAGTCTAGCATGGAGTAGATGAATATACGCAATCGGCCAGTCGTAATTAAAATTAAAATACCCTTAGTACACGGCAATAAGCGGCAAATATTTTATGGCAGTTCACAAAAAATGTCCTCGATTTAAAGACGGAACAGTATTCGACAAGCCACACTCTCGGTTTATGAAAAGAGTATATCGTTGTTGCGCCTGATTAATATTAAAGCACCGGGAGAGTTGGCCGTGCGCGTAGAGGCGCGCGGCTGTGAGCTTGCATCCGGGAGATAGGGGGTTCGAATCCCACTATCGGCAGCCCTGAAGATGGTTTTCCGTTGTTTCCCATTTTCACACCAGGCAAATGCTGGGGCTGTACCTTAATTAAGGCCACGGCCGCTTCCTTCCAACTCCTAGGTCTTTCCTATCACATCGTCGCCATAAGACCTATCTGTGTTGGTGCGACGTAAAGCCCCTAGCAATATATATATATATATATATATATATAAAAGGAGACATACTGACCCGCTGCACGTATGAGCAGGTGTGTGACATAATTCGCAGAAAACTGAACCTCAGATGACCGGCCAAAGTTCAAAGCTCAAATATTTCACATAGCGGTTTTCACAGACAAAAAGACGATATGACACATTGCCGGAGATGCCAACTTACAGATTCAATTCTCGGGTTGGCCAAGAAAATCCCAGTCTGCGGTTTTGAGCGGCATTTAGGCCTACTTATATTCTCATGTCAGATCATTAGCTGCATAGGGGAGTTAGAAATATAATGCAATATAATTGTGAAAGTTGACGTTCCACAGACTGGAGACCATGTAAGAAGTGTGTTCGTCATCGGAGCCACGAATTGGAGCCAAATGCCTGGACGACATGATTTCTCTGTAACACTTACCCTCATCTCTGTTCTGGATTCAAGCCACTTCATAATGGTCTAAGCAAACGCTTTTAGGGAAATGTTAGTTTGTTACTTCGGCAGTAAAGTTAGACGGTCAGCTTCCAATGTCACTCATTACAAACACATTAGCTTCTAATGCGGTAAATCATATTACTAGGGTTACTCCAGAACGATCAACAATATTGTGAAAGCCCTTTAAAGTTTCTGCCCCATTAGAAACAGGTTGCAGTGAACTGGCTCCGTAAACTTCACTTAAATAGGTTGATAACTGGGGAGAAATTTTCACCTCTCTCTATGTCTGTAAAGTGTAGGAGCGATGTTCACTGAAGGGATTCCCTTGTAGAAGTGTCGCAGTTAATTTGCTTAGATGTTGTGATAGACCTTCAACTGCTTGTAGTTTTTGTTGTTTATGTTTGGGTCATCATTCCATAGCTTGGTTTGATGCAGCTCTCCTTGCAACCCTACCCTCTGAAAACCTTTTCATTTCTACGTAACTACTACATTTTACATCAGCTTTAATCTTATTGTCATATTCCTACCTTGTCTACCCCTACCGTTCTTACCTTCTAAACTTTCATCAAAAACCAACTGAAGAAGTCCCGGGTGTCTTAACCTGTTTCGTATCATTCTACCACTTCTTCTGGTCAAATTTAGCCAAATCGATCTCTTCTCACCAGTTCTAATCAGTATCTCTTCCTTGATGATTCGATCTACCCATCTCACCTTCAGCATTTTTCTGTAAAATCACATTTCAATATTTCAAAATCTTCTGTTGTCTCTCTCTCTCTCTCTCTCTCTGAGTTAGTTATTGCCCATGTTTCAGTTTCGAACATTATCACGCTCCAGGAGAAAGTCTTCAAAAACATATTTCTAATTCCTATATCAATTTCGAAGTGAGCAAATACCCTTAAATTTTGTAACTTGTGTTAAGTCAGTATCTGAAGAAACAAAGTTAAAAATAAATCGTAGTACTCGTATTTCATTTCGACGGGTCACTTAGATGTATTGTACCCATTTATTTTGGCACTAATGTAAGAGCGCAGAGCTTGGCGCGTGAAAGAAACATTAGTTTACATCAGCGAGACTGGATCAGCTTGCAACCTTGAATTAGCCCGCCAGCAGCGAAGTTCTGAGCGAGATGCGCGCTGGAAGCAAAATCTTTCTCATTGTTGGAGAGTTATCATGTGAGGCGAGATAAACAGCAGGCAAGCATAAGGCCAGCCAGAACGCTAGATGTTTCTGGATTTATTCTGAAGAGGAGAATCGAACTGAATACGAATGGCGAGAGGCTGGGAAAAAAATTTCGGCTTCTTCGACACAGATAACACACACAAGCCTTTGAGTAATTCAAGTAGCGTACAACGACAGTCGTGTACGAGTTTTCTCCGTCCTTTTCTAAATTTCTGTTGGAACTTGTGCTTTCACATTTCTACTTTTGTAAAATCGCCGTTTCTGTTTGAGGGAAGACAGGCGTCTACACGGCGTGGGATTTATTCATTGAAGGTCGTATGGTAGATATGGCTACGTTTAAGTGTAACGAGTGTGCTGATTGGAATTTTACAACGCGAATATTATTATATTTATAATATTTCTCTATATATAGCATTATTAGCTTCTGTAGTAACCAGGATATCAGTGTGTAAGGTAGGGGATATTATAGAGTGCAAGTTAAGTACCCTTTCAAGCAAATGGTTATTAGTCTTTAACATTGGTGGAACACATGGTAATGTGTCATTTCAGTTTCAGCTTCGAGAAGAAATCTACATCGATGAGGTACTTCAACTGCAAGGAATTAAGAATTCGTACTATGGCTAACTCAAGAGTACCTGATCCAACTAACCTGAAACAGATGTCATTAGTGATGTGTCACAAACTTACTCATGCAACCAAGATTCTAAGGGGAATATATCCAGGAATGTGGCAGCCCAGATTTCGAACAAATATCCATCAACATAGCATAAGTACCCTTTGTAAATACAACATTCAATATCGGTACTCTGTAGTACGATCTATCTTCTAGTCATTTGTATTTCTGTTAAATTTGTGTAGATAGGCATTCTCTTACCTCGATCTAATTGTGGTGTCTATAGATGTTGAGGATTTTGGTAGATCTATTCCATGATTTTTGGGTGCAGATCGATGTTTTCATTCGCACGAGATCACTTGACAGCTTTTCTTTACATTCAATAATCAAACCTTACCATCGCGGACCTCATCGTTAAATTATAGTTTAAATTATTTAGCTTGGAACTGAGATACGAGTTCTTTTCTTCACATGACATTTCATTTTTTTTTTTTTTTTTTTTTTGCTGAGATAAATCGATCATCTATCGGATTTCACTACTTGAGAGTTAGAATTGTTCATCCTGATAAAGTTTCATTAATTTAAGGGATAAACATATAATGTGAAATTAAATTTGGTCAAAATTCCTAACCGCGGCGGGTAATTATGAGATTAAACGATTCAGTGTTTAAATAAATGTGAGAGATAAAGATGACATTTTCGATAAGGTGAAACGTGCCAATGATATTTGCCTAGACGAGAGAGTGTCGATGGTATTTAACCCCTATCATTTTGTGATTTTGTGATGTTAGTGATTACTACATTTGAGGTAGCAAATTGATTCATTTGTGTTAATGGCAACCTGCTAATTTGATGATGATGAAATTTCCCCTAGTACACTCAATGAGTGTTGAATTACCTCGAGCGAGGGTGTAGATCTGATTTCAGTGATAACGTGAGTGACGAGGTAGTAATCTTCTGTACAGGTTACGTCACGTAAACCGACATTGATAATTTCGGTAGAATAGCAAAGTGATATGTTGACCGATTCGATCACAAATTTTATGAGAGAGAGCACGGGAATTAGGTCAATTACACTGAGGTCTTCAATGTTTAGCCTGGATCGTTTGGTAATATAATAATCAAATGATTATATGAACATATTTTACTAAACGTAAACTGGGAATATAATGATCGTGTGCCATTGGTGTGTGATTGTAAGGTGTGTCTTACGTATTATTTTCAACTGCATTTACTTTCTTAAATAGAATTAGAGTGCATTTCTTACCGTCTACCGTGAGATATTTGGGTCGATGTTGTGTTATTTCTTTATTTGTGTTGTGAAAGGATTTTTATATTTTGAGTCGAGATGATAATGTCGATCATCAATTACTTCAGTGTAAATTAGTAGTAATTACAGATCGTGTTACATCCTCTGAATTTATGGATAAATCGACAAATGATCAAACGAGTTGTCCCGGAATGTTCCATAACAGTAAGGATGTGTTGTATAAATTTTAATAGTAAATGGATAAAATGCCTAATTTCACTACGTAATGATGGAAGATAAAACGTTTAGCATAGTAGAGTTAATACTATGTGTTAATTTTCTAATTAAGAGGAAAATTTCGTGAATAAAACACAATTAATGGAGCAATGTGCAAATTTCAGAATTTTGAGTTCTGATTGTAAGAACTTTTTCGGATGATTTAGAATGGAAGAGATGGTAAATTCACGTGATGAGAAATGAGTGAGCTTAAATTAAGGTGGTATTAAGCTGATAAATTACATCACGATTAATTTAAATACAGTTTTAGAGAGTATTGAACGAAGTTCGGGAATTTTCATAGAATGAAAGGAGGATTCAAGGTTAATACATGTGCATAATATAAATAATACTGTTGATGAAAATGAAAATCCACAGGCTGTTTCCAGTCATTCGACCGGGTCAGGAATGGGATGAATTAATCTCCAATCTAGCGGCGGGGATAGGAATTGTGCCGGCTACCGAGGCCTGTCGCACTCCTTTGAGGCAATGATTAATGGATGACAGGATGAAATGAAATGATATTGGAGAGTGTTTCTGGAATTAATTATGACAGGAAAAACCGGAGTACCCGGAGAAAAACCTGTCCCTCCTTCGCTTTGTATAGCACATATCTCTCATTGAGTGATCGGGATTTGAACCATGGAACTCAGAGGTGAGAGGCCGGCGCACTGACGTCTGAGCCACGGAGGCTCTAATACTGTTGATGAATCCTCGACAAAATAATATATTATGAAAAAAGTTATTTTATTTTCCGCAGTCAGGAGTGTCTGAAAATGTGAAAATTTTAATTTAATTTACTAGGAATTAATTGAATGTTTTTTGCTATTTCAGTATTTCCTTACTGCGGATATCATTTCAAGTGAAGGAGAATAAGAATGGACTGCGTATCGAGTGATGCGATCAAGTCACTAGAGTTGACGTAGAGTTTGAGAGACTTACACATATTCAAACAAGAAATGCTCAGTTTGTTATTGTGATATTCTGCTAATTATGTTAATTTCAATCAATGTAGACTATCTTGATTCCTTGACTCATTTGCCAATACCCTTCCAAATCCAAAGAATGCCTCAAATTTCATATATTCGCTTCTCACGAACGTTCCACTACCTCGGGATACCTCGTAAACACCGACTGGGTGTGAGATCGTTTGGGGGCAGTATTCACGCCTGGTTCATGCGTTCATGAACGTACCATTTGTGTGCAATTTTCGCTATTTTCGGTACCTCTCCTATTTTTCTAAATTTATGTTATATGTTGTTCTTACCTTAATTATTTGTTTCGGTCCGGTTGCTTTTCGTTAATTGATTACAAGTTTCCTTCGACGTGCAATCATGTCACAGGTTAAACGAACTCTGCTTGTATATTTTCTTTCTTTCCTTCGCTGCCTTACGTCATTCCTTCTTGGTTGTTGATTGGTTGCAGCACCTTGACAAGACAGTTTACGTCACTGGCAACTTTTCTTTTGATTGGTACCGAAAGTGTATCCTTCCGCGCTTTTCTGTCTTTTCATTGCTCATTTTTGTTATTTGCATTTAGTCTTTGTTATATTAATTAATTGGAAATTTTTAAAATATTATTTCTGGCCTCCCTTTTCCTCACTATTTTGTTATTTTTTGTTAAGATTTTCATGTACAAGTTTGTAATTACTTCCGTTAGTTTTACAGCACTATGTTGCGTCCCATCTGGAATCTTCCTCAGCGCTATTTAAGGATCAAGCCTGCGGGAATGCTTTGCCTTCACACTCCGGGTCTGGCCGGAATCGCCGCTGGTATTCTACGTCAGCTCCTATGCTGCACTTTAATTTGGCAACATATTTGCCGCACGCATTATGGAATAGCGACTTCTCGTCAGCATGTACTTCGCTGCAGTTTGTTCGAGGTCAAGTGTTGAGCGCTACAAGCATGACTTGTCAACCAGCGTAACTGCACTTGATGCGGCCCTTGCCGGCCTGTGTATTTTCCATTTTGGACATGAAAATTACGCCAGCCTAGGTTTTGGTCTTCTTTGCAGCGAGATCTGCTGAATTTTTAACGACGATTTTAGCCAGTCGTGTCTATGGACACATTTTATTTTGTCGGCTGGTTCGTCTAAAAAAGTTATAATTGCAGCTTACTACTGGATAATGAAGTTGCTGGAAAAAAGGTCCTTTTTTCTTTGAGCTTTTTACTCCCCGGTGGAGAACTGAGTGCTGTAAAATTCAACTCAAGAACTGTAGCGTTACTGTGTAAACTTTTCTCATCAAAATTTCGTACATTCAACTTTGTTATTTTGATAACTTTAATATTTTTCTAATTGTTCATGATTATTCAACTTAATTATCGGTCTGGTTTTAACCAGCCTTCAAATTAATGTAATCATTCAGATACTGTATTCTGATTTTCTCAGCTGTCGTAAGACAACAGTCTTACTTACTAGCATTTTTTTACGCAAAGCCTGTGGCTACTTTTGGCTCAAGGCCATGCGCTGGAATATCATATTCAATTATTAATTATTGTTAAAATCTCTCTAGTCTTTGTTGTTATTTCTACATTATTTATATAATAAATCTTGTAACTGCTGATCCTTTTTCTTATTTCCCTTGGGAACCCCCTCCGGCCTTTCCATTGTTTTCTCCAACGCCAAAAGAGCTTTCAGCTATATCCGATATAAACTAACACCAAGGGGCAACCGAACCGTATACGTCATGTTCCTTAATTATTATTATAATCACCAGCGGTGCGGTAACAGTTAATCAAGTTATTCCTCTAATTGGTTTAAAAACGTTTAGTTGTTAATCACACGAGCTATTGCTCCTTCTTTCGCGGGTCGGGGGAGAGGGCGGTGTGAAGCCTTTCAAGCGCCAGTGCATTTCCATTTCGTTATACGATTTAATGGAACGCTGAACTCGTAAAATGTATGACTCTACAATGGTAGCAAAATGTTCACAAACTCTTAGCGTGCCGAAGTACAGCAATGTTGACGTGACACTCCTCGCAAGCTTATTTTAAACAGTGTGTCCGCAAGTCTAACACAAGTTTGATGAGAATCCAAGAATTCTACCTATAATATATCTATTTTAAATTATCTTTCTAGATCTAATAAAGATCTTCTATCATTGCATATCTGTATGAGGAATAACACTTTTATAAGATAGTGCCCCTGACGCGTATGCAACTCTCCCCACAAAACCGGAAAACGGATTACAGAACACCAGAAACAAGATTGACAAAAAGACAAAGTCACCTACGTACAGGCCATGAAGGCCCTTCGAGGAGTGGAAGGTAAAAGCTTCCATCATTGTTAACCGCGGCATGTGATGGGGTAGAGTGGTTAGCTCCACGCTCGGCCACCTTTGCCCCCAGGAATTAACCTGGTACTCATTTTTGGTGTAGGCAGAGTGAACCTCAGGCCCATATGCACCTTCAGAAGTGGAAATCTCGTTTTTTAAATTCGACGACTTTCTGGCGGGGACTCGAACCCACGTCCTTCCGGGCGAACCAAACAAGCCTTTACCTTCTCGGCCAGGCAGCCCCTAGAAACAAGATTGCATCTACCTAACATCGACCTACCCAATTATTAAAAACATAACAATATTTCTGCTTTTGGACATATCGATCACTAATCAGTACAAGAAAGCTAATTTACAGACTATATCTCTCCCTGTGTGTGTGTGTGTGTGTGTGTGTGTGTGTGTGTGTGTACTGCGAATAATATCGGACCGTAACAGAGAGGAGTGTGATAGCTATAAAATTTATAACTTGAAAAATGTGACCAATTCCTTCCTTTGTTGTTATTTTTATGAATGAGTACTTTTAGTCGTCCGCCTCTGTGGTGTAGTGGTTAGTGTGATTAGCTACCACCCTCGGAGGGCCGGGTTCGATTCCCGGCTCAGCCACGAAATTTGAAAAGTGGAACGAGGGCTGGAACGGGGTCCACTCAGCCTCGGGAGGTTAACTGAGTAGAGGCGGGTTCGATTCCCGCCTCACCCACCCTGGAAGTGGTGTTCCGTGGTTTCCCACATCTCTTCCAGGCAAATGCCGGGATGGTACCTAACTTAAGGCCACGGCCGCTTCCTTCCCTCTTCGTTGTCTAGCCCTTCCAAACTTCCAATCCCACACACAGGCACCTGTTCAGCATAGCAGGTGAGGCCGTCTGGGCGAGGTACTGGTCATCCTCCCCAGTTGTATCCCCAACCCAGAGTCTGAAGCTCCAGCACACTGCCCTTGAGGCGGTAGAGGTGGGATCCCTCGATGAGTCCGAGGGAAAAACCGACCCTGGAGGGTAAACAGATTACGCTACGATACGATACTTTTAGTCATAACAAAGGTCTAAGGCATAAACGAGAGTTTCTGGAAAAACAGAAACAACGAATTTAATATCTTCTGACACAAATTGCTCTTAGTGTGTTGTTTAATAATTCCCGATGACTTTTTTACAATATTTGATTTTCGTCCCACCAATACAAATAGGTGTTATGGCGACGATGGGAGAGGAGAGGCCTAGAAGTGGGAAGGAAGCGGCTGTGGCCTTAATTAAGATACACTCCCGGTATTCGCCTGGTGTAAAAATGGGAAACCATAGAAAACTATCTTCAGTGCTGCCGGCAGTGGGGTTCGAACCCACTATCTCCCGGATGCAAGCTACAGCTGCGCACCCTAACCGCACAGCCAACTCGCCCGAAGATGATGACACATTTTATACTAATATCAATGACAATAAGCTAACAAAAATCCATTGACATATTTTGAAAAATCATGAACAAATTGTTTATAGAATTCTTAATCCATCCTGTTGACAGAACATTTCATGTGTACACTAAGATAAAATAAAGGTCTATGTGTTCTGGATCATGTATTGACAATTTTTACAAGATCAGACTTTTTTCGGTTTTTACTGGAATTTCAGAATTGTAGCTGTAGTAGTTCCTGTGGTAATGAGCCGACTGAATGACCTCTAGCTCTGTTCTCTATTAGAAAATTATGTCTCACCCTTGGAACAAGGACGTCCTGGGAGTTTATGACACAAAAACTACAGAATAGTGAAGTTCAACGATGTGGTTTCTGTTATTTGAAGATGGGCGTCTCTCTTCAAACATTCCTGTAAAACAGTAATATCCTTGAGAAAATACTGGCCAAAAACATTCGTTTAATGTAATAATTTGATGATCTTGTCACGAAATCACATATTTCCATTGACTTGGAATGAAAAGTGTAGAAATGTATAACACAAACTGTGGATAAAGGAGGAGTGTTGCTAAAATATTGCAACATTTGGGCTGGGAAGACTAGGGAGTAAGGAGACGACATGCACGATGGTGTGATATGTTTCAGGCTGTCAGTGGTGAGTTGTCGTGGAATTACGTAAGTAGAAGAATATGCCTGAGTGGAGTTTTTAAAAGTAAGAACAAAATATGAAGGTAAAGGCAGAATTCAAGGGGACAGATTGCGGGAATTATTCATTCATAGGACGAGGAGTAAGGGAGTGGAAAAAGTTATCAAGGGAAATGTTCGATAAATTTCCAATTTCGTTGAAAATATTTAAGAAAAAGCTAGGTAAACAATCCATCTCTCTATATATACATAAAATAACATGTCCTGACTGACTGACTGACTGACTAACTGACTGACTGACTGACTGACTGACTGAGAGATTCGTCATCGCCGAGCGAAGACTCCTGGACATAAAGAAATGAAATTTTGGGGATATATTTATATTATAGTGTAGGTGCTCACTATGGGAGTATTTTTTGATATACAGTCACTAAGGGGGGTGAATAAATAAGTATATCTATATCCCCAAATCTTCAAAGTTTACAGTCGTAAAAATTGGTAATTGTACTCTCCTTTAAATGCAGAGAAACACACTTTTTGTTTTCGGAAAATCCCATTAACGGGGTGGAAGAAGGTGAGGAAAGGACTGAATACATTTTAGGAGGACACTTATATTTCTAAAACCGAAGATGTTACAGACATGAACATTTTATTTGGAATCTCCTTTAAAGTTAAAGACACGTATATTTTTTTTTGTTTTTGGAAAATCCAATTAATGGCGGGGGGGGGGGGGGGGGCGGGCGAACAGGATTGACAAATGGGGTGAATTATAAAAAGGACTATATCTGGAGAATATCATAGAAACCTAACATGTTACAGACAAAAAAACTGGTAAATGGAATGTCCTGTAAAATAAAGAAACACAGATAATTAGTTTTCGGAAAATCCACCTAAGGGGAACTGAAAAACGGGGGTATGCTTTAAAATGAGCATTTCTACAGGGTATCCCAAAAACTTAACATCTTACAGGCGTGAAAATTGGCATTTTTATTCTATTTGAAATATAAAGAAACATGTAAGTTTTTGCTTTCCGAAAAGCAGTCAATGGGGCGTAAAAAGAGCTGAAAGGAGGTTGCATTCTTTTTATTTGCATAGTGATATCTCAAAAACTGAAGATAGTTACAGACGTTACAATCTGTATTTGGAGTCTCTTTTAAAAATTAATTTTTTTTTCGGAAAATCCCCTTAAGGGTGTGAAAGATTTAAAAATTAGTTGAATTCTATTTTTAGCATACTCATATCTCAAAATCTGAAGGTATTATAGACTGAAAATTTGTATTTGAAATCTTCTCTCCAAGTAAAGGAGCTCGATAGCTGCAGTCGCTTAAGTGCGGCCAGTATCCAGTAATCGGTAGATAGTGGGTTCGAGCCCCACTGTCGGCAGCCCTGAAGATGGTTTTCCGTTGTTTCTCATTTTCAAACCAAGCAAATGCCGGGGCTCTACATTAATTAAGGCCCCGGCCGCTTCCTCCCACTTCCTAGGCCTTTCCTGTCCCATCGTCGCCATAAGACATATCTCTGTCGGTGCAACGTAAAGCAAATAGCAAAAAAAAAAATCTTTTGTTTTCGGAAAATCCACTTAAGACGGGGTGATTGAATTAAAAATTAGTTTAATTCATTGCATCTTGTATTGCTTGTATCTCAACAAATAAAGATGTTACAGACTTGAAAATTAGTATTTTTAATTTCATTAAAATAATCACTTTTTTGTTTTCGGAAGATCGAATTAAGTGGTAAGGGTGAAAATAAACGAAGAGTTCAATTCCGTGTATATATCTCAAAAACTGGAGGTGCTACTGCGCCTTTCCAGCGTCCAGGGCGGGTCGTAAAAGAAATCCAGGCCAGCGTACTCTAGGGTGCGACGATTCATATTTTTAACTTGAGTTCCGAGAAAGATGAGAAAAGCTTTTCGACGAGCGCATTACCTGCCAGTAGTAATGATGGACGTCTCCATCCTACGAATCGTTGGTTTCAGCAACAATATCATTTATATTACTCCTTAAATCGAAATATATGCAAAATGTTTAAGCTAATTGATGAATAGGAATCCCAATATGCCTTAATCATAATCACTTATTCAAAGTCTTCAATTTGAGAAAAGAAAATGAAATCTAAGGAAAATTATTATCTCATATTACATTCATTAAATCTGTTTCAATGTAGTAAATTTGAATGTTGATCAAAAATATGTTAATTATGTACAATAACAATTATTGAAATTCGAAATTAACTCATGTATCATCTTCACATTATCAATCAAATTATGAAAATGTAAATAAATCTGAGTTAAAATCTCTTTAAATTAATAACAAATCAACTTAAAGGGTATAGGATAATTTTAACTTGTTTAGCTTTTATCAACATCGTATTTCGCTGTTTCTCACGTGATAACTTAGGATGAGAATTAGGTTTCGTTTGTTGTAGGATTATCAAATTATTTATACGCGTCAGGAAAATGATAAGTATATCTGGTTAGCAAAACGTATGCTAATATTCATCTTAACTTCTAATATCATTTATCAATATATATATATTATCATCGCATTAATTTTCGATTCAATTTGCCCATAAAGTATAACTAATGAAACATGTTCTCACACGAGTGTCTGAATTCTATTCTGTTATTTATTAAAATATGTAAGGAATATCTTTCATGAATATTCTAGAAATTATCTAACCTCCTGGAATTATTTATAAAGAAATAATAATGCTTATGCATATGACTCGATGAATGCCATGCTCATTTAAGGAAAATATAAATTTATGGTAGAGATACTAGCTTAAAATTCATCAAATTACTACTCAACAGTTCCTAGAAAGATTCATTGTGATGATCTACTTACGTCATAACTCATTATAACTACCTCAACATGTTGTCACTATCGTAGGATATGGATTTCTTGTCAATTAAATATCATCATGGTATCACGAACATAAATGATCCTGGATTGCGTCATATATCATCTTGCTCTTCAGAATCACTCATTTTCTTCTTTATCAACGTAGCAACATATACTCCATCTTTCAATTCATTATACTCATATAACCTTAAAATATCACCTTCTTCTCATCTATCTCTTCCATTTCTTACCAATAATTCTCATATGTATCTCATCTTGACGATTAAAATCATTTCATTCCCAATTATTGAACTTCATTGATTAAATCTCTTCATATCTATTCTCATCATGACTTCGAATTATTCTTATATCCATATATTATCCTACTCTGACTTCCTATGACACTATCTAACCTTCATATTCCAAAACATCAATCATCACTTCACATATAACCTTGAATATTCTACCAATATACACTTCACAATTCACATAGTATAAGCTTCCAATATTCTTTTATTTCATAACAGTGGCATTAATGAACAATTCACTTCACAGTCACAAACTAGGATTGGTTATATCCTTAACATGACTACTTATATACATGTATTTTAACACAAAATATAACATTATTTCGCACTAATCTAACATAATTGAATCATCTCGAAGATAATAAAGGTCTAACATCTATTCACAAGCAATTAAAATGATACATTGGAATTTATAACACTTACTTATCTTACCTGAATGAAAAATTTATATTTTTCCTTCTGTTCCGGGATTGGATTATGTCAGCCTCGACATCCTGTTCGGGTTTGGCGTTCACATTCTGCCGCTGGTAATCGGGATGCTCTGGGATATATGGTCCTTGGTTGCCGTCATCTCAGCTTAGCCTCCACCGGATAATCTCACTCTAGTCTTCTTAGAATTGCATGGCAGCTATATCTTTCGCAATTGGGATACAAAGATACACATATGAAGTTAGATGTGACATTACGTTGAATTCAAAGCCTTCTAACATTACAGTTTCATTGATAACTCTTTTATCTCGAATTTAATCGTGATGACATTTGCAGATCACCAATATGTCTACCCTTATTTCACCTTTATATATCATAATTACTGTTTTAGAAGTTCAGTTAGCTATTGCCTCATTATAGTGAATTCCATTCTTTCTAATTAAGTCAAGGCCTAGTCTTCGCCGCGATGAAACTTAAGTATATGAATTTCCTTTATGATTTTCTTCTTATTTTGTAGATTCAATTGCTGATATTGTAATTATATGTTCTATACCTATTTCTTGAGGAAAGCAACGGGAAACTACCTCACTCTTCATTTCCCTAGTACACCTCTTCAGTGATGCCTAGGCCATCTACGACAGCTGATGGCAGAGCTGTTGAGGATCCAACCAGCTTTAAGGCTGAGGACTGAACACACCTATTTCTGACGTTGCTAATCTTTATTCTTCTACTGATTTCCTTCAAAATCTTGAATTTATATGTGCGTTTCTAGCCTCTTCATTTATAATTTTGCAACAGTGCAGTGTTTAACAATAAATTCTGAGTGTTGTTTTGTCTTTACTATTCCGATCTCGCCCTATATATCTCCTTTATGTGAATCATTGGGTTCAGGCGTTAGGTTTAAATTTGATATCGGCAATTGCGACAATCTTAACTCCACTAAATTATAATCTTATGACAGCGAAATGGCACACTACAGACGTGAAATATTGGTATTTGGAATCTCCATTAAACGTAAAGAAACAAATATTATTTTGTATTCGGAAAATCGACTTAATGGATGGTGGGGGGGGGGGGGGCGAATAAATAAAGCGAGAGTTGAATTCTGTTTACTGGGATACATATGCCTCAGACACTGAAGATGTTACATACGTGAAAGTTGGTGTTTTGAATCTCCTTTAAAAATAAAGAAACACGTACTTTTTGTTTGCAGAAAATCCACTTAAGGGGCTGAAAAGAATTGAAAAAGCGGCCGAATTTTTAAAATGAATACCGGTATATCTACAGTATATGTCAAAACTTTAATATGTTACAGACCAGAAACTTGGCTTTTGGAAAGTCCTTTTAAAACAGGAACATGTATTTTTTTGGTTTGTTTTTAGAAAAGGCTCTTAACGGGAGTGAAAAGAAGTGAAAAGGAGTTGAATTATTTCTTGACGAGGATATTATCTGAAAAACTGAAGTTGTTACAGACGTGGAAATTGGTATTTGGAATTTCCTTTAAATGTAAAGAGGCATGATTTTTTCGGAAAATCCACTTAGGTGGGGGTGGGGGTAGGCATGGTGTAATGATTGATAAAGAGGTTGAATTATTTTGATGGAGGTACCTATAATTCAAAAACTGAAGATATTACAGACTTGGATATAGATATTTGGAATCTCCTTTAAATAAAACAAACATGTATTCTTGTTTGGTTTCGACTTGAGAAAAGACTGTTTCTCACATTTTCAGTTCTATGTCGCATGGTCACCTTAGCCCCTAAAGCAAATAACACTACGTGTATTGCAAAGAGTTTCTGGGAAATATCAAACTGAATTTTTCGGTGGTTTTTGTACTTTAGGGATTTTCAGATAATCCCTTAGGACAGTACCGAGGAGCGATTACTTTTATTAAATTACGAAATCTTCGCGAGTAAAGCCGCGGGTAACTGCTAGTCATTGTATGTATGTATGTATATGGGTATTTGGGATTGTACCACATCTCCTCCTAAACCACTGGAGCGATTTCAACAAAATTTGGTACATTTATGTTTTAGTATCAGGAGAAAAAACACGTGGGGGTAAGACATCCTAGTCATTCTTAGGGGTGGGGGCGATGGGGGTGAGATTTAAGAACAATCGAAAATGGTGTTGAATCCATACTTTTTGGGGTGGCTGAGATGAGTAGCGACATTCGGAATTTTTAAGTTCACGTTCAGCCCCATTTGCGATGGGGGCAAGGGGAGCATGAGATATAAAAATAACAGAAAAGAGTGTCGAATCCATACTCCTCGGGGTCGCTGAGATGAATAGTGACAATCCGAATGTTTTTAAATTCCAATTTCAGTATCCTTTGCGGGGGGGGGGGGAGGGAGGTGTAGCGTGACGATGGAGTGAGATATAAAAATAATCGAAAATAGTTTTGAATCCACAGTTTTTGGGATCGCTGAGGTGAATAGTGACAATCTGGATTTTTAAATACCAAGTTAAGCCCCCTTTGAGGTGGGGGGCGAGGATGTGTAGGAAGCGACAGGTAGTAGGGACGACGGGGAGTGAAATATAAACATAATGGAAATTACTGTCGAATCCACAGTGTTCGTGTTCGCTGAGATGAATATTGACAATCAGGATTTTTTAAAGTTCAGCCCCCTTTGTGGTGGGGCTGAGGGGATATGAGATATAAAAATTAATCGAAAATAATGTCTATCCATACTTTTCGAGATCGCTGCGGAGAATAGTGACACTCAGGATTTTTCATAATTCCAAGTTCATCCCCCTTTATGGTGGTGTGTTAGGGGCGACTGAAATATAAAATTAAACCGAAAATAGTGCCGAATACATAGTTTTCGGGGACGCTGAAACGAATAGTAACACTCCGGATAAACCCCCTTTGTGGTGGGGGATGAGGGGGAGTGAGATATAAAAATTAATCGAAAATAGTGTCGAATCCATACTTTTCGGGGTCGCTGAGATGAATAGTGACACATCAAATCTTTACTTTCAAGTTCAGCCCCTTTGTGGGGGAGGGCGACGGTAGTGAGATGAGAAAATAGTTTCGAATCCATCGTTTTCGAGGTCACTCAGATGAATATTGAGACTCCGGATGTTTTAAGTCCAAGATCATCTCCCTTTAGCATATCGGGTGAGAAACGGTGAAAAAATAAAATTACAAGAATGACCAGTTTATGGATGTATGTGTGTATTTTCTAGCATACTGTCAACAAATATCATTTACTATCTGTGAAAAATGCTGTGGGAGCCAGACACCCCTAGCATTCCTACGGGAGTGTTTGAAATACAAATTAAACTAAAAACGGCCTATAATAGCGTCGGATCTGGGCTATACTGTAGTTTTCAGCTCTACTGCAGCGATTTGAGCCAAACTTTGTATACTTATGACTTACTATGAGGTGACTGTCCGCGTGGGGGTAAGACACCCCAGCATCATTAAGGGTATAGGTGAGGGGATGAGATGTTAAAATAATCGAAATATTGTCCAATCCGTAGTTTTCTGTGTCGCTGAGAATAGTGAAACTCCGGATTTTTCAAGTCCAAGTTCAGCCCCCTTTGGCCTAGGGGTTGATAAAGTGTAAAGAAGAAAATGTCCAAAACGACCGAGATAATGTACGTAGCGTAGCTAGCCTATATACCGAAATTCATACAAGTATGGCTTACAATGCGGAATAAATAATGTGGGGGTAAGACACCCCTAGAACACTTACGGGAGGGAATGAAATATAAATATAACTGAAAACGACCCATAATAGTATCGAATCAATAGTTTTCAGGATTAGTGGTGCGATTCCAACCAAACTTGGCACACTTATGACTCACTGTCAGCGTGGGGCTATGACAACATTAACACTCTTATGAGTAGGTTTTGGAGGGGTAAGATGTAAACATAGTCGAAAATAGTGTTGAATCCGTAGTTTTCGGGGTCACTGAAATGAATAATGACACTCCGGATTTCACTGAAATCCAAGCAGAACCACAATCTTCAGGGGGTGAAGAAAGAAAATGTCCAAAATTACTGACATTATGGAAGTTTGGGTGTATGTTTCAGAATAGCTGTCAACTATACTTGGTACAAATATTATCTGTTAACTGGAAGAACTACTGTGGGAGCAAGACAAACCTACCACCCCTAGCGAAGGAGGAAATGTAATTATAACTAAAAACGAGCGATGTTAGCGTTGATTTCATCACTACAGAAGTGAATCAACCAAACTTGGTACGGTTATGACTTACTATCGGGAGGCAAACTGCGTGAAGGTACGACAAACCTAGCAACCCTAGGTGTGGAGGTGGGAATTAAGGTAATGTAAGGGTGTACTCTACCCGAAGGCAGGTCCGAACCTCCGCAGAGGTGTGCCTGAGCCGGAGTTTACGTGCGGTAGGGTGACCAGTTACTTTCCGCTCCTCCATTCCCTTACACCCACCAACAGCGCGTGGCAACCCATCCAAATCTTGACCACGCCCAACGTTGCTCTACTTCTGAGATCTCACGGGATCCGGTGTTTCAACACGGCTACGGCTGTTGGCACGTGGGAAGTGGTGAGATATAAAAAATGGAAAGTTGTGTCCAATCCATAATTTTAAGGGTCGCTGAGATGAATAGTGACACTCCAGATTTTTCATATCCAAGTACAGCCTTCACTGCATAGGGGTGAGAAAGGCTGAAAAAGAAAATGTCCAAAATGATAGAGATAATGGAAGTATATGTGTATGTTCCAAAACAGCTCAAGTAGGTACCTTATTGAAATGACAAACCTACAACCTGTTTTCCAGTCATTGACCCGGTCAGGGATGTAATGAATGAAGCATATATAGGCTGTTATTACAATGGGGTCGCCACTCCCAAAGTGATTTATTAATGAGTGATAAATGCTATGAAATGAGAATGGAGAGTGTTGCTGGAATGAAAGATGACAGGGAAAACCGGAGTACCCGGAGAAAAACCTGTCCCGCTTCCGCTTTGTCCAGCACAAATCTCACTTGGAGTGACCGGGAATTGAACCACGGTATCCAGCGGGGAGAGGCCGACGCGCTGCCATCTGAGCCACAGAGGCTCTAGGTACCTTATTATCTGGGAAAAAAAATCTGTCGGGGGAAAATGTACAGATAATCGGAAACGACTGGTATTCGATGCCTCGAATCAAGAGCAGAAGCACAAGGGCACATTTTCGCAGGCAGCACACATTGTTCTTACATTTTTCATAACATCTATTTTGTGACACAAAACAAATCGCCGGCTAGCATATTTTATTTTCTTGTCTGTGGATTGAATAATGGAGATGAAATGTATCCCCTTTTAGCCTATCACTAAAGCTGAAATCGATATTATTGTCATTGTCTAATGTATCTTTACCAAAATACGTCGTAATTTCCGCGCCACTAACATACACTATACGTCGCGAACCGCTTGACTCGCGTTGACTGTTTGAAGTGATCGTGACCCAACCTAAATATCCACGGCATATTATTTGTATATTATCTTGATATATATGTATCCAGTTGTAATTATCATTCATTCTTTCTTTTTTTCTTCTTTATCCGTTTATCCTCCAGGGTTGGCTTTTCCCTCTGACTTTGTGAGTGATCCCGCCTCTACCACCTCAAGGGCAGTGTCAAATTCTTGTACACTTTACAAGTATTACCACAGTAACTCAACATATAATGTTCATATTGTAAAGTACAGGGTCTTTTTTGGCTCGCTCCGCAGCAACGTTCAGAGCACGGCACGGCTGGCGCAATGACACTCCGTTGCCACCCGGTATAATGCGCGCTTTTCCTCCTCACTACTCACAGCAATTCACACTTTAGTCTATAACCTACCTGACAGTATATTTGTTTTTCAAAATGTTGGCCCTGAGCTGTCAAACACGCCTGACACCTCGTAAATACGTTTGGAGACACTCGGCGAATCTCAGCCCGTGTGATGTTCGAAATAACATGTGTAATGTTCTCTTGTAGTTCTTCTCTTGTGTGAGGGTTGTTTACATTCACTTTTGCCTTCAGCATCCCCCACAGGTAATAATCACAGGGATTTAAATCAGGAGATATAGGGGGATAATTAACCGTATAATCTTCGAAAACTTTCCGTATTACCTCCATAGACCGATTATCAGTGTGTTCCGTCGCATTATCTTGCATGACATAAACATTACTCCTTTCTTCTTCCGTCAGCTCTTGAAAGAATAGTCTGAGAATGAGCATTTATTGTTTCACGGAAAAATATAGGCCCTATAATTCTGCGAGCGCTTATTGCGCACCAAACTCCTATCTTTACATCATGAAGTGGACGGACTTGCAGCTGGTGGGGATTTTCTGCACACCAGTAGCGATTGTTTTGACTATTTACATAGCCACTTAAGTGTAGCTATGCTTTATCACTATAAAGTAAAAGTTCTGGGTCAACATCCCATCGTGAACTGACTGAAGCAACCAGTTACAATACCGGACCTTAGCAAAACTGTCAGGTCCTCTTAAATATTGGACAAGGGTGGGTTTGTACGGTTTTGCTTTTAACAGTTTTGTTGCTTTATAGGCAGAAGACAATGGAACGAGACGCGACAGGGATTTTGTTGGAGTTCTTTCCAAGAGAGCTCCTATTTCGTCAAGATTTTCCTCTGTTAAAACGATTTGTCTCTTTCGTGATAAGAATGAACCTGGTGGTGCGGAACTTCTTTACTGATTTACGTACCGTACTCCTATGGGGAGGACGGATGCCAGGAAATTTTGCGAATGAATCGAAAGCGGCATTCTGTATAAGAAGAATGCTTCGCACAGCACAACGCTGTTCTACTGTATACATCACTCGTTAAACACGCGATTAGCATGCCTACAGAAACTACGCTATTTTAAAGCGAACACATTGAACACGCTACCATTACCGCAGATGTTGAACTATTGCTGCGAAGCAATGGTTATCGCTACTGTAGTGCATTCGATCATCTTAGCCAGCCTTGAAGCAATATATCACACGGCAAATGAGACACCCGGCCGCGCTATCGCATTCCGTGCATGTTCCCCTGACACACGGAGCAGGCCAAAAAAAAAAAAACCTGTATTTAGAATCTGATTATTGTATCCTATGTAATTCTGTAATCAATACTTAAAATAAATAATGTGTATGTATATTGTTCTCTTCCTGTTCAATATCAATACTAAATTGTAAAAACAACACTAAGCAGTTTCCCTGATTTGTGAAGAATGGGCAAACATTAAAAGTTGAGTTTTGAGATACAATATTACTACTTGGGACCGTCGATATGACAGATCATATGATACGATTCCTCACGCTCCCAGATATTACTGTTGGACATATTTACAATAAAATGCAGTAAACAAGCTGTTATTTCAGGTGATGCTCATTGCACAAAATATTTACTGTCGTCATATCATCCACTGATGAATTAATGGAAAATTGGTAATTGGCTAACCATCTCCGATAACAATATATATGTCAGAAAGTTTCAGTGCGGCAAAGAATAGGACCTACTGAAGATCTACGCACATAACCACCTTGAAGACGGCTTTCTGTGGTTTCCCATTTTCGCCTTAATTAATGTCATGGTCGCTTCCTTTCCAATTCTAGTCGTTTCCTACCTTATCGTCGTCATAAAACTTGAGTGTCTGTGCTATGTAAATCATATTTAAAAAATAAAGCAAACTCAAAATCTTCAACCCATCAAAAATCTTCCATCTTAAAATGTAATCACATTTTCATTCATAATCGATTGATTTCTTGATTTTTGTTTTCTTTGGCGCCAGTTGTCCTTCATTCGCTTGCTTACAGCTTCTTTCTTTTCAGCCGTCCAATGTGGTTTCTTCTTGGTCGCTGTTTCTGGCTCTAGGAACCCATCAAATGTGTGTATCTTGTATCTGAAAGTGGTTCTGTTGTGGATGTCTTGATACTTGATACTCATTTCTTACAGATCCGTCTTGGTGTTAAGAAACCATTTGTCATAACAGTTGCCTTAACGAGCAAGTGGCTGTGAGCTTGCAATCGGGAAATAGTGTGTTCGAACCCCAATGTCGGCAGTCCTGAAGATGGTTTCCAGTGGTTTCCCAATTTACATATCAGGCAAATTCTGGGACTGTACCTTCATTAAAGCCACGGCCGTTTCCTTCCAACTCCGAGCCCTTCACTCCCCCATCGTCGCCGTAAGACTTATCTGTAAGGGTGCCACGTAAAACAAATTGAAAAAAACTCCTTTCCTTTTGGGATTGTTGAAATGTAATCACATTTTACTTTAAATAATGTTCTGTATTCACCAAATTACGCGTGTTAAATATTACATGCTTCTACCTGTGCCACAAAGCTTCCGTAGCCTATACTTCACGTGTGAGATAGGCCTTGGGAATACCTAGAATAGCACTGTGTACAAGAAATTGTATTAGTCGAAGCTAACAATGTTTAACTAAGAGTTTTATCAAAACATGTCTTAAGAAAATATAAAGGCCATTTCACTTAATAATAATGGGATTGGAAACAATGATAGTGAGCCAGGGAAGCTCAAACAGGAATGTTAAATGAATAAAGCCTGGCACGCACATCACCTAGAGCAGGAGATCTTAACAATGTTTTGCGTCATGGAGCTCTCCAAAATTCTGATAAAACCTATGAACACTCTCCCTACGAAAATGAACATAACAACATAAACACAATTCTACTGTTAAATAAATATATAAATGTATGAAGTACCAGCATTTGTACCCGTACCTCGCGCGGGAATGGGCTATGGGTTACATGTTTTCTTCAGAAATTTATGTGAAGTAACATAGCTCTATTCACACATTTTATGCGATATGTTAAAATTATATTTTCATGCTGGGATGAGTCGCTCAGACGGTTAAGGCGCTGGCCTTCTGATCCCAACTTGGCAGGTTCGAACATGGCTCAGTCCGGTGGTATTTGAACGTGGTCAAATACACCACCCTCGTATCGGTAGATTTACTGGCATGTAAAAGAAATCTTGAGGGAATAAATTCCGGCACCTCGGAGTCTTCGGAGACCGTTTTAAGTAGTTAGAGGGACGTAAAGCAAATAACATTATTATTATTTATTTATTATTCGCTAATTGGCTAACTAGGGGCCACAATACGTTTCATTGCACATTCTGGCGTTTCGGCCGACTCAGTTTTCAATTGATCCAACAGGTCTCCATGAGCTCGCTGTGTCGAACATGACGTTCATTCGATCACTTTGCACCAGTTGTCCACTTCGCACTATTACTGTTATTATTATTATTATTATTATTATTATTATTATTATTATTATTATTATTATTATTATTATTATTATTATTATTATTATTATTATTATTATTATTATTATTATTATATTACATTTTCGTACGAAAACGCAGAATTTATTTCGGGCGTAAATACCTTCTTATTCTCAGATGGTATAGGTCCTGGAATTCGTGAATTTAGACTGGTTTATTTGGTGGCGATAATTTTTCCTGTTGCAAATGTTTGCATCGATCACTTTCTCTCTCTGAACTACAAGTAACTCACTCTAGTTCAATTTATTTTTACACGTGGCTTCCCCGTATCTGAAATTATGCAACTCACGTTTCCGCTCTTTCAAGGTAGACTCATCCGCTACCACGCCATCCCGGCGTACCTCTATTTGCTTCCCTGTCGTTACGTACCAACACATGCTTCGCGTTAATATTCCAAATAAATGAACCATTACTTGATACGGTTCAGTACTCAGGTTGCATGTTGTATCTCTGACCACTGACGTGGAGATCTGAGTTTATGATATATCCCTTAATATCTGACCTATCAAAAAGAGTAAAATGGCTCTTTAGTTCTTCTCGTTCCCCACCTTGATGTGACATGCACGACATGTCTCACGGGACTTGGACTAAAAATCCAACTTTTCGTAATCATGTGCGTTATTATCCGTCGAAAGATTAATACGTATACGGCATAAAGAATTGATAGATTGATTGATTGATTGATAGATTGATTGATTGATTGGTTGATTGATTGATTGATTGATTGATTGATTGATTGATTGATTGATTGTTTGATTGATTGATTGATTGATTGATTGATTGATTGATTGATTGATTGATTGATTGATTGATTGATTGATTGATTGATTGATTGATTGATTGATTGATTGACTGATTGATTGATTGATTGATTGATTGATTGATTGATTGATTGATTGATTGATTGATTGATTGATTGATTGATTGATTGATTGATTGATTGATTGACTGATTGATTGATTGATTGATTGATTGATTGATTGATTGATTGATTGATTGATTGATTGATTGATTGATTGATTGATTGATTTGTTATATACAGTCTTTTGATGGACCTAATGTTAACGAAAATATTTCATAATTATTCCCCTACAAATATCAACTCCATATGATTCTATGACATCATATGCACCTGATAACACAATCTTGAGTTAGTATGTTCAAAATGCATAGTTTGGTTTAAGTCCAACAGTTTTCCACTTTAAGTAATATACGGACAGACAGAGAGATATACAGACACCGGTGTTCAGTTACATTAAATGGGGTTAATTTTCAAGCCGCTCGAAATGTCCTACACCGAGATCGATAGCTGCAGTCGCTTAAGTGCGGCCAGTATGCAGTATTCGGGAGATAGTGGGTTCGAACCCCACTGTCGGCAGCCCTGAAGATGGTTTTCCGTTTTTTTCCATTTTCACACCAGGCAAATGCTGCGGCTGTACCTTAATTAAGGCCACGGCCGCTTCCTTCCCACTCCTAGCCCTTTCCTGTCCCATCGTCGCCATAAGAACTAACTGTGTCGATGCGACGTAAAGCAACTAGCAGAAAAATAAGAAATGTTATGCATCCTCTGATTTTCTCCTGTTATGCATCCTTCACATAACTGTAGGTCGGCCGGGTGTCCGTCACTCACCGCTGAGCATGAAGTCCATATAAAATAGTACTTTTCTCCATCATTTGAAGAGTAAGCGAAATTATGTACACAACAAAAATTATTCAAAATGAAAGGGTGTTTCCCATGTAGCCTACATATTTTACATATAATCAATAGTGTAACAGAAAATTGAAAAATAATCTCTTCTGGTCTTTCTATAAACTGCCAGTCTTTTTGGTGATTTTTAGATGAGATGCATATAGAAACCTGCTCCGGGATGAGCAGACTATAAATATGAAATTTGACCGAGATATAATCAATAGTGTAAGAGAAAATTGAAAAGGACTATTGTGGTCTTCTTGAATACCCCCAGTCTATTCAGCGATTTTTATATGTTGTACCATTTCATTGCCCTGAATACTGAATATGGAAGTTTTGAAGTCGTCATTTGCCGTGAATAACGCTAAAATTCTCGTAGATCGAACGGCAGAAAATACAAGTTAAATGGTACCAGCAAGTGGAATCAAAGAGGCCGTGACCGAAATAAATGTACTATTTTCAAATTATTAAAGAATCAACAGAGTGAACACACGAATGCTGAAAAGAGTAAGCTATGGTGAAGATCAAGTGAATAGTTTTGTGAAGGAAATCATCGTATTTGAAATAAGAATATCCGTATTTAATTGCTAAACTGAAAGTAATACGGAATCTGATTGCCGTATATTTCAAATATTCGAAACTGAAAGCGAGATAAATAGGAGGAGATAAAGTACAGTTGAATTAATACTGAAGTTCTACTCAAGAAAAGCGAGAGTTTCTTAGGAAACGCATCTTAAGGAAACGATAATATTTAAAGTGAACTACCAAGAAATTAGACCTTCTTAAGTTACCATTATATCACAGAAACCTCTGTAGCGGTTTAACTGACGTCATATTCAAGCATACAAAAACGTAGAAATAGTACAAGAAGGCTTTGTAACCAAGAAGGTGATATTAACATTGTCTTTGGATATGTCTTTCATGCATGTTCTTGAAGTCGACATGATGGCTTGCTAAATCTAAGATGGGATTGGCGACTGGCGGTCTTCAACCGATTCTGCCTGTGAATACGAGCTCGACTGCCGAGTCACGTAGGTGATGGAACTGAGGTCCAGAGAAAGGCGTACCCATGGAGTGATGTAGAAGAACAACGGTCCCGGCTACAAGCACACGCAGAATAAGATAAGTTTCACTATTCATTTTAAATTCATTTAAGTTTTGCTAACTTGTAGTAAGTTGTTGGTTGATATTGTTTGTAAGGAATATGTCGATATATCTTCGTGAAGTGCCAAAATACGTAGTATCAACGCGAGTGAGTTAATAATGTCGCATTAAGGAAGGTTATAGGTAGTCTTCCGAAAAATATATAATCATGAGTTAGTATGTAGGTGAAGGTGCGTATGTTAATGAAGTGTTATGTTAGTAATATTTCAATTTATTCTCAAGAAGCAAATCCAAAGATAGGGAATTTTAATGAATATGATATGTGATATGTGTTATAACAAATCTTAGGTTACCGAGGTCATAAATATCGACAAGTTATCGCAATTTTTAAATCAATGTAGGTTAAATATGGTAATGTTTTGGTAAGTGAAGTGCATATTACTAGGAATATGTTAGTTGTTGATCCATGAAATATCAATTTTAAAGAGTTGAGAAGTTAAGAGTTATGTGTTACAATGAATTGAATAAATAATATTTGCATATTCGGCGATATAAATATATGGAGAGATATGAGGAAAGGGAAGTGTGATTAAGAAATAATGTTGTCTTGAATGATGTAGTTGATGAATTGTGATAAATATGAAGAGGTATACGAAAATATTTTTATGTAATGTTAATTTATGAGAGATCAAGTGACGTAAATATGGATCGAGGTTATAATAGATACTAGTAATGGCCTGAAATATGGAATAAACGATAATATGAGTTAATGGCAATTCGATATTGAACTTATGTGTTAATAGTAGATTATGGTCATCAAAAATAATCTCAAGTAACATATAATTAACTTACATGGAATCTTCAAAGATAATATCACATGATTTTTAAGGTTTTGAGCTAATTTGAACCGAAATATCAATTCATTGGTAGGAAATACGACCTTAGAGTCATCATTATGTTAGCCTGTCACTGCTAAAGAGTTAGGAAGTTTATCCATGGCATTCCTTCTCAAGTTGCAAACATATGATTGGTTCTTATGAAGTAAAATGAAATGGCGTATGGCTTTTAATGCCAGGAGTGTCCGAAGACATGTTTGGCTCGCCAGGTGCAGGTCTTTTGATTTGACCTCCGTAGGCGACCTGCGCGTCGTGATGAGGATGAAATGATGATGAGGTTAACACATACACCCAGCCCCAATGCAAGCCAAATTAACCAATGACGGTTAAAATTCCCGACACTGCCGGGAATCGAACCCGGGACCCCCTCTGACCAAAGGCCAGCAAACTAACAATTTAGCCATGGAACCGGACTCTTATGAAGTGATATGACATTAATGCAACCTGTGAACAATGTTATTGAAACTATTTAGGACAATCCTACCTATTTCTGGAGAAAGTATGTTGAATATGATTCTTCATGATATATATACCAGGTGGCTCACAGACGCCGTACTTTCTACTTATAAATGTCCCGCATGCATAAGTGATGTGTGGGGTGTCTACCAACTGATTTTACCAGGGGAACTACTGCCAGCGGGCAGGTTACGTCAGAATATGAAGAGATAAGAAACAAGTCACACTCGCAGCATGTTACTCAGCGCTGGCGGTCGAATGCACCCCTTGCATTAGTAAACATCGTTTTCGACCGCATAATTCTAGGCTGGTGTATTGTACAGCCGCACTATTTTTACTGTCTGCTTATCGCCAATGGCTAGTGTGTTCAGCAGCGACGAATACATAGACATTATTTTAATCTGGACAACCAGGTCGGAATGCAACCGAAGCTCCAAACAGACGTATGTCTTCTACACAAGTATTTCACCGAACAGTATCGTTTCTGTTTCATACAAGCAACTCTTTCATCGAATGGAATGTCTGCACATGTATAAATTAACAAGTGATTAAATTTCCTTTACTGCATCTTTGGCGTGTTAACAAACAGTAGTGGCGATTAGGGGGTGGGACGTGAAAGGAAAGTCGCCCCCGCCCCTCGCCACTTTGTGGAGTAAACATTACATATTCACTTTAGCCACCTGGAACTAGGAATTATTATTATTTGTTTTGCTAATTGCTTTACGTCGCACCGACACAGATAGGCCTTATGGCGACGATGGGAGAGGAAAGGCCTAGAAGTTGGAAGGAAAACGATGTTTACTAATGCAAGGGGTGCATTCGACCGCCAGCGCTGAGTAACATGCTGCGAGTGTGACTCTATTTCTTATCTCTTCATATTCTAACGTAACCTGCCCGCTGGCAGTAGTTCCCCTGTTAAAAGTTGGTAGACACCCCACACATCACTTATGCATGCGGGACATTTATAAGTAGAAAGTACGGCGTCCGTGAGCCACCTGGTATTTTTTTGTCTTGACAGGTAGCCAGTGGAAGCTACAAAGGAGAAGCAATAGTCTTATTCTGCATATGTTGAAACAAGTAAATAATCGTGAACATCGGAATGTTGAATGAAAATTTCCACGAATCATTCTTAGTTGACCTGAAAACTTTATTTTCATATTATTGTGTGAACCATTCTGTTCATGGACCAATAGTATAGATTCTAGTATTAGATATTGGGATACCTGAGACCACCCATGAAGTCGTGGTCTTATAGTTCATTTCATAAAAGATTCCAGAAGAAGCGTTCTCGTGGGAAGAGAGCTAGAGCGTCATTATGAAAATCTCCAGAACCTCATTAAAGGGAGTTATGTCCCAAGCCAAGCCTCTCAATGAAGATTGGGGACGCTCCCCGGATCCCGGCAAAACTAACCTTCGGAGGGAAGAAAGAATTAAATTAATATCTTTGGTTACGAAAGAGATGCATTGGATCTGATACAAGAATTGCAACCTGCATAATTTATGCTTAATTTTGATATGTGATATGGCTATAATCATAAATGCATTCGTTAAGTAGGGTACTTGACGTGCTTTGTGCGGGAAAACTTCGAGTCGCGGACGCGCGTATCCTGCACGCGATCAAGCGGCGTGACTACGCCAACCTGATTATAAATGTAAGGCCGCCTGGCACATCAGCCTCATTCTTTGACCGTAAGCCTGCTTGAACGAAGTCGTCATGCTGCGAGTCGGCACTGCGAACAACGTTTTATCTTCGAGCTGCACATACAACTAGCACTACTGAATCGGCGTGGAAGTAAGTAATTAACTTGCATATTCAGCTAAATTCTTGATATTACCTGTGTTGATATGCTATGGTGAGATGAGGTACTTGCCTATAATAGACTGATGAACTAGTAGCTTCATATTTCTGTAAGGTCAAGTTGTAACTGACGTAATGCTAGAATAAATGCAGGCTCAGGGTAGTTCTGATACCACATGTTGTCCGAGTGAAAGAATAAAATAACAATGTTACTAAGAGTGGTGAAGAAACTATAGTGTACCAAGTTTTAAATTCAGAACAAGACTTGGTCAATGTAACGTGTGAGGCACGATATTGATGGAAACAGGCATCGATTCTGGACAGTCGGTAATAAGTAAATTTGTTTTCAGTTACCCCTGCATCAAGCCAGAACGAGCTTCTACATCATCATTGCGAGGAAGCCACAACGGGAGCTGAAGCCGGCAAGACATCGGGAATCGATCCAGGAACGTGGGGCGTACCTGATCAGCGCGACGTCGAAGGGGACATCTTCCAACCATCTAAGGAGCTGTACGAAGGATTCACGCAAGATAGAATGTCTCCAATTGTTCACCAGTATCTGCTGCAAGCGTCGCAGTTTGTCATGATGTGGTAAATTCAGTGGTCCACAGGAAGGGCCGCTCCGTCATGTCATCAATCATATAAGGTCAGAGCTTTCCAATTCTGTTTCAAGCATGTCATTTAAATTTAGATAGGAACAGGGGGGCCGTCAGTCAACAGGTTAGTTTATGGTAGGAAAATTCTTGGTAATAAGGGCTAGGTCTCAAGCTCGAACCCCGTACGTAAGGGTAGATGATAGTTTGTATATTCCTTGTTGGTGTGATTGTATTTCATTTCGATAGTATTAGATTAGTGTACGTGTAATCTTCATGGGTCAGGTCGAACTCCCTTGGTCATGTTAGGTAAGTCTGACAGGCAGGCACTGTTTCTTGTGTAGCGTTTAGGCATTTGTCTCTGCAGACGTAGGTTGTATATTTGAGATCAGGATTTACCCCGTAACTCACCTAGCTTTACTGACAGGGCGAGCGAGTCCGTATGTTTGAGATGTGGGCATTATGCATGTAGCTGACTGTATGAATTGATATGAGTGAGCCCAGCACAGTTTGAGTGTATTGGATGCATTTGAGATGCCTTATTATGGCCATGTGACTATAGCTTACTGAATTGTGCCTTTGTATTACCAAGGTTGAGCCCATGGGAGGCGGAAATAAGATTTGTTGTATTGCTGGTGATATTGAGATGAGGGCGTGTAGCCCGTGTGTATTTAAAAGAGCGCGTTTATCAGCCAGATTATGTGAGGTGTTTTGAAAGGCGAAGTTTCGTAGAACTCAACTACTAGTCAGTCAGCTGGGCTCATAAATTGTGTGGACTGCAGCCTGCCTAGTGCTATGCTGGTGAGGGTTATTGTGCCTGACGTCACAGTCTTGGAACTCGGTTATATTGCTGTCTGCAGCTTGTCGAGTGTGTAAGGGGGAGACGACGACCTTGATGTTTTGAACGCAGGGAGAGATTTTAGTTCTGTTTGTTCTGCTTTATTTTAACACTGGCCCGTTTGACATTGACCACTTGGACAAGTTGGTTGTGTTCCTTTTTATATTGTTTGTATATGAATATTCAACGCCTTGCTCTTCATGGGACCAGGGTTTGAGACCGGGTCAGGGCACTGTACATTATGTGTTTATATTTGTTTGCACCGGGGTTCGATGGTACGAGGCATAGTAAAATTTATGGAAATTACCGTTAGATGTGTATTTCAGCAGATATCCATTTTTTCTAGATTTCATTACTTACACAATTGTAACATGCTTGTTACAGCAGAGCTGTTTCGTGAAGGCAGTGAACTGGTTGTCATCGGCTCAACATTATCTCTACCCCAATCACATTTGAAAGCTCTTATATTTGTAAATAGTATATTTTTATGTAATAAATCCCTGATTGTAAAACTTTGAATGCAGCGATGTTTTCTGTTAGATATTTTTTTCATTTTATTTTAGCTGATTCTCACCTGATTAGTCACATATCCTATTGTTTTATCTTAATTTTGCCCTTTGTTCACCCTTGTTATCCCTGAGATATGCGCGACTGTGCGGCCGAGCGTGGATATGTGTTCAGGTAAGACTATGTGCACCAGCTCACGTTTGTGGGAGTTCTTTCACTACTGTACTCTGGGTTCGAGACCGGCATTCGCCTGGCCGGAACCATAGGGTCCTGTAGGGCACATGTGAGATTTCAAAACATTCAAACCATGTTAATCGAGATATTTATTTTTCTCAACGTTATGAATTCTTGATTTCTTTTATGAATTAATAAGAAAACTAGGACATATGAGAAGTATTTGAAGTTAGGTCAAGATAATCTTCATTATCTAATTCAAATCCATATAAACTGATTGGAGACGGATTAAGTTTTGTTTAAAAATCAAGACCTTGGAAGAGATGATGGTACATTTCATTTATATTGAAGGAATAAAGTGAGCAAAAGCGAAAGAATGAATTCAAACCGAGACTGACAAAGAAATGTTATTGTAAATAACCATAATATTCTTTACTACTTGACTAAATTATAGTTAGTCATATTTTAATCCATTATTATTATCATAGATTATAATATTATTATGAAACATGGCACTTAAACGGAAGAAAGAGAGGAGGCATAACGACCAAGATGGGTTCAATCTGCATATTAGAATCTGATCCTGGATATTTGGTCGAGATATAAACAATAGATTAAGAGGAAACTGAAAAAGTATATTCTGGTCTTCTTATAAACACCCAGTCTATTCAACGATTTTAAAATGATAGGCATATCAAACCTGCTCGTAATTGAGTAGACTCTAAATATCAAGTTTGTTGGAGATATAGGCCTAATCACTAGTGTCAAATATTATTGAAAAATATCTTCTGTTTTTCCTAAAAGACCAGTTCATTCAGTGGATTTTAAATGATTTGCATCGAAACCTGTTTCTGGTTGAGATAACTCTTAATATGAAATTTGGTCGAGATCTATTCAACCGTTTACCCGTGATGTTGGAACAAAAATACTAAAAGGCACGAAAGTTAAGAACTACTGATAAGACCTTGAATTGACCTGAAATGGATAAATATTTTAAAATTTGGCGAAATAAATGACGTTACATACAGGAAATCCCTAGAACTTTATTTACAATATATAAATACACCTCATTTTATTGAAATGTTTTGTATGATGCACACACACAGTGTGATGAAAGTAACCATGCCCATCATAGTACCGGTACGTCCTTCTTTCCGCCCTTCCCCCCATACCCCTGACTAACAGCCATTTACCTCGTCTTTCTGCTACACAATTTTCTTTCCTTATTGAACTATATTCTATCCTGTCAGTCATTCGTCGCACATATTTTTTATTCATTTCTTCTACCACAGTCATTCGTGTTTCATCCGATGACCTTGCTGTTTACTTCGTACGCACATGCGATGGATCTAGAAACATATTTTAATCTAGAGTTCGGATGGTGTCGCCACCTCCCACTCGGAAGGCTAGTGCATAATGAGCCAGCTAGCGACCGAACGAGAGTACCGCTTACTGTAGACCAACAGTAAAGCATTCTTACTCGTAAATTCAAACCTTCAAGTCTTGCTCGTGGACCGACTAGATCAAAAAATATATTTTTACAGTCTTTGTTATTTGAATATTAATACCCACTCCATGCAAACATTAAAGACAATCTTCAAGTTCAAATTGAGCAACGTAAATCAAAATAAATGTTTCGTTTAGCATTCAAATGAACTTTTCTTTCAATTTGCTTTACGTCGCACCGACACACCGTCCTTCGGCGACGATGGGAGAGGAAAGACCTGGGAGTGGGAAGGAAACGGCTGTGGCGTTATTTAAGGTACTTCCCCAGCATTCGCTTGGTGTGAAGGTGGCAAATCACGAGAAAACATCTTCAGGCCTGCTGACAGTGAGGTTCGAACCTATTGTCTCCCTGATGCGAGCTCAGAGCAGCGCGCTGCTAATTGCACGGCCAACTCGCCCGGTCAAGTTAACTTCACTGTGACAATTTCTGTTTTTTTCAAAAGAACGGGATGAATCTATAGAATAAAGGCAACACGCGTGCCATTTTCGCATCCAATAGATTTCGTCGTCTTGTCTTGACAGAAACAAAAATAAAAATCTCATACGTACGCAAATTCTTATTTGATCCAACAACCCACTGAAGCACCTACCAAGGGGACCCGTTGACCCCAGGATAAGAATCCTCTCCCCAAAACGTCGAGCTTGACTGTGCCCAGTCACTATAAGAGTTTCTGCACTAAATCAGTCGAAGCTCGTTTGAACAGTACGCGCTGTGTCTCTTCTGCAGAGTCAGACGAGTGACAACTCAATTGGATTTCATTTACCAAGGCGGTCAGTGCTGCAGGCAGGTGTGAGCCCACTAACCCACATAGCGCTAACCACCATGCGAAGGCACGTGGAGGACTAGTAGCAGGTTTAGCATCAGGATAGACACAGCAGGGAACAAACTGCAACACATGCAAACCTCGAGTGAAAGTGACATGGATTTAAAACGCCATTATTCTATTCCAACCGTGCTCCCTAGATGAAAAGTACTGGTACTGTTCCTAATTTTTCAGTACTGGTACTGTTCCTAATTTTTCCCTTTAATTTGTCGTGTCTAAACTTTAGTATCGAAGTATTATCTAGAGAAAACTCGGAAAAATCCACTATATTAAGGCAAAATTGGAAGTATGACGATTCTGAGAACGAGTATCAAAGTAATAAGTGTGGAGTAGAGAAACTCTTACATATGCTGTATCAGTGCATCACTTCAAAACCCTTCTTCTTTTCCTGCCGCTTTTCCCGCATCTATGGGGTCTCGTGTGCGAACTGTGACGCACATGTGTGTTTGGCTGTGTTTTACGGCCGGATGCTCTTCCTGACTCCAACCCTATACGGAGGGATGTAATCACTATTGCGTGTTTGTGTGGTGGTTGGTAGTGTAGTGTGTTATCTACATATGAAGAGGAAAGTGTTGGGACAAACACCCAGTCTCCAGGCCAGAAGCATTAGTCAGAGGCGATTAAAATCCCCAACTCGGCCGGGAATCGAACCGGGGACCCTCTGAGCCGAAGGCCTCAACGTTGACCATTCAGCCAATGAGTCGGACTAGTGTATCACTTCAAAACAATATTTTATTTTTCAATTAATTAATTATAATTATAATATTTTTTCAAAATATCGAGTGGAATGGAATTGTGAGCCTCTGTGGCCCAGCAGGCAGCGTGCCGGCCTCTCACTGCTGGATTCCGTGGTTCAAATAGCGGTCAGTCTATGCGAGGTTTGTGTTGGACAAAGGGGAAGCGGGACAGATTTTTCTCCGGGTACTCTAGTTTTGCCTATCATCTTTCATTCCAGAAACACTCTCCAGTATCATTTCATTTCGTCTGTCATTCATTGATCATTGCCCCAGAGGAGTGTGACGGGCTTCGGCAGCCGGCACAATTCCTATCCTCGCCGTTAGATAGGGTGTTCATTCATTCCATTCCTGACCTGGTCGAATGACTGGAAGCAGGCTGTGGAGTTTCATTTTTCATCGAGTGAAATGGTCGTGTGTATTACCGCGCCACAGTTTGGGAGTCAAGCTCAGTATTCGTGATAAGAGTGGGCTCGAAAATGACCGTCGGCTGGTCTGAGAATGATTTCTGTGCAGAGCCATCTACAGTTAAAGCCGGAAGGTACGCTTGGCAACGCTGTACCTATCTGTCAAGCGGAGGCCGAGAGAAAAAAGGGGAGTGTCCGATTTTGAATGACTTCACCCATATTCACTACATTTAGACCAACACGATGATTATGATAATTGCACACTCTTCGTAAAATGGTACGAAAAAACATAATACACATCAGTAAATTCATTCGCTGAAGTTAGAAAGACACATTTTACATGAATAAAAATAAAACACTTTAAGAACAGTACTCACAAGCTCAATTATTGTGGAGCGATGACAGCTTCCTCCGCTTAGTGTTTTTATCCTCACTGCTGAAATAACTCGTGTTCTTCATCTGCTTTCAGCACTTATTTAACACGACATTGGAAAATGTAGATCGCACCATTATTGTCACGCCCACAATGACGGCGTTCAAACCAGAACTGTTGATTCTCATCTCTTCCTAAAGCAGCCCAGAATAGAGAACAGAAATTCTTTATAATTTTCACAATACAGGTAGTCTTCGTATACCACTGTTCTGCAGACACACACAACACAATGTGATGGCACCACTAACCCACATATGAAGTTCTTCAAAATAGGGATCACCTGTTTCATTACTCTGCAGCAGACCTAAACAGGTGTCACAGCTTATTATTTTGAATATTGTCCTTAGTGTATACCCAGAAATGTACAGCATATTACCCCTGACATCTCAAAATGCCCACACAAAAAACATTCACATGATAAAAGGGAGTCTAACTTGTTTATTACGTCCATATTGAGCCCAGTAACATCTGTCTTGATGGAATCAGATATTTCTAATTGGCCACAGTCAAACTTCACTTTTCCATACCATCATCACCACCGCAACCCTAGAACAACCTTAATCCTAATTTTCATCTCACTTTCTAGGACTTGAAGTGTAGTAACATTGCAGTTACAGCCAATAAGCTGCAAGTACTGACTAAACCTTCTTTCTAAGTTATCATTTTGAAACTTTCTTGGCAGTAAATAATTTGCTTTAACAGTTCCAAACGGAACTTTTTGAGTAGGGCCTAACTCTCCTTTCTTTTAGTGCAAATAATAATAATAATAATAATAATAATAATAATAATAATAATAATAATAATAATAATAATAATAATAATAATGTTACTTGCTTTACGCACCACTAACTACTTTTTAAGATTTTTCGAGACGCTGAGGAGCCAGAATTTAGTCCCTCAAGAGTTATTTTACGTGCCAATAAATCTACCGACACGAGGCTGACGTATTTAAGCACCTTCGAATACTACCGAACTGAGCCAAGATCGAACCTGCAAGTTGGGGTCACAAGGCCACTGCTGAGCCACTCAGCCCGGCCCTTTTAGTGCAAAGTTCGAATTATTCCTTTAAAAATATGTGGCAAGTCAAAGAATGTGCTTTCACTGCTTACCTCACGATACTCTATGAGACTGTGAAGCATTTTAGATTCATTTGTACACATATTTTTTTTTTAATTTTTTTTTTTGCTAGGGGCTTTACGTCGCACCGACACAGATAGGTCTTATGGCGACGATGGGATAGGAAAGGCCTAGGAGTTGGAAGGAAGCGGCCGTGGCCTTAATTAAGGTACAGCCCCAGCATTTGCCTGGTGTGAAAATGGGAAACCACGGAAAACCATCTTCAGGGCTGCCGATAGTGGGATTCGAACCTACTATCTCCCGGATGCAAGCTCACAGCCTCGCGCCTCTACGCGCACGGCCAACTCGCCCGGTGTACACATATAATACTAACACTAACACCTGATAACATATAGAGTGACATTCATATCTTGGTGAATTTTGAGTAAATGGGTTATATTTAACATATCATCCATCTTCTCGTTTACCCTACTCTACATTTCCAGGCTCCTACCTTCAGGATCTTTTCTTTTAACATTTTTGGATGACAAATATTTTTGGCAAATTTGGGAAAATAATTGGACATGCATCAGGGAGAAGCTCGTTAGGTTAAGGTGGTATCGTAGTATAATTAAGTTGACTTTACTATCACAAATTTTATCCCCTATTGAAAAACTTTCGTGTGTGGCATGTTTTATGCATACCACTGAATCCTCCCCAGGTTCCCAATTATCCCGTTTAAAATGACAAATCCATTTTTGTTTCAATTCCTCGTCTGAAGGAAAACTAAACGAGGTAACAAAATCTCTTTTAATGCTATAGTTGTTACGATACACGGAAACACGACATTTTCTGGGCATTTGCAAATACACGACACATTTTATTAATAAGCCAAATTCAGTCCGCTTCTTCACACATAATAACGTTATTGATTTAACGTCCGACTAACTACTTTTACGGTTTTTGGGAGACGCCGACATGCCAGAATTTCGCCCCTGAGGAGTTCTTTAACGTGCCAGTAAATCTGCCGACACGAGGCTGACGTATTTGAGCACTTTCAATTACCACCGGACTGAGCTGGGCTTAAAAAGCCAGCTCTACAGTCCAAGCTACTCAGCCCTGCTTAGCCTTCGCATTATTTCGATAACAGGCTCTACGTATGCTTATTCTATCACTTATCTTGTTATATATACTGGAACCTGTCTCTGTGAAAAATTAAACGAAACACGAGACGAAGTTCACTAGACATCAACATACACGGATAGATACCGCGCTTTCACCTTGGCCTCCACTGGACGGTGCCAAACTTACATGACTCCGGCTTGTAACTGTAGTCGGCTATGTTTCTGTGTGTCACATTTTCACTTCGAGTCAAATGCAGGGACAAGGCAATTGTCACTAGGTGCGATCTCGATTTCAAGTCAATTTTGGCTTTCGTGAATGTAGTTGATGTGTAGATTCCAAATATTGGACAAACTGTATGTGCACCCATGACCACACCAGACTGTGGAAAGAGCGCTGGAAGAAGAAGGAACTGGTATCGTTCATAGCCTGAAAGTGCCATGCTATCGCAAGTAGAACACGCATGAATGATAATTATGGTGTCATTCGTACGGATGAGGGAATGCGTGATAGTTTTTGACACGGTTTAATTTATTGTATGCTCTGTAGCCTCCAACATGTACTGGCGGGTTGGGTTACGACTTCATTCGCTGTATTTAGCTTAATAGGTGTCAGGCTCTGTGACTAAATGGTTAGCCTTTGATTCACGGGGTCCCGAGTTCGATTCCCGGTTCAGGTTGGATATTTTAACTTTCATTACTTAATTCCTATGCCTCGGGGGCTGGGTGTTCGTGACGTCCTCAGCATTAGATTTCAGCTCAGGTAGGGCCAAACCTCAGACGCGAAGGTCGCCCATACGGCGTCATATCCTGCACCAGACCTCCCTGGAGATCACACGACATTATTGCTATTTTAATGGTTTCATGAATTTTGTTTAGTTTTCGTGGTATGACCCATGTTAGATTTAATTTCATCTTTGATGAATTTAGCCTTGTTGAATTCATAATGAGTCCCCATGAATATCTGTTTATCATTTTTTCCATCTTGAAAAATAAAGGCATGGAATTAAGTACCAGTGGTCTATATTACGCTGATATTTTCTGACTTAATTCGTTGTATTTAAACTAACATATACTATTACGGTGGTCGTCCTCGTTGACGATGCTTCATTCTACAACATTCTTAAAATCCCACAGGCCGGGCTGAGTGGCTCAGACGGTTAAGGCGCTGGCCTTCTAACCCCAACTTGGCAGGTTCGATCCTGGCGCAGTCCGGTGTTATTTGAAGGTGCTCAAATACGTCAGCCTCGTGTCGGTAGATTTACTGGCACGTAAAAGAACTCCTGCGGGACTAAATTCCGGCACCTCGGCGTCTCCGAAAACCGTAAAAGAGTAGTTAGTGGGACGTAAAACAAATAACATTATTATTATTATTAAAATCCCACAGTGGAAAATGTATGTGAAAATCCACAGCCTGTTTCCAGTCATTAGACCAGGTCAGGAATGAAATGAATGAACACCCCATCTAGCGGCGAGGATAGGAATTGTGCCGGCTGCCGAAGCCTGTCGCACTCCTCTGGGGCACTGGTGAATGACTGCCAGATGAAATGAAATGATATTGGAGAGTGTTGCTGGAATGAAAAGTGACAGGGAAAACCAGAGTACCCGGAGAAAAACCAATCCCCCTCCGCTTTGTCCAGCACAAATCTTACATGGAATGACCGGGATTTGAACCACGTAATCCAGCGATGAGCGGCCGGCGGGCTGCCCCCTGAGCCACGCAGGCTTCCCTACATGGGAAATGAGCATAAACATGGATCGCGTTACGCATTATTAATGTTACCGTTCCGTGCTTCGCTATGCGCGTAGCCCCGTAAAGAGCGTCAGGTTAGCTTGTTCTCGGTGTCGCGAGGCTCCATTCGAACCGACCCCGCTGTTCGGAGTCGATGGAGTTGACACTCGCAATCCCTAGTTTTAGACAGAAACCTACAATTCTGTTTCCTGTCACTGTTACTGTATTTTCTCCTTGCATTATATCCTTTATGTTTCCAGGACTGGGTGTGAAGAAATAAGAAACAACACCCTCTCTTCCTTTGGAAATTCCATAAGAGTAACCTGCGTAGAACTGTGGAATATCCATTGGTTCTGCAAGAAAAGTCTCAGTGGCCATTTCGATGTTTTGCCCTGACCATATTTAAAGTGTTAAACTGACATTTTGTGGTCTATTGTTCGCAGCTGATTTTGCCTGGAATTCAACTACGTTTCAGGTAGCCCACTAGTTCCTCCTCTTTAAATTCAATTCAATTCAATTCAATTCAGTTCAATTCAATCAATCAATCAAGCAAGCAAGCAAGCAAGCAAGCAACATGTAACAATATATTCATTTACAGTTATTATTACAATTAACAAAGACATCGCAGTTGGGAAATATTCCGGTTGCAATGATCACCTGCAGCAATGTGATAATAAAGTTGAAACATAATTACCCAACAACAATAACGACAACAACAACAACAACAACCAAAAGAACAATTACAACAAGAAGAGTACATGAAACAATACCATGGAAAGAAAATATCACAAGAAATACCACTAGCTGACCATTTAAATCCAGCATCATCAAATACCCCAGGTACAAATTCACACACAACTTAAGTATTTCCAGTGCGTGAGTACACGGCTGACAGTACTACAGCTTGAGCTTACTACACAGTCTTATACAAATTCACACGTACCTTAAGTATTTCAAAATTGTACTCTGTACACAACAGCAACAATTAACAAGAATACAACAGGCTATTCCAATGAAATATTACATGAAATACTACTAGTTTAATAATCTAAACCCAGCATCATCATAAACAAACTCACACACTACTTAAGTATTCCCAGTGCTTAAAACTACGGCAGGCAAGCAAGAAATCAAGAAATCAATCAATCATCATTGATTACGGAAGCACATTGAGTGCAAAGTGATGTTGGTAAGACTCAGCTCTTATTAATTTAAAGGTAAGAATTATGGATCTAAATGGGGCTCCGGATCTAGTTGAAAACAGAGGATTGTGAATGGGCATAGTTAAATAACGAGGTTTGCAGGCTGGACGCTGAGATGTATAAAATTCCGTAAGGACTTATTTACTAAGGACTTATATACGTATTCACAAAAACTTCCAAAATGGACAAAGCATAACAAGACAAGGAAGTGCATAATTTCGGCTGACAACGCTAATTTTGGTTATTGCATTTTTTTATAATGAAGTAGTGCAAAAATCGACGACAAAATGTATCCGTTTTTGAGAAGTGACCGTTAGAAGAAAAATTAAAATTTTTGAAAGTACCTGCAAACAAAGAATATGCCCTGTAGTTATGAATGATTTTGGACCTGAGTCACATAGTCACAATACTCTACTTTTGCTCATGGATTTCTTTTACATTATCAAATCAGGAATGGAAGAGAAAGCAGACAGCCACTTGCCGTATTTAAACTCAATTATTTTACATTTTCAGAACATTAAAACCCTAGGAAGTTTTGTAATAAAACTAAGCATTCTCCGTTACTTCATATATGAAAAATAACATAAATTAGTTTCTCACATGTACAGTTCTGTGTTGCATGGTCATCTTAGCCGCAAAGGGCAGTACCACAAACGTGGTTTACAAAGAGTTTCTGGGGTAAATGAAATTCACTTTTACGGTGAGTTTTTATACTTTAAAGCTTGGCAAATGATGTCTTAGTACAGCACCGAGGAGTGATTTCCTTTATCAAATTACGAAATCCTCGTGAGCGAAGTCGCGGGTGACTGCTAGTCGTCAACAAATTATACGTCACTTAATTTATGTTAAGAACTGTACTTGAAAAGAAATAGACGGCCGCAATATCGCTCAAGTTAATGAACATTGATTACTCTGGGATGGAAATTCCAAGCATGTCATTTACACTTCTTATGAGGTCACCTTAAGTGGATTTTCGAGCTCCCCACATTTCTTGGAGGACCAAGAAATTAAGTGCGGAATATAAATGAGTTTGGCATTGTTCTGATAATTAAATGTTCCTCAGATAATTAAATACGAAGAATTTCGTTGACTGAACTTCTGTACTCAATAGAATGTCGTCGTGAATGCTGTAAAGTTAAGCACAAATTAGGCCTTCAAAGTGAGCTGTCTTCCGTCTTAAGAACTGGTTGGCAACAGAATTCAGTTCAATACAGATATTGATGGAATGTTCATTACTTCTAATTGACACCAAGAAATGTTTCACTGCAATTGAACACAAGCGAGTTGTTGAAGCCTATGGATAATATAGCAATTATATCGGTATCATTAGAGGATGCACAGGGAATACCTAGCTCCAGGAGCAAGCAAATTACAGGCTTACGAAACTTCTTAGACAAAATTACATGACAAACATCGAAAGAGCACCGAGATGGATGACCATGGAGAGGGAAAAGTATCCAAAAAATGGAGAGTTTTAAATATTTGGGAGAACGAATAGAAGAAAAGTCCTGTCAGAAAACAAAAGAAGCGTAGAACTGACCATAGATAAAAAAAATCAACCATAAACACTTCTAACAAGTAGAAGCCTTATACCACCTTCGCCTCTAGTCACGACCACGTTGTGGTAAGTGTGCGACGCCAGAGCTCGTCCATTCAATTGACCAGAGTATTGTCTGAATGTACGGAAGACGCTCCGTGTGTTTGTACCAATATTTCTTTTATCATGGGGATTTTCGTGATAAAATACCTTATAATCATTCCAGATACATGTGCAGTGCCGGGGTGCGTAAGCAAAGTTGAACACAGTGCAAAACTAAGTATTGAAGAGGATCAGAATTGTTACTGGTATGTTCATAACTTGCAGAAAAGAGCTAAACAACATACCGTACGCAAGGAGAAGAAGGTATTTGAGAGCTAGGAGTAACCTGACGGAGAACGAGAAAATACATGGGAATTTTCCAACCCATGAAGCAGGGGAGTTATATCTTCTTCGACTACGCCTATCATTTATATATTGAAGAATGTGTGTTCCTTCTCTGTGTTCTCGAAGCTAAACTGTCCAAGTTACAGAGAGCAACAGAATTCTCTCTTCTAAGTCTTTCATGACCTGGAAAAGGCATTTGACTCGGTTCCAAGACCTGCTATGCGGGTGGTACTGAAACACTTTGGCTATCCTCAGCGGTTTGTTGACCTGGTTTATGCCCTCCATGATGGCATGACCGAGTAGGCTGGCCTTCAAAATAGGATTTAGATGAATTTCCCATTACTCATGGACTGAAACAAGGTGTTTGCTCCAACACTATGTGCGTTATATTTGGCTGCCAACCTAAATGAATCATCTACGAACAATCCAGGTGTGGAGGTTAGGTATCGTTTTAATGGAGGACATTTCAACCTAGCTAGACCTCGCCTCCGAAGGCTCACCCAAAATGCTGTATGCACATGATGCTGCATCACCTATAATCACATCAGAGGAATTGCAACAGACAGTTATTTCATACAAGAGTGGATGTGATTGCCTTAATTAAAAAAGACAGAGGTCCTGGAACAGCCTTCACCAGGCACAACCCTTCCGAATTTCAACGTCTCCGTCTCAGATGCTCCACTGGAGCTGGTAGACCACTTTTAGTAATTGAATAGTATGCTATCTGTGCACTGTAACTGTGAGCAAGATTTGGAGAAGAGAATTGGTGCTGCCAATGCAGCATTTTAACGACTATCACACCGGGTGTTCATAAATTTAAACCTGACCGTCAATACGAAATTCATAATGTACCACGATACAGTCCTCACAACATTGCTGTATGGTTGTCAAACTTTGACCCTTTACCGACGTGACTTGAGAAAGCTTGATCGCTTCCAGCATCAAAACGGAAGATCATGTCACCAACATTGCTTTTCTTGAGAAAGCGCATGCCAAGAGGGTAGAAACGTACATCATTGGTCATCAGCTTAGAGGGATTGGCCCTGCCCGGCGGATGAGTTATACCAGATTTCCATAGCAAATCTTGTATGGTGAACTTCGTTGCGGCACCAGACCTCGTGGAGCCCGTCAGTCGCTACAAGGACCAGCTTAAGAAAACTATGAAGACCACAGGTCTCAATCCAAACATGGGACACGCTTGCCCAAGACTCCCTGCAGCTGACAATCTGTTCGAAAGCGAACGAAACAGATGTGAAGGGGCCCGGAGACTAGCACGAAACTTCGTGTAGCCCAACCACGCCCTCCTCCAATAATTATGTGCAATCTACGTGGAGATTTTTTCATGCTAGGATTGGTCTGTTCAATCATCGAAAGTACATCCACAGACAGAAGCGAATTTGAGGGAAATATAATTACTCTGGAACCATCTTAGCCGACGATTTATCTACACTGACTGACAGAGCAAATGCAACACCAAGAAGGAGTGGTCAGAACTTTATGCCAATTGCAGGGTAGACTGACGTCAGTGAGGTATGCTCATGATGTGAAATGCGCCACTGTGCTGCGCACGTAGCGAACGATAAATGGGACACGGCGTTGGCGAATGGCCCACTTCGTACCGTGATTTCTCAGCCGACAGTCATTGTAGAACGTGTTGTCGTGTGCCACAGGACACGTGTATAGCTAAGAATGCCAGGCCGCCGTCAACGGAGGCATTTCCAGCAGACAGACGACTTTACGAGGGGTATGGTGATCGGGCTGAGAAGGGCAGGTTGGTCGCTTCGTCAAATCGCAGCCGATACCCATAGGGATGTGTCCACGGTGCAGCGCCTGTGGCGAAGATGGTTGGCGCAGGGACATGTGGCACGTGCGAGGGGTCCAGGCGCAGCCCGAGTGACGTCAGCACGCGAGGATCGGCGCATCCGCCGCCAAGCGTTGGCAGCCCCGCACGCCACGTCAACCGCCATTCTTCAGCATGTGCAAGACACCCTGGCTGTTCCAATATCGACCAGAACAATTTCCCGTCGATTGGTTGAAGGAGGCCTGCACTCCCGGCGTCCGCTCAGAAGACTACCATTGACTCCACAGCATAGACGTGCACGCCTGGCATGGTGCCGGGCTAGAGCGACTTGGATGAGGGAATGGCGGAACGTCGTGTTCTCCGATGAGTCACGCTTCTGTTCTGTCAGTGATAGTCACCGCAGACGAGTGTGGCGTCGGCGTGGTGAAAGGTCAAATCCGGCAGTAACTGTGGAGCGCCCTACCGCTAGACAACGCGGCATCATGGTTTGGGGCGCTATTGCGTATGATTCCACGTCACCTCTAGTGCGTATTCAAGGCACGTTAAATGCCCACCGCTACGTGCAGCATGTGCTGCGGCCGGTGGCACTCCCGTACCTTCAGGGGCTGCCCAATGCTCTGTTTCAGCAGGATAATGCCCGCCCACACACTGCTCGCATCTCCCAACAGGCTGTACGAGGTGTACAGATGCTTCCGTGGCCAGCGTACTCTCCGGATCTCTCACCAATCGAACACGTGTGGGATCTCATTGGACGCCGTTTGCAAACTCTGCCCCAGCCTCGTACGGACGACCAACTGTGGCAAATGGTTGACAGAGAATGGAGAACCATCCCTCAGGACACCATCCGCACTCTTATTGACTCTGTACCTCGACGTGTTTCTGCGTGCATCGCCGCTCGCGGTGGTCCTACATCCTACTGAGTCGATGCCGTGCGCATTGTGTAACCTGCATATCGGTTTGAAATAAACATCAATTATTCGTCCGTGCCGTCTCTGTTTTTTCCCCAACTTTCATCCCTTTCGAACCACTCCTTCTTGGTGTTGCATTTGCTCTGTCAGTCAGTGTATTTATTGAAAGTTTTTGGTCGTAGTGATTATTATTTTAAGAGGAAGTACAGCCAGGCCACGAACTTTATATATTAAAAGCCTAATTCTGGCTGTCATTCACAGCGGTATTGAGAAAACGGGAAGGTTTCAACAGATGAAATTGGGACCGATTATTGCGTCTACTTCACATGAAGAATACAATGAACCACTCATACCACGACGTTAGTCCATTCTTAAAGAAATACAAGTTTCAGTCAGCGAAGTTATTGTATCGTCACTATGATAACGTAGGTACACAGCTATGAGTATTCGGCATGATGTCGAACTGTGTCAGGCTTCTGTTGCCTTCCACAGAAAACGATAACTTTTAAAGACTTGAAGTGGTACAAGATATGGGCCACAAGAACGATGCAATGATGACCGTCATACTGGAACTGCTTAGTGAAAAAAATACTATCTTTTAGTGAAATGAGTGATTGTTTTCCATTCTGGGGGTATCAAAACACATTATTTCACTTAAACCGTACAGCGTGTCTGTTGGCCGTGGTCCTTAAGTCGTGAAGTGTAAATGGGCCAACATTGTGGTTAGCTGGTTCGAGACCTGTTCGTAGAGAAAATTTCTGCTATTAGAATATTGACCGGCAGGGTACGAGAGGTGTCAGTATACAATTTCTAATCACTAGATGGCGTGTCAAAAGCCTGGATTAAATACCAAACCTTTTTGCAATACTCATATGGAGTGAGTGCATATTACGCTGTTGATGGTGATTCGTCCTTCGGATAGGGACGTAGTTCGATTTGTTCTCGGTGATTTCCGATAAAAGAGTATCGTTATACAAATCTTGCGAAGTTTGGACTGGGAAGACTTGGGAGAAAGGAGACGAGATGCTCGACTAAGTGGTTTGTTCCGAGCTGCCAGTGGAGAGCTGGCGTGGAATGGCATTATTAGAGGAATAAGTCTGAGCGGTGTCTTTAAAAATAGAAAGATCACAATATGAAGTTACATTTGGAATTAAAGAGGACACTTTTGGGCAAATATTCGTTTGTAGGAAGGGGAGTTAGGGATTGGAATAACTTACCAAGGGTGATGTTCAATAAATTTCCAAATTCTTTGCAATCATTTAAGAAAAGGCTAGCAAAACAACAGACAGGGAATATGCCACCTGGATGACTGCCCTAAATGCAGATCAGGATGGATTGATTGATTGATTGATTGATTGATTGATTGATTGATTGATTGATTGATTGATTGATTGATTGATTGATTGATTGATTGATTGATTGATTGATTGATTGATTGATTGATTGATTGATTGATTGATTGATTGATTGATTGATTGATTGATTGATTGATTTATTGATTGATTGATTGATTGATTGACAGGAGTAAGCTATGTGTCGGCAGGGGTTCAACCTTTCCCTTCCAACTATCATATATCACGTTATTCTTGTTTTCTCATTAATTGCTCTAGTGAGGTTGATCTCAGGAAGGGCATCCGGTCGTAAAAATTCGCTACGAAGTTTCCTACCCGACCCCATATGTGTTGGACATACGAGTTTGAGGAATGACATCTTAACATACGTTTAGCTTGTATGCTTAGTTGTATATGTTTCTCTGGTAGAGACATCTGTCGGCTGATAGGACATTTCGTATGCTTTGTTGGTTCTCGATAAAATGAGTCTCATTCAACGACGTGAGTTTGTAATGTTTTTGCACATAATAACATTAACGTCATCTATTGGCATAAGACGGAATCAAGTTCTACTCTTAGGTTTGAAACACTGGAGCTTGGAGCTTTGGACTTAATTCAACCTGCTATACGTCCACAGAAATTCGTCCAGAGAACATGACATCCACGAATGCATGAAGTCTCATCTGAAAATAATTTACGATCGTCAAAGGTTGTATGAATTTCGAGTGTTAAATCAACAAATTTCAAGTTCCAGCGTACTGCAATTCCACGAGGAAAAAGATTAAACAAAGGCAACTTTGTCAAATATAAAATATGCCGTTACACAGACAAAAAACAGAAGCTAAAACGATGCGTTTGAAGAAAGATGAATTGAGTCAGGTTAAGTCACAGGAAAGAGAGGATAAATGTAAATCCACAGCCTGTTTCCAGTCATTCGACCGGGTCAGGAATGGAATGAATGAAGCCCCCATCTTGCGGCGAGGATAGGAATTGTGCCGGCTGCCGAAGCCTGTAGCACTCCTCTGGGGCAATGATTAATGAATGACAGATGAAATGAAATGAAATTGGAGAGTGTTTCTGGAATGAAATATGACAGGGAAAGCCGGAGTAACCTGGAGAAAATCCTGTCCCGCCTCCGCTTTGTCCAGCGCAAATCTCACATGACCCACGGAACCCAGCGGTGAGAGACCGGCGTGCTGCCGCCTGAGCCACGGAGGCAGGAAAGAGAGAGTAATGGCCCTTAATTCACAGACGGAAAATAAGAATGACAAAAGACGCGGAGTGGAAAACACAGGCTAATATGATCATACGGCAAAAGGCAATCATGACTCCCCATTACGTTCTTTACGCAGTAGATCGGCTACTTATAATCACGAATCACCTTTCGCTAGAAAAATGATCTTGCTTGGTATAGACTTCCCACAATACCTGGCAGTAATTCCTAACTGTTACAGAAACGCTATTATCCTGTTAAGAGATGTGCCTTGAATGTCAGACTGAGAGGAAATTTTAATTAGTTGAGCGGAAAGCTCGCCTGTATATGTTTACGCAAATGTTTATATGACCCCCAACGCTTGAAACATACATCCGTGTCCGTTTGAGAAATGATGGGTTGCGGATCTTTTAAAGCATATTATATGGTTTCAAAGCAATAAGATTACGTATTCGATTGAACAGGTGCAGAGCAATGATTCAGTTTTGTCAAGCGTTATCAATAATCTAATGCAGATACAGGAATGTAGGGATTTCAGATAGGCTGTTTCTTCGGCTCAACAGGACATCGGTTCAATCCTCACCCATGTCACTGGTTATGGTTACCTCAGTGAAGGTTGCTGCAGCATTGGATTTTTATATGTTGGTCTATTATTGTATTTCATTGTGACACATGTTTGAACAGCACAGATTCATTCATATATGTCGATGTAGTGTATTTCTTGTCTGTTATCGTGGATTTATTCAACATGGTTGATACTTGGGGCGTAGGTTCTAACCCCACAGCCGTAGAAGCAGTGTAATTTATGTACGTTTTGGGTGTTCCTTTATATTGCTGTTGCTGTTCATTTAAGTTAGGTCACTTCGATAAGTACGTGCGTATTTATGCATTTCAGTATGATATTAAATTTCATTAATGATGATTCGTGTATTGTATTTAGTTGATTTAGTACAATTTAGGATTAATATAACATCTCGTTAATGGCGTTTGTTTGGGTATGAAGTTTCAGTTATTCTTGCTCATGGGGGCGATTTTATGTCTGAAGTCCGCGGTTGAACCAGTGGCGTATGCTGAGTCCAATACGTGGGCTACCTCTAGACTTAGGTTACCCCTTTTCGATGGTTGGTTTAGTGAATATCATGCCTTTGAAGAGTTTTGGGCTGCAGCCAATAGCCGAAGAAGTAGCCTGCTGCGTTGTCAAAGCTGTTTCAGAAGCTAGCATGGCTTTACTTCTAAATTGACGTTTTTGGCCGATTTTGGCACTGGCTGGTGGTTATGCGCTGAAACAGACATCCAACCAATCCCAAGCTGTCATTCACATCGACTCATATCGGCAGAGAGCGATCTCGAAGCCTAGTTGCCAATTCTAATGTTGACATTCACCACGTGATTAGTGTATCTCGCTTAGCGTGTATAGTATTCGGTACGCTTCGCGATCTTTTGCATTTTTCTTCAGTAATTAATGTGTTTCACATTAGTATCTCTCCAGTATAGTACAATATAGCGTAGTTTGCAGTTTAGTATAGCGTAAGTTAGTACAATACAGGTTTAATTGTTCAGTGCATAAAAATATAGCTGTAGTTTTATTTACGTCCAAGTATTAGTTAGTGTACTTCGTGCGTATTTAGCATGTCTCAGTGTAGTTCGGAAAAGACAAGTGGCAAGAAAGTGACTCTGGGGTCAGTGGAGTGTTCCCTTTATAGGCCATAACCTTCTTCCTGTGTCAGACATTAGCGGTGAGTGATGTGTTATTTCTTCATTCTCTTTTGTTCTTAATAATATTTCCTCTTTTTACTGTTGGATGCTGTTAGTAAGTGTAGATTTTGTGAATTTGTTTTCAATCCCGATTCATTAGCTCTCGTCAGTACAGTATTACATTTTACGAGGGCTGTTTACCGCGGTCGTATTGCATTAGCTGTTCTCACGGCAGTAGCGCGCTGGCATGCTCATTTGTTTTGTGAAACGTCAGTTTAGAAGTAAAGCCGTGCGGAGTATACTGCCCTAGCCTCTGCTACTGTCAATGCTGAACACCTGATCAGTGGGGATGATAGCCTAAGATTTAGCAAATTAAAATCCAGCTTTGTGGCTAAATGGAGAGAATGCTTGCCTTTGGTACGATGGTCCCGGTTCAGTTCTCAAAATCAACCCCCTCGTACTGTCAATTCGCCTGGCTTGGGGACTGGGTATTTATGACCTCTTCGCCATTCAGTTCATCCTCATTAGGTCACCACCAAGCCTATACAGATGCCATGCACAATTATTATTATTATTATTATTATTATTATTATTATTATTATTATTATTTTTATTGTACCGGGCGGTACACCTCCACGCCGCTAATTCAAACATTGCGCCAGTTGAAACTCCTCTACTGGAGAAAGCCTGAACTTTAACAACCACATTAATTCTAAGGTTTCTCAGAAGATGTCTTTACTGTAAATTTTGAAGTGTTCTGAACTATGTCGGTTTCGATTTGTTTTTGTTTTCTCTGTAGTAAGAAGTGTGAACATTCTCTTCTAGATGGCACTACTTAAGAACTACAATTGTGCACCCTAGTGCGAAGTGAAGGAACTTTTTTTGAGGAAATTTGGTATTCATAAGTTTGTTCTTTGTTAAATTTCTTTCAGTCTTTGTTTGGGTTGGCAGTATAATCCTTGCTTTCCGCCAGTTTTGAAATTAACCAATCCCGAATTTCTTAAATTAATTTTCGGCCAATCGGGGCTTTCTTCCCCAAACTGCTCTGTAACTGTGTTCTGTAACCAATAAACTGCTGTGGGTGTGTCCTATCATTCATGAAAGGTCTCGAATTTTCCGCGAGGGTATATAAACTGCTGATTTTCTGGTCTCCTGGCCACTTCAGTAACATCTCTCCTTGTGTGATTATGTAGCAGGGGGCGGGAAGCGCCTCTTTCTTCGGGCAGCAGTTCATCCATAAGGGTAATGGCCATTTAATAACTTTATTTCTCGCTAGCTCAGCAGTTTAACCCTCGGGGCAGGTTCGAAAACTTTTCTCATGTAACCTATCTTTAAAATGTAATAGACACTTGGTAAAACTTCGTCTCTTTAACTATAAATTGGGATAGAGAGTGCTAAACCCTCTCGAGCTCCCACTCCTATTGTTTTGAGGTGACTTTGTTTTCATAACCGTTTCTTCCTTTCTTAATGTAATAAAGTCTTCTTATACAAGTCACCTCTTTAGTATGGGATTAGCCCTCGTGTATGCGGCCTAGTGCCAAGTAGGTTTTAAAAGTGTATTAGGAGTGCAAGTTACGCCTCCAGTCAAGTTGGTATTTTGGGCCATGTAATTAACCTGCTTCTTTACTGAATAGGCCCAGTAGGTTGGGTATTTATTACCCCTGTTCTTGGTATGCCTTGAGGGCAGTTTGAAGTATAGTTTGTTGTGGCCTTTGATGGGCTTGAACCTTGAGAGCGGGTTTGCTCTTTCTTAAATTTGGTTTCTGTGTGACTCGAGGAGGCTTAATATGGTAATCAGGAGCCAGTGCTCCTTGGCATGATTGGGGTTTTCTGCCCCTTTGTTTGAACTTGGTATATAGGTAAAGTTGGGCTTATAGCTCAAGGTTCGTGGGTGTCGGGCTCGATGCCCAAATTTTGGTAACGAACTAAAATTGTACTTTCTTAATTTGTTGATCTGCTACTTGGTACCTGTTATATTCTGTTATTTATTTACCTTGAAAAGAAAATATAACCTTTGTTAAAGTTTTAAAATTAACTTTAATTTCGTAAGTTGAGACCTATTCCCGCCCGCACCTTCTTTCACCTCTAACTACCACGGATAACTCCTGGCTGGATAAGATTTTCTGAAACTCTACCTCCTGGCTACGATGAAGAATGGATGACCTGGAAGTCCCTGAATAGACTGAGATCTGGAGTTGGCAGATCCAAGGTTAATTTGGCAAGATGGGGCTACATTGATCAAGAAAAAATCCAATGTGACTGCGGAGAAGACCAGACCGTCCAACATATGCTCCAGTGTCGTCTATGTCCAGCCTCCTGCACAGAAGATGAACTATATCAAGCATCAAAAAATGCATTGGAAGTGGCCAAGGTTTGGGCAAATGTAATATAGTAATTATAACTGTGTACAACATGAATGTTTCTGATACGAGAATACTAATTATTATTATTATTATTATTATTATTATTATTATTATTATTATTATTATTATTATTATTATTACGAGGGTTGGAACTTAAATAGTGGCAACACCGCTGTGGAGACTCTATACAACGCAATCTAAATATTGTCGCTGAGAGCACACGTTGGTTACATACCTACCTTACCTCAGAGCAAAAGGACTCGTACTTCGCACATCACCTGCGTGCGCACAAGCGAGAGAAACAGTCACTTGTGAGCTAGCGATCTAACGTAACGTTGTCACTATGTTTTCCAAATAGGAAAAACGGAGTTGGATCAAGATTGAATGTGCCAGAGGTCGTACAGCACGACAGTGTGATCAAGGTTTTCAAGAGGCTAATCTGCATTGCCTTACAGAACAGTGGCACGTTGGGTAAAAGCCTTCAACGATGGTCGGTAAACTGTGGCGGACATTCATCGGGCAGGTCGTCCTACGAGCGTCTGTGAAGAATTAAGTGCATGCTCTTGCCGCGTTACTGGACAGTGATCGAAACGATACGATTCGTGAGCTCAGAACTGTTGCAGATATTCGACAGGCAGTAGATCGCTCCATTCGCACCATCAAGAGAACAGGCTCTGCTAAAGGTATACTACGACTTCCACATCGCTGGCAACGGGTTATACACAACCCTGGTGACTTTACTGAAGGACCGTAAAGGTTGCTAACATGTAACTCTTTTGTGCCTGTTGTAAATAAATACTTGCCACTATTTAAGTTCCAACTTTCGTATTATTATTATCATTATTATTCATTTCGAATCACCCATCTTTGGGGTACGTAAGATCAATCACTTCTTAGATGCTTATGCTCTTTTCTTCTCCCAATAGTTCTTGATTCTAACTGATCTCCTCCTCCTTTCCTCCTCTGATATCTGAATCGGTTTTCTAGTGTTGTTCTTAACTTGGAACCTCTTAGTTTTGTCTTAGGTCACGGTTTTGGCTGTACCATTCTTTAACATGAGTTCGGTAATCTTAAGATCTCTCAGATCCTTTTCAACTTCCTTAAACCAATTGGGTTTAGCTTTTTGGTAAAAGAAGTCAAAGATATGTTTAGTTTATTATTATTATTATTATTATTATTATTATTATTATTAAATTTAAAAAATGAATTTAACAGTATTACCAGAGGTCGTACGCATCGTTCACTGGTTTGTTAGCTTCCTCAAGTGATCAGTGGTGGTGTCCGACGCATGATCACGGTTTCGATACCAATCAACAAAAGAGAACACTGCACCTGAAATATTGCATTTCAGTTTAGAAGATCGACCTATAAAAAGAAAACTATATTACTCTTATAACAGGAGCCCTGTAGAGTCTTCCTACAAGGATGTAGAAGTAACGGGAGTGAAATGTCAGCACTGTGTTATCAATGAGTATAAGGTGAAGAAGTATATACGATGAGGAACGCATGGCTGTTTGTAAGCAGCGGTGATCTGATGAATCGAAGCCTAGCACACATATCCCCCCGGTCCCCGCATCTATCGAGCATACATCAGCAAGCCGCGTGAGGTGAGTCAAGGGGAGAGGGACGCAGAGTCTGGGCTGCAATATCCTTCTGCGATGTCTTGCTTTTAGAAATACGCACGACGTTTTTTTCTCACTGCATTGAAGTTTTGTAAATTGAAGAATGTGTCATATGCTTACATTATAATGTGCTTTAGATTTCTATCGTTCTCATTTCAGGTTTGGACTTTACCGATATCGTTGGTAGCCCTCAGTATACGCCACTGGGTTGAACGCGGCCCAGTTCTAGCTAATCAGTAGGATCAATGGTGGGGCGAAACAATTTTTTTTTTTCTTGGTGAATCTTGTCATTTAACACAGGTCATTTCAAGGTAGTGATTGTGTAATTACGTTGAATGTTCATTTTCACTATAAAACCCCAAACAACAATTTGTAAAGATAATAATATGGTCTTTATGTTGATGTAAGTTCATGACCATATAACAATAACAATGATGTTTAGGAGATTGAAAGTCACGGGAGTGCACACACGAAATAGAGCACTTGAGGTAGGAACTTCTTTACTTTGTAATACATTAAGTAATGAATTAATGTTAATATTTATGAAATGTGAAACCAACTAAAGAATCGTTTATTACTCTGTATTAATCAGGATGGAAAATAACGTTCCAAGGACATTGAGAACTTTAATTATCTGATGAGTTCATTCATTCATTTGTGTCAGATGACGTAGTGTTTTTAAGCATTATTGATTTTTCGTTTAATTTGTCTCAGTGTTCATTTTTCATGCCAACAATAGAATAAATTTGGTATCGAAAGATAGTCTTCATTTGTTATATTATAGTGTTTTAACACTATATCCTTACCTGCCTAGTTAATTAAGATGTGTTATATTTTAATTTGTTTTATCTCGAAATATCGCCTGGGATCACCATTTTTCGACCCAGGGATGAGCAGCCCGCGCCTAATTCATGGGATGGAAGCGTATAATACTCATGTGGAAAACCATGCCTTTGAACTCAATATTAATAACGAGTTCATTATTAAACAGTAATTGATATTCTCGGAAACCTTTGTATTACTTCATGTCATGATGAACTGCGCCACGACTCTCTTTTGTGACACTTGACATTTCCACCTCTCAAAGCTCTTTCTATAATATCTAGTATAATAACAGATCCTATGAACAATTCAAACATCAGCAAATGGTGTGTTTATATTGAAGGTAAATCCCGTAACATAAAATATATAAACGTAAAGTACCGCCGGGCTGAAAAAGCCACAACTCTGTCGGATTCACACTGAATATAGGAATGATTATTCAGTTACACGCTATGAATCATAGACAATTGGTTAATTATAAAACCGTCACATTCAGCTAAAACTATAAATCCTTTTAATTCACCCGGAGGTTAGCAGAGAACAAATGCTGGCAGTTTTGCCATACATTCACGGTCTAAACTTTTATCAAATCTGAAATCACCTAATAAAAAAAGAATGTTTTTCATCTTCAGGCACGTACATATTAAGAACATAAGTATTATCTCTTTGAATAACTAGCTTTTCTACCATACTTTGCACCCCTGCAACAGTGGAGTCATCTGGCGGGGGTGAATGGCAGATAGTCCATACCGTAGTTAACGAGATAGCGACAATGTAGGTGATACGTAGCGACAGGCTAAATATTTAATTTCCTCCTCTAAACTATGGCTTCTAGCGCTATGAGATTAACCATGTAAAGGAGAGGGTTATATGTCGCTGGTAAAATTCCAATCAGTTAGAGTATGGTTCGAGTGCATGGGACCCTCAACAGAATGACTTGATTCGGGTACTAGAAAAGGTCCAAGGGAAAGCAGCTCGGTTTCTTCTGCATGATTTCCGACAAAAGAGTAGTGTTAGGAAAATTTTGCAAACATTTGGCAGGGAACAGTTGGAAGTAAGGAGACGAGCTCTTCGACTAAGCAATATGATCCGAGCTGTCAGCGGAGTGATAGCGTGGAATGACATTAGTAGACGAAACAACTTGATTTTGAAAAGAATCATATGATATGGAATTTAAGAAGTCAAACAGGGGTAAATATTCGTTTATAGGAAGGGGGTAAGCAATAGGATTTATTTACTAAGGAAGATATTGGATAATTTTCCAATATATATGAAGTAATTTAAGGATCCTCCGTGCGTCAGGCGGCAGCGCGCCGGCCTCTCACCGCTGGCTTCCGTGGTTCAAATCCCGGTCACTCCATGTGAGATTTGTGCTGGACAAAGCGGAGGCTGGACAAGTTTTTCTCCGGGTACTCCTGTCTTCCCTGTCATATACCATTCCAGCAACACTCTCCAATAACATTTCATTTCACCTGTCATTCATTAATCATTGCCCCAGAGAAGTGCGACAGGCTTCGGCAGCCGGCACAATTCGTATACTCGCCGCAAGATGGGGCTTCATTCATTCCATTCCTGACCCGATCAAATGACTAGAAATAGGCAGTGGATTTTCATTTTCATGAAATTATTAAAGAAAAGGCAAGGAAAAGAACTGATTGGGAATCTGCTACCTGCTCGACAACGTTACATGCAAATCAGTGATTGATTGATTGATTGATTGATTGATTGATTGATTGATTGATTGATTGATTGATTGATTGATTGATTGATTGATTGATTGATTGATTGATTGATTGATTGATTGATTGATTGATTGATTGATTGATTGATTGATTGATTGATTGATTGATTGATTGATTGATTGATTGTCAGTAGCTTATGCTGTGATCAAGACGTGGGCTGCCAGTAGACTTAGGTTACCCTTTTCGATGGTAGGTTTACTGAACGTCAAGCCTTCAGCGTTTTGAGCTGCAGCCAATAGCCAACGGAGAAGCCTGCTGTGTCGTGAAATCTGCTTCACGAGCTATTGCCATGGCCCCTGCCACTGCCAATGCTCAACCCCTGATCAGTGGAGATGGTAGCCGAAGGTTTAGCAAATTAAGCCCGGCTTTGTTGCTAAATGGATAGAATGCTTGTCTTTGGTCCGATGGCCCCGGATCAATTTTCAGAATCAACCTCCTTATACTGTTAATTTCCCTGGCTTGGGGACTGGATGTTTATGACGTCTTCGCCATTCATTTTATTCTCATTAGCACACCACCAAACTTACACAGATGTCATGCACTATTATTATTATTATTATTAAATACAAATGCTAAATTTACAGTGGTCGTACCCATTGTTACTGGTTAATTAGCTTTCTCGGGAGATCAGTGGTGGTGTCTGACCCATGATCACGGGTTCGATTCCAACCAGCAAAAGAGGACCTGAAGGATTGCATTTCATTTTAGCAGTTCTACCTATAGAAATAAAACTGTATTGCTCCTATAACAGCAGCCCTGCAGTGTTTTCCTACAAGTATGTAGAAGTAAACGGGAGTGAAATACCAGCACTCTGTTTGTAATTAAATTAGAAGTATGAGATGAGGAAGTATATACGATGAGTAAGGCATGGTTGATTGTAGTGGCGATCTGACGGACTTGAAGCCTAGCACACCTATCCCCCCCGGCCCACGCTCCTATCCAATCAGTGTTGCCAATTTAGTTTGTTTTTGTTTTTTCAAGCTAAATCTAGCTTATTTCATCCAACGTGCCTCATGTGACGTGATGGTGGTATTCCCCCAGTTATGAAGGAAGGTTTACTATCTCTCTCCTAGTGTTTGTTTCATGTATGATGTCACTGATGTGATGGCAGCAGTGGAACTAGCTATCATTGCTTGGACGTGGTACGTGAATCACTCCCGACCCAGCGGGAGCATGGAATGTGCCTTTCCCTGCTCATCTTTATCGCCCGATGACCTCACAAAACTGAAATATATCTGACCAATAGCTATTGCTTCGTAAGATTACCTTCACATATGTAATGATCACACGACTAGATAACCCCTCCCTAATTCTCACAGATGTGGAAATGCAACTCCATATTTGGGTACGTTGTAGAATAAGACGACAACGCATCACCATATTTGGTCATGTTCTGAGAGTGCGGGGTGACGTGGCCTGGCTAATTCTAGCGATAGTAGATAACGGCTTCGTTCCTACCTTTGGCTCTTCACTTGCGTTTTGAAACTGTATATAGTTGTGCTTGTGAGTGTTCATTTAGTTGTGCAGTAGGCCTATTATTAGTGTTATTAATAATAATAATAATAATAATAATAATAATAATAATAATAATAATAATAATAATAATGTTATTAAGTTATTATTATCGCCATCAGTCTACCTATATTTATGTGAAAAGACCCCAAAATTTAGCAGCATTATCGGAAAGAGTGGCTTACAGATCCTGCTTTTCGAGAATGGCTTTCAGAGGTTCCGGGTGACAAAGCCAAAGCCAGGTGTAAATTCTGCAAGGCTATTTTTAATGCAAAACATAGTGATCTTGTTCAACATGCTAAAACGATAAAACATATCACATCATGTAATGGATTTAGCTCATCAATAAAATTAGAACAGTTCGTTGCGCCAAGTAGAGATTATGAAAATTTAGGGAGTGCTGAAGCGTCTCTCGCACTTTTTATAGCATGCCATTCGTTGATGCTGAGTATTGATGACCTTGGCGAACTGTGCAAATCAAAATTTAATGACAGTCCAACTGCAGCAAACCTCCAGTTGCATAGGACAAAGTTTAGTTCTTTAATAAAATTTGTTTTGGGTCCTCACTTCGAGAAGCTTTTGCTAGACAGTGGGCCTTTTTGGCATAATTATTGGTGAATCTAACGATGTCAGTGTTACTAAAAATCTTGGGGATAGCAATTCTCTATTTTGGTGTTAAGACTGGAAGACTGAAATTCACATTTCTATCTTTTTGCGAACTACACGGCTGAGATTCTGAATCTATCACCGCTAGTGTACTGAAAACATTGAGAGATAAACAGTTAAACGTACGCTATCTGAAAGGGATTGATGTCGATAATGCCTTCTTTATGACTGGCGTCAATAACGGCGTTTATTTGAAATTGCGCAAGGAATGTCCAGGGCTTGTAATGATATGTTGTGTATGCCATTCACTGCAGCTGGCAATTTCTTCAGCTGCAGATTGTCTTCCTGCAAACTTCGATTTTCTCATTCAAGAAACGTACTACTGGTTTGCCCACTCAGCTGTACGTCAGGGTACATACAAAGTTTTGTACGCTGCCATAAATGATGGTCATCAACCCAACAAAATGGTTCAGGTATGTCAGACCCGGTGGCTTTCAATTGAAAGTGCTGTTGTTAGATTAACTAAGCAATGGCTTCAACTCAAGACTATGTTTAGCGTAGCTGAAACTAAAGAGCGGGACTGTACTGCCTCATTATTGCATGCTATGTATGATGATGAGAAGAATCTTGCATATCTCCTGTTTCTTCGACCAATTTTAGGAGTGGCAGACCCATCTAAATTACTAGAAGATCTGGCGATTTTAGTAGAGGGCATATTCGTGCTTCCAACGTGTAGGAAAGACTTGCTTATTGATAACCTTGAGTCTTATGTAGATTGGCATGCCTACTTATGTTACCAAGTAGGGGAAAACTGCGAGGATTGAAATCATCTCCTGAGGAAGAAAAAGAATTCCAGAAGAGATGCATCTTTTTTTTTTTACAAAGCTATACGGAGAACTGGAAGCAAGGTTTCCGGAAAACGTTAAGGTTTTGAAAACCATATCTACGTTATCGGTTGTTTATTCTTTGCGTGTAGTGAAGTAATCGTTCATTCCCGTGATGAGATATCTGAATATCCCCGCTAAAAATATCACGAAAGCTGATTTTCAGTGGCATAACTTAACAACAGTAAAATGGAAAGAAACATCGGTAGCATTACGTTTCTGACACGAGGTGGCTAATTATAGAGATGCTTCGGGTATTAACCCCTTACAAGAATTAGCGGACGTTGCAACGTGTTTACTTGTGCTGCCCTGGTCCAATGCGGAAGTGTAGAGACTGTTTAATATGATGAACATCGTGAAAAATAAGTTACGAAATAGGATGGGAACAGACTTACTAAACTCTATTGCAACAATTAGAGCAGGGCTTCGTCGCGTTGGGAAGTGTTGCAACAACTACCAGTTTCCCCCGGAGATGTTACGCAAGGTAGGGACAGCAGCTGCTTGTAGGGGTGATCCAAGTGGCATTAAACCTCGTGCTCGTACTTCACAGCAACGTTCTGCAGAAGCAAGTGAGGAAGATGCTGCTCTGTCCCTTCTGTTCCCCGAAAATTCAGACAGTGCTCCTGAGGATCCCCTAGAAATTCACTTATAAATCAGGTAATTGTAATACAAATAATTTTGTTAAAATATAACTGAACTTGTGTTATTCCTAGTCTTCAGTGTGGAATTAACAGATTTTATGTCCTCCCCATATTTTTAGGCTTTCAACCTTAAAATATGTCTTGCATTATTTATGATCCCATCTACGTTTGCTAGGAGGAATTAATATCTCGATTTACGGCATTCCAAATTATACAGTACACTGACTTATCAGCGAGTTCTTTAATTTTTTGCAAATATTACCTTTTGTATAATGCAACTTGTGCATATTAATGTTTTATTTAGTTTCCATCACATAAATGTACTCATTTATAAACATATTATTTTTAATTTTCCAATATTAAGATTTCCGTTGCTTTGCAAAATGCAATTAATGAATTGAAAATTAGAGGTTCACTAAACGTTATCGCTACAACATAAGTGGTACTTTGTATTTACATATTTTTAGGCAGACTAGTGATAAAACTTTCATGCAATCGTTGGGTCTGTACTCCGCAAAAAATGGTATAGACTCTCTTTCCCATCTTTTCGTGGAGATAAAAAAGGAAGATATTTATTAATCTTCCCTTTTTTGTCTAAAATCAGTTTGCCAAGAGTAGCTCAGTGTACACAATTAAAAGTGCATGGTTTGCGGTTATAGTAATTTGCTAATTGAACAGAACAAAGACCAATTTAATTTCATATCCGGTAAGCGTTGCTATAGAAATTTGGCTTTTTTTACCTTTTATATTTATGCTTTAGCTTTTTCTAGCTTATATTTGATGATGGTCTAGCTTATTAAACGAGAATTGTGTTGGCAACACTGTATCCAATACACAGCAGCAAGCCGCTACGGGTGAGTAGAGGAGAGAGGGACGAGAGTCTGGGCCGCGATATCAGTCTCCAATGCCTTGCTCTCAGAAATACGTGAGATGTTTTTTCAGACTGCTTTCAAGTTTCAAAAATGGAGCAGTGTGTCAGATGCTTACCTTATAATGTGCTCTAGACTTCCATCATTCTCAGTTGAGGTTTGGGCTTCACCGATAGCCTTGGTAGCCCTCAGTTTACGCCTCTGCTGTTAGTCTAGGACGGTGACACTCCTGTCACTGCCTCGGGCTGTGACTGGATTCTGAAAGTAACAGTTTTCAGTATTTTGTCGCGAACATGTAACTAGTAACGATTTCACGGAGGCGCTACGTTCGCTTGACGTCTCAGTTACTGGAACGAGTTGCAGCACTGGTTGTTGTTTCTTGCTGTCACTGTATTTGCAATCACGGCGTGGTCACGATAATCCGATCTGTCTTCTTTTCGCATCACATTCAACCAAAGCGTGCCCTCGTGTTATTGCTCTTGTGACTGACGGCGTATATTGTTAATATTTTAGTTCTGTGATCGTTTTCAGAGTTAATTTCATGGTGTTTTAATTCTTAGTTATTGGTGTTGAAGTGGCTTATTGGTGTAAAACT